>NW_012115211.1:1849717-1884446 GCF_000951035.1 Colobus angolensis palliatus | reverse complement strand
TGCTCTTGTTGCCCAGGCTGGAGTGCAATGGCACAAGCCTGGCTCACTGCAACCTCTGCCTCCCAGGTTCAAGCAATTCTCCTGCTTCAGCCTCCTGAGTAGCTGGGATTACAGGCATGTACCACCACGCCTGGCTAATTTTGTATTTTTAATAGAGATAAGGTTTCTCTGTGTTGGTTAGGCTGGTCTCGAACTCTCGACCTCAGATGATCCGCCTGTCTTGGCCTCCCAAAGTGCTGGGATTACAGGTGTGAGCCACCGTGTCCGGCCGCAGGAATTCTTTTTTAAAATAAGAGTTTGCTTTGAATTTTCTGTTAATAATATAAGAGAGAAGAACTGGGGTCAATTTGGGGAGACAGGTACGTAGAGGACAATGACTGATGATATGGGCAGGACTATTAGTTGTGGATAAAAAATACTGCATTTGGCCAGCAAGCTTGAGAGCATCTTGGGCATGGTACCTGCCTATCACGTCTTCCTTTAGCATGGTCCAAACTAGCATCAACAAACCAAAATATTCATGGATCTGTTAGCTCATTTATTCTTCTAACACAATTGTTGTAATGGAAAGAAACATTAGAGGGCAAAGAGGAGGAATCAGCAAAAATCCTGACTAGGGCACATTTTTATACTCAAGGAGTTAACAGTCCAGAGCGGATGCCTCATATGTAAAATAAGTAGTTAGAATGCAGGGTGATAACGTGCTGTAATAATGGATATGGGATAAGATTTGTTAGAGCTTAGAAGGCAGAGGCTCATTGTCTAGGCATGATGGCTCACTCCTGTAATCCCAGCATTTTGGGAGGCCAAGGCAGGAGGATCGCTTGAGCCCAGGGGTTCGAGGCCAGGCTGGCAGAAGGAGGGGCATATACAAAGGAATAAAGGGAACTGTAGAATGTTTCGTAAGGATGAAGATAGTGTAGGTATGATGGGGAATGGTCAGAGATACAGGGCCCAGAACAAGAAGGGTTTTACCTGTCATTGCTAGAGATTTGAAGTTGATCCTTAGGGGATGAGAAGCTACTGAAAGCTTTGTTACACTTATTATTATTATTATGATTATTATTTTGTCTTTTTTACCCCCCCCTTTTTGTGGAGAACGGGGTCTCACTATATTGCCCAGGCAGGTCTCAAACTCCTGGGCTCAAGCTATCCTCCCGCCTCTGCCTCCCTGAGAGCTAGGATTACAAACGTGAGCCACCGTGCCTGGCGCTACTGAAAGATTTATAACAAGGAATTATATTTCAAGCAAGACTCTCTAGCAACTTTTTCAACATCAACAGTGACTAATAGGCATTGCGAATTTAATATGCCCCAAAACCTAACTCCTGACTTCTCCCCTCAACACCTGCTTTTCCTGCTTTTCCCCCATCTCGGTGAATTGCAGCTTGCTTCTTTGGGTTGCCTAGTGCAGTCATTTTTGACTCTTCTTTCTCTTACACCTCACCACGGTATATCAGCAAATCTTCTTGTTTCTCACTTTAAAATATACCCAGAATTCATCCACTAATTACTACCTGCACTGCTACTGCCCCAAACTGAGCCACCAATCATCTCTAGGCTGGGTTGTTGCAATAGCCTCCTAACTGGTCTCCTTGCTTCCTCCCTTGCTCCCCTACAGTATATCGTCCACATAACCTTCTCAGATCCCTCCAAAAGGTGAGATCATGTTACCTCTGCTCTCAACTTTCTAATGGCTTCTTAAAGTCCTATGGTAGCCACAAAGCCCTATGTGCCTGGCACTCTGCCCTCTCTCGCCTACTACTGTCCTTATTTCACTGCAGCACACTGGCCTCCTTTCTGTTCCTTGGATCTTGCCGACCTTCCTGCGTCAGAACCTTGGCATTTGTTGGACTGTCTGCCTAGAACATTGTTTCCCAAGATATCCACCTTGCTGGCTCCCTCCCTCTGTGCAGGGCTCTGCTAATGAGGCCTTCCCTAATCACCTTATATAAAATAGCAAAACTTCTCAGGCACCCTCTGTCCTCCTTACCTTACTTAATTTTGTTTCCATAAACTTACTGTCATCTGAGATTATATATGTTTATTGTGTGTCTCATTTCTAGAATGTAAGCTCTAAGAGCAGACTTGCTTTATTCACTATTCTGTCACTAAGGCATAGAACATAAAGTAATCACTCGGTGAAGTTTTGTTGACTGAATGACTTGATTTGCATTTTTTAAACTTCACTTTGGCAGCATCATGGATAATGAAGGTGAAGTGGGGAGGAGAAGAGGAATTGATACTTGGAATTGAAATAGTCTAGTCAAGAGATTTGGAGGGCACGGAGTCAAGAATTACTTGGGAAGGAGAGCTGATGAGACTTGGCAACTCACTGGATAGGAAGAAGTGAAGGATAATGACTCCCAGATTTCTGGCTTGGGTGGTTTGAGCAGATGATGTTATAGTCAGGGATGGATGAAATAAACCGAGGAAAATATGTAGTAGGGTGACCAGCCACCCTGGGTTTGCCCAGGATGGTCGGTTTTGTCACTGCAAGTTCCACATCCCAAGAAACCCCTCAGACCCAGGCAGACAGCAATGGTCAGTCACTCTAATACATAGAGTGAAAAGATAGCTGAAGGCAGAACACCAACAGTTAAGGAAAGGGAGGAGGTAGAGAAGTCTCTTCAGAAAGTGAAGCAGAAGCAGTGAGAGGGGTAGCAGGAGACTCAGTGGGTCATGGTTTTATGGAAGCTGAGAGAGCAGGCTCTTCAAGAAGAGGGCAAACAGCAATGTAGGTTGAGTTTCTCTGGGGATTTTTTAATTTCTAGCTGTGCTTGGCAGAAGTATATTACAGAGAGACTGTAAATGTTTCTCGAAATAAAAGACATGTTATGTCTCTTTGTTGTTTTTAAACTAGATTATTGAAGGGAGCCAACTTCTGATACTTGCTGGATCATAGGGTAAAAATGAATTTAGAGATTTTACTAAAAGCATTATTTCTGCATTTAGTATTTGGCTATCTCAGGTTAATGAATTATTCTGAATACTGGGCAATGTGAGTAAGCTGTTACATTCTGCAATTCTGAATCGGCATTAAATCTGAGTAATCTTAAAATTGGAATTTCAGAGCTGGACATTTGTGATCATATACTTAGTAGTTCTTAATGTTTTGGAGTAATTCACTCTTCAGAATCCATTGAAAACCCTCACACATCTCCTTCCAAAAAAGCACGTAAACATTTGCTGAAACTTTAGGGTTGGAGGGTTATAGGTGGCCATCTGAATCTCAGGTTAAAAGAATCACTAATCTAATATAACCCTCCTATTTGTACCTTGGGATATTAAGAGGCCTAGACAAATTAATTATCTTATCCAGAGCTTAGACAGTTACCAAACTACTTCTTGATTGAGTTTTCTATTTATTATGTATCATTGCCACTGTTTTAATGCAGGTTCAGTCCCTCTTGGTCTATTATTAATCTTATTTCAGTTAATATACTGATCACTGTGCCAGCTCCATACAAGTGGACTCTACTCCCCATGTCCTGTCTAAATCCTTTTTTTTAACTGACCATAGGCCAAGCAAAAATGCTACTGTTGAGAAAATTTGACGGACTACCAGATTTCATATATCTTTTAAGTCATTAATTAAGAGTTGATCATGTAAGAACTCTTACTGATGACTTACTTGTGGCTTCTTTTCTTTGGAATAGGATGCTGTATGATTATGTTGAAAGGAAACGAAAAGAAAATTCAGGAGCCCAACTGCATGTTACCTATTTGGTGTCTGGCAGTCTCATTCAGAATGGACATTCCGTAAGTTCTCAGAGCCTTGTAATGAGCTTAAATATGTTTGTGTTATGAAGAGTGTTATAACATAGTTTAGGGGAGAGAAAATAACCAAGATTCTGTGTTATAGTAGTTTTAAAGAGCTGTTTGATGGTGATGATTATTTTGGGTTTTTAGACTAAATCTAAAACTGAGAAGTTTGGGTAATATCTTGGCTGTGATGCAGAGACTGTATCATTATTATGCAATAAGATGTTAGGAGACTGCTTCTGTTATTCCCTATATCTCTTTTTCCCTCTTGAAGGTATATGGGGAATAATGGTGCTTAATTTTCCACCTGTTCAAATTTCGAATCACAAATACAAGTGTTCAAAAATTGTATTTTTTTTTTTTTGAGATGGAGTCTCGCTCTCTCGCCCGGGCTGGAGTGCAGTGGCCGGATCTCAGCTCACTGCAAGCTCCGCCTCCCGGGTTTACGCCATTCTCCTGCCTCAGCCTCCGGAGTAGCTGAGACTACAGGCGCCCGCCACCTCGCCCGGCTAGTTTTTTGTATTTTTTTAGTAGAGACGGGGTTTCACCATGTTAGCCAGGATGGTCTCGATCTCCTGACCTCGTGATCCGCCCGTCTCGGCCTCCCAAAGTGCTGGGATTACAGGCTTGAGCCACCGCGCCTGGGCAAAAATTGTAATTTCTTTAACTGAACTTCATTTTAATTTTGAGCATTCATTTGGGTAGGCTTACGTCTAAGTGCCTGAAGGGTAAGGGTTTTTGGCAGGAGCATGGCTAATGCAGTGCATAGGCTGGGAACATTTTATTCTCCTTCCTCTTCTTTTTGTAGTCCCACCTGGTATCTGGTCATCTGGCAACACAGGTGACTGCTGGATTTCATCATCCTAACTGTAAAGCTTTCTCAGATCTGCTTGATTTTTTTCTTAGCTATTTTCATGTCCCTCTCAGGGGCACAGGGATCATTCTGTTACTCCCATGCCTTGGTGGGTACCAGAAGCTCTGCTAAGATGTCTTGTTCCCTCTCCTGCACCAAACTGGGCCTTGGGAACTTTAATAATTCCCCCTCTTTGGCATCCTCCCAAAAGTAAGACATACCTCCTCTGTTCTCACTTCCTCAGACTTCCTGTCTGAAGGTTCTTTTGGGCATAAAAAGCCCCATGGGACTTTGCCCAAAGGTCAGGTGGCCCCTTCTCAAAGATCCACTACGTTTTCCTCTTTCCTTTGATTTTCCCTCAGAATCATAAGTTCAGAGCCCTGATGTGTCAAAATATTGACTGGATTTGTTTTTTAGCAATTGAGTCTCAAGCATGTGAGATTTAAAACTGAAATGTCAGGCTGGATACAGTGCCTCGCTCCTGTAATCCCAGCCCTTTGGGAAGCTGGGTTGGGAGAATCACTTGAGCCCAGGAGTTCGAGACCAGCCTGGGCAACCTAGCGAAACCCCATCTCTACAAAAAATACAAAAACGGGCATGGTGGCATGCGCCTGTAGTCCTGGCTGCTCAGGAGGCTGAAGTGGGAAGGATCACTTGAGCCCATAAGGTCAAGGCTGCAGTGAGTTGTGATTGCACCACTGTACTCCAGCTTGGGTGATATAAAATAAAACTGGAATGTCAGTTTAGTAATTTACAAGGAGTAACAAAACTGCTAGAAGGATCAGATCCTGAATACTCTCTAGCCAACATATTCTTTTCTTGTTTGAAAGCTATTTGGCAAGCCAAATGATAACCAAGATATTTGCAAGTGTAAAATAAGATGTCATTTATATCTCTGAAGCAAAGTTAAACAGACGTGACTCATTTACTTTCATAGATAAACCTGCCTCCAGAGTTCTGCCACTCTAGAGCTCTTGAATGGATACTGTCAAAGATTATAGCTGATTGTCATATTTTCTTCTGTTTACAGGGTCAACTAACCTTCTGTCTCTTTCTTTAGTTATGTCAGAACCCTCAATCTAGTCATATTCAAGCCTTTACTTGGGAATCTTTATATTTCTTTAAAGCAGTGATTTTTATTCTTTTTTTGGTCACTGAGAATCTGAAAGAAAAATGCATATGTTGACATTCATAAAATTTTGAGTTCATGGATCTTCTGGAATAGGATCCATGTTTTAAGTTAATAATTTATGTTTTAAGATAATATAGATTTTTACTCAAACTGACCCATTATAACAGGGGCTCTTAATTTAGGATTCTTGGACAGTCTTCATGGTTGGTCTTCAGAGTCCAGAGTTTTCTTGGATGACACTGAAAGTGTTCAAATTGTGTTCCTCAGTGCATATTTCTGAGACCATTTTTCAAAATGATGTATAACCTATAATCAGTTAAAAACTTCTAAGCCATGGCTTGCTTATAAAAAGGTTTTCTGTTTCTAAATATAAGATGGCATTTAAATTCTGCCTATCTTTTTTTAGCAAGAGAATGCTTTTTCAAACAAAATCTTAATCAGAGTTCTATATGTAAAATTTATTAAGAGTGTGGTTGAAGTGGTTGTGAGGATTTTGGAGCCCTGGACTTGCCCTCCCAATAGCCTCACTGGGAAGCTCTGTGGAGCCCTGTGGAATTAACTGACCAAATGTGGATGCTTACCTATGCTTTTTTTCCCTTAAAGGGAATCCTAAGGAAAGGCAAATTCTTAAGCATTATGTCAGGTTTTGTTCTTTTAATTCTTCTATTAATAATTTCCTTTTTAAGTTTTTAGTGCTTCTAGAAAGAAAAAAAGACATTACATGGCTTTGTATGGAATTTTTAATCATTTTTATTTTTATTTATTTATTTATTTATTTATTTATTTATTTTTTTTTTTGAGACGGAGTCTCGCTCTGTCGCCCAGGCTGGAGTGCAGTGGCCAGATCTCAGCTCACTGCAAGCTCCGCCTCCCGGGTTCACGCCATTCTCCTGCCTCAGCCTCCGGAGTAGCTGGGACTACAGGCGCCCGCCACCTCGCCCGGCTAGTTTTTTGTATTTTTTAGTAGAGACGGGGTTTCACCGTGTTAGCCAGGATGGTCTCGATCTCCTGACCTCGTGATCCGCCCGTCTCGGCCTCCCAAAGTGCTGGGATTACAGGCTTGAGCCACCGCGCCCGGCCTATTTATTTATTTTTTTGAGACAGGGTCTCACTTTGTCACCCAGGCTATAGTGCAGTGGCAGAATCTCGGTTCACTGTAGCCTCAATCTCCTGGGTTTAAGCCATCTTCCTGCCTCAACCCCCCAAGTAGCTGGGATTACAGGTGCTCACCACCATGCCCAGCTAATTTTTGTATTTTTTGTAGGGATGGGGTTTTGTCATGTTGCCCAGGCTGGTCTCGAACTTCTAAGCTCAAGTCATCTGCCCTTCTCGGCCTTTCAGAGTGCTAGGATTACAGAAGTGAGCCACTGTGCCTGACCTGGATTTTTTTAAATGTAAATAATTTTTGTTTTTCCAATGATTATTATAAAAAATGTTTAAAAATACATAGAACATGAAAGCTTCCTTCAAATCTCATTCCAGAGATTCTTCCAGAGGATTATTTGAAAATTTCAAGGAAATGTTTGGCTGGTTCTTTTTGTAATATGAAGAACTGTCAACCTGATCTATGCTTTATGGGTTCCCTATTAGCTTTTCATCTGATGATTTTAGCTGAGATTAGTTTTAATCATTGCCTAAATCATTAATTCACTAAAGGTTACAAAATGGTGATGTTTTGCCTTGAACTCCTGGGCCCAAGCGATCCCCTTGCCTCAGCCTCCTGAGTAGCTAGGACTGCAGACATGTACCACCATGCCTGGCTAATTTTTTATTTTTATTTTTGTTAGAGACGAGGTCTCACTATGTTGCCCTGGCTGGTTTTTTTGTTGTTGTTGTTTTTGGGATGGAGTCTTGCTCTGTCGCCCAGACTGGAGTGCAGTGGCATGATCTCGGCTCACTGCAAGCTCTGCCTCCTGGGTTCACGCCATTCTCCTGCCTCAGGCTCCTGAGTAGCTGGGACTACAGGTGCCCGCCACCACGCCCGGCTAATTTTTTTGTATTTTAATAGAAATGGGGTTTCACTGTGTTAGCCAGGATGGTCTCGATCTCCTGACCTCATGATCCACCCGCCTCGGCCTCCCAAAGTGTTGCGATTACAGGTGTGAGCCACTGCACCTGGCCGACTGGTCTTAAACTTCTGGGCTCAAATGATCCTCATGCTTCTGCCTCCCTAAGTGCTGGGATTTACAGCCATGAACCACGACACCTGGCCTTTCTGTTGTTTTAGCCGTAATTTTTCTATGAAGAATTTTCTCTCATCAGCTAGCCATGTTTTCCCTGTTCTGCTAAGAACAGGGGGCTTACCCCCTCCAGGACTCTGGGTTTGTGGATGCTCCCTAACTCCCATGTCCACTTTAATAGGAACCCATTGAATCAGAGCTCTACTCTGGTCTGCATTGTTTTAGCACCAGCTGGCATTTCCATTCTGTTGTTTTTACGTACTTTCAGTATCCCCTGAGGCAGTATATAGCCACACTGACCTGTCTGGTCTATTCAGATCTTCTCATGAGGTGCGATTTACTGTTTTTAGGGCTCTTTACTGCAAAGCTGCATAGGTTTTGAGTGATTCATTCCTAATGGTCTGTACTTTTTATAATCTCTGTAATTTTTAGTGTGCAGTTTTACAGAACATGACTTTTTTGTTCCCTTGAATAAACCAGTGAAAATGACATTTTTAGGACTGCCTGTTTTAAGAGAAAACACATTATGGGAACATTAATAATCCCAGCTCAAACTTACGGTTACACTTTTTAAAATACTTATTTGATGTTTAGATTGCTCTTTTTTTTATGTTGTGAATTTTGGTGGTTCTGAACATTAACAAAAATATCTATTTGCTTTACACAAATATACAAGGTTTCAAAAAGCAAAACCAGTATTATTACCAACAATTTGGTTACTGAAAATAAGATTTCTTTGCAGTTCTTTGTCTGTAGGATATGTCCTGCTAAGGATGCACAGTCATCCTGTATTTTAGAATCACTTGAAATAATTCCTCACTCTACTGAAGCCACCAATTCAGTATCTAGTTAAATTCAATTTTTTTTTTTCTGTTTTGCTTTCAATTCATAGGTTCCCTCCTTTCCCTTACAGGTAACTGTTACGTTGGGTTTGCCCTCTCCTTCTTTTTTTTTTTTAGATGGAATTTTACTCTGTCGCCCAGGAGTTGGAGTGCAGTGGCACGATCTCGGCTCACTGCACCCTCCGCCTCCCGGGTTTAAGCAATTCTCCTCCTCAGTCTTCCAAGTAGCTGGTGATTACAGGCACCCACCACCATGCTCGGCTAATATTTTTTTGTATTTTAGTAGAGACGGGGCTTCGCCATCTTGGCCAGGCTGATCTTGAACTCCTGACCTCGAGATCCACCCACCTCGAACTCCCAAAGTGCTGGGATTACAGGCATGAGCCATTGCGCCTGGCCTGTTGCATATATTTTTAATATAAGAAAATATATATTAATTTTGCCTCTCTTTCTTAGATAAATGTTTTCATACGTGCAACCTATTTTGCACTCTGGTTTTTTTTACATAACAGTAGATTCAGAGCATCACTCCACAGCAGTTATAGAAATATTCCTCATTATTATAGCCACATAGTGCCACATTGATAGATATACCTTAGCTTATTCAGCAATCCTTTATTGGTAGTTGTTATTTACGATCTTTGGCTATTACGGATATTAATAGTGCTGTAGTGAATAGCTTAGTGTATATGTGTTTTGTATATTTTTGCTAGTGTGTTTTAGGGTTACATTCCTAGAGTAGGATTGCTCGGTCAAAGGGTGAGTGCATGTGTACTTTTGTTGGATATTGCCAAATATCACTCTGTTTCTTGTTCCCACCAACAATGTATGAAAGTGCCTGTTTCCGTACAGTATATGTTATCATATGTTTTAGGGATATTTATATTTCTTTTTCTGTGAACTGTCTGTTCCTACCATTTGCCCATTTTTTTTTTCTTTTTTGAGACGGAGTCTTACTCTATCACCAGGCTGGAGTGCAGTGGCACAATCTCAGCTCACTGCAACCTCCGCCTCCCAGGTTCAAGTGATTCTTCTGCCTCACCCTCCTGAGTAGCTGGGATTACAGGCGCCTGCCACCACACCCAGCTAATTTTTGTATTTTTAGTAGAGACAGGGTCTCACTATGTTGGCCAGGGTGGTCTTAAACTCCTGACATCAGGTGATCCACCCACTTCAGCCTCCCAAAGTGCTGGGATTACAGGTATGAGCCACCGCACCCGGCCTCATTTTTTACATTTAAATCTCTGATCCATTTAGAATTTATTTTGGTATATGGTATGAGGAACGGATCCAATTTTTATGTGGCTCCATGTGATTATGCGGTAATTCTTATTAAATCACTCACTAAAAAGCCTTTGCTCACAGTGATTTGCGATGCTTTATTTTTTTAATTGTAGTACTGAAACCTGTACTAGATCACTTTTCTTAACTTTATTGAGAAGTTTTAAGATAAGCAAATTATTTTTTTCCTGAAAGTAAGCAAATTAAAAGTGAGTCTGACTTTATTAAATTATAACATGTATTTTAAGGAGTGCCTGGTGTTTTCCTAATTTCACATCCAAGCACAGTTGAATTACTGGGGCAAGGAAACTAAAATTGCAGATTCTTACATTAAGCACTAATAAAGCGTTGTTTTCTTACAGTGCCACAAGGTTGCAGTAGTGAGAGAAGATAAATTGGAAGGTAAGTGTTTTAGTGACTTAGCAAGTTTTCCTCTTATGGCATCAATGTAGGTGCAATAAAAAATCTGCCTCTAACATCTGCATATATTTAGCTATTTAACTGAATAGCCCAATAGTCATTTTATTAGTAGTTTTTGAAGCATGTTAAAATATGATACTACATCTGCCTAACTTCCCATTTTTAGGGCCAATAGCTGCTGACATTTATAAAGCACTTTTATCACAGAATTTCAAAACTCGTGACACATGCAGAAACTGTTATGAATACCATATGAGCTACCTCATCAACTGTAAAAAGACAGTGGCAGTTTTTTTAGGAAGCAAGTTAAAGAATGCTTTTCTGGAAGTCAGAAAGACTTCTAAATTAAATTTGTCTCAGTCTTTCAAGACTATTAGTGCTACCATTCGATTGTTTAAAAACCCAATTCAAAGGAATTTAATAACAGTCAGGGTCCTCCTGATCTTGGACCTATATCTCAAGACAAAACCTGTACTGTTGTACTTTGTATATAAAGGCTCCTTGGCCTGCAGGCCCCATTTCACAGATTGGGACTGAGGAGGGTGGAGGGCAGCCATGTCAGGGACACAAAACATACGTGTATTTTAAAAAGAAAGAGCTCCTGCCTGTGAGGGTAGGATGGGGGTATTTTACCAAATTTAACTCTGAAGTATTCAGAGTGGTGGATTTGTCTACTTTTTACTTTCTGAATTCCCACAGTGGTAAGCAAAGCAAAATTTCTTTTCTTTTCTTTTCTTTTTTTGAGACGGAGTCTCGCTCTGTCGCCCAGATTGGAGTGCAGTGGCCAGATCTCAGCTCACTGCAAGCTCCGCCTCCCGGATTTAAGCCATTCTCCTGCCTCAGCCTCCTGAGTAGCTGGGACTACAGGCGCCCGCCACCGCGCCCGGCTAGTTTTTTGTATTTTTTAGTAGAGACGGGGTTTCACCATGTTAGCCAGGATGGTCTCGATCTCCCGACCTCGTGATCCGCCCATCTCGGCCTCCCAAAGTGCTGGGATTACAGGCTTGAGCCACCGCGCCCGGCAGCAAAATTTCTTTATTGTATAGATAGGTAATGATTATCTACTATGTACCAAGCTCTATACTAGGAACTGGGGACATGGAACAAGTTAGCTGCAATCCTTTCCTTCACGGAACCTAACATTTGTTCTTGTGGTGTTCTTTTGTGTTTCTCCTCCATAGGCTTATCTAGTTTGTAGTGTTTTTATTATAGAGTTGCTTTCTCTAAACTAAAATTGAAATATATAAATGATATTCTCAGATAGAAATTACTTAGTCCTCTTTAATTATATGCTATAGTGTAAGGCTCTTTTCTGACCGAAAGAAAAAGATCATCGTAGTCATCATCAATCATTAATATTTACTGAGTGTCCACTGCATGACTGATACCCTCACAGGTGCTCTACTTAGAAATGACTCACCACCACCTCCCTTGTCATAATGTCCCCATTGCAGACAGAAGGGTTGATGTTTTACTGTATATGTGGCCTTTTAGAGTTTTTTGGACCACCGCAGATTACAAATGCTTTAATGCAGAAGGGTTTCTTGTTAAAGTCCCTTATGCAATGAAGTTTGTGTATTAACAGACTGCTTTTCCTGTTGACTTGTAGCAGTGAAGTCCAAGCTAGCTGTGACTGCCAGCATCCATGTGTACAGCATCCAGAAAGCCATGCTAAAGGACAGTGGGCCTCTGTTCAATACTGACTATGACATCCTTAAAAGCAACTTGCAGAACTGCAGCAAGTAAGCTTCTTAATGTTCCTTGTGGGCTTCTTTACGAATTGATTTTGTAAGATGTTTACACAGTGGCTGCCTCTTAAGAGTGAATGCCAAGTCTAGTAAAACCCCATTTATCTTGCAATAAGACACATGCCTGGTTTTATTAGTACATCATAAGGTGAAAAATAGCAGCCACAACCCATATTGAAAACCCCAGTGGACTCCCCATAAATCTATTTCTCATGTATTTATCCTGTCACTGCCACCAGAAATGTTTGTCGTGCCCTTTCTAACTCCCTTACCCAGTCTCTGCTTGTCTAAATCCTACCCATCCTTCAACTAGTTCAAATGTTGTCCTTAAAAAAATAATTCCTAATTTGATACCCCTCTACTTTTTATCCAAAAGCAACTTTTTCTTGAGCTTCCATACCAGGATCAGGTTTTTAAAATCTTTTGTATCCTTAACAGCACAAGGAGATAATGGGCTATAATGCATGTACAGTTTGGAAATTGGTGGTCACAGGCTTGAGTTGTGGCTTTGCTGCTTAGTAGCCCGGTGGCATTGGACGAATTACTTAAACTCTTTGAGCTTTGGTTTCTTTGCCTTTAAATTTGATGTAATAATGTCTACTTCATGGGGTTGTATTGAGAATTCAGATCAGTTCCTCAGATATATATTGAACACCTACTGCTGTGACAGGTACTGAGCAAAATCATTTGAATTCATTCAGCAAATATCTCATGATACCTATGACATACCATACAGTATAGAGTGAATGTGCCCACGTACCTTTTCATGTAACTGATGGGAGACAGGAGTTATGATACAGTGTAAGAGTGCTGTAATAGGAGGAATATTGAGGGAAGATGTTGGCAGGGGCACTTATCTCCCACTTTTGGGTGGATAGAGTCAGGGGACAAGACAGTTATGACTTATGACACTGAAGGTTATGACATCTCACTTGAGGCCTGAAGGCCCAGTAGAAATAGCCAAGTAAAGGAGAAATGAGAGACTAAGGACAGAGCTAAGAGAGAAAACATGCTTGTGCAGAACCACGATCGTTTTCTGTGGCTGCAACTTAGAGTGAAAGGTAGGAAATGATTAGATAGAAGACTAAAGAGGCCAAGCAGGAATTCCATTATGCTTTGACTAGTAGGATAAAAATTTAGACTCTATTCTGAGAGCACTGGGGAGCCACTGAAAATAAATATTTAAGTAGATAGTGTGAAATTATCAAAATTGCATTTTAGAAAGATTGCTCTGGCTGCAGTATTGAAGATCAGAAGAGAATAATCTGGAGGCAAGGCTATCAGGGAGGAGAAATGTGGCAGTGATCCAGGTGGATGTGACAGTTTTCTGATGTAAAGTTGTGCTGTTGGGGATGGAGAGGTGTGAAGGTTAATGAGTCATGACCATCAAAAAACCTTGACGTGGCTGGGCGCGGTGGCTAATGCCTGTAATCCCAGCACTTTGGGAGGCCGAGGCTGGTGGATCACGAGGTCAGATCGAGACCATCCTGGCTAACACGGTGAAACCCTATCTCTTCTAAAAATACAAAAAATTAGCCGGGCGTGGTGGCAGGCACCTGTAGTCCCAGCTACCCGGGAGGCTGAGGCAGGAGAATGGCATGAACCTGGGAGGCGGAGCTTGCAGTGAGCCGAGATCGCTCCACTGCACTCCAGCCTGGGCGACAGAGCGAGACTCCGTCTCAAAAAAAATAAAAATAAAAAACAACCTCAATGTATGGTAGTGGTCAGGGACAAGGTGTGTGGGGGTAGGGGATGGGGGAAGACAGCCTTTCTTGGTATTAAAAGTTTGATACCCATGCTTCTGGCTGGGGCAGCTGAGTACTAAGAAGGGGAATATAACAGGAGGAGCAGGCTTTAGGAGAGATAGAAAAATGACAAATTGGGTTTTAGAGATGTTGAGTTTGAGAAGCCTGTGAGAAATCCAAGTGAGGATGTCCATCGCAAAAGATAGGTGAATCTAGAGCTAAGGAGAGAAATCTGGGTTAAAGAGAGATTTTTGGAATCAGAAAGAATAGTAACTGGGCCATAGTAGTAGATAGTTATGCAGAGAGAATGTATAGAATGAAAGAAGGGCAGAAAGTAAAACTCTAGGCCAAATTACTAGCTGTGTGACCTTGGGCAAATTTTTTAACTTCTCGGTGCCTCAATTTTCTTGTCAGTAAAGCTGATAATAGTACCAGCCAAATAGGGTTGTAGAGGATTAAATGGACTATTACGTGTTAAGCACTTAGAATAGCACTTGGCACATAGTAAGCACTATTTAATGATAGCTGCTTTTCAAGGAAAGAACAGGAAAAGGGAGGCTCAAGAGGGAGCCATCAGAGATAAGAGTATATGGGGTTTCAGCCCCTAAGGAAAGAGATTCAAGTAGGAGGAACCAGTCAACAATGTTAAACGTTGCTGAGAAGCCAAGTAAGTTAGAAAGTGAAAATTATCCACGGAATTTAGTGATAGCCTTGGTAAGAGCATTTTCAGTGAAGTGACCAGATTCTGGTGAGCTAAGTAAATGGGAACACAGGAAGTGAGACAGCAAATATAGACAGCTCTTTCCAGGAGATTTGACTGCAAAGCAGAAAAGAGGGTGGTAGCTAAGGAGGGATTGAGATGGGAAGGATATATACATTTCTAAAGTTGAGAATGACTTGAACTTGGATTGTTAGGAGGGTGCTATAGAGAAGAAAAGGCTGAAAATCCTGGGGAGGTAGGATGACTGATAAAGATGGGTCCTCAGGGAGAGAGACAGACAGAATTGCCATAGTTTCTGTAAGTTCCATGAGAATAGGGAGCGTGTCTCAGTTGTTAACTATATACCCGAAATAGTGCCTGGCACACTAATAAGTAGTTATTGAGTGAATTAGTGATAGACATTAGTTCTTTTTTTTCTTTAGCTCAAAACCTTGAGCATAATAGGCATACAAATATTTATTAAATAAACAAATATATAGCCAAAGAGTAATAATTTACAAGTCTCTTGTCTTTTAGGGAAGGATTTCAAGAAAATATTAACACCCTGATAAGTTTATTTGAAATATATTACTAGATTTCAAAAAATTTTTAAATCTAGTTGGGTATTCCAGGCTCTAAAAATCAGTTCCTTTGTTGTATCTAGCAAGTAAGCAAACAAGAATAAAAGTGACGCAAAAATTCAAAATGAAATCTGCCAAGGCCCACTAAAATAAACATGGCAAGTAGAAATGTGGTGATAGGAAGCACTTCAGTGAAACTTTACCTAATTACTTAAAGTATCCTCAGTAGAAAAGTGAATTTATCTCCAACAAATGAGTTTGTATTTGGTCCTGAGAATTATGGGCCAACTGAGATCTAACTCATGATTTTGTGTGTTTTAAGTGCTGTGACATGAAGAAAGTTGAAATTTTATTATGGGCCAACTGAGATCTAACTCCTGATTTCGTGTGTTTTAAGTGCCGTGACATGAAGAAAGATGAAATTTTAGGATTGACCAGAGATCTCTTGTCATCAGACATACTCTCAGCCTAACTTGGTCTCTTCCTCATTGCCAGTTCCTGGTCCTGACCCTAAGGTGTGGAATTCAGACCAGAAGGAGAAAGAGTTGTTTCAATGCCAACTTCAGACGTTGACAGTGAAATAAAACATTCCTTTTCCTTGTATATGGAAGTATTGCAAGGCCAGAGAGGAAGAGCAGTGGGTGAAAGCAAATGACTTCCATCTGTTCTTAACTCGGATGCACAAAAGATGTGTGTAAATACAGAGTTTTCTGATGAAGACCATAATAAATCAGTGGAAGATTTTTGGAGATTTGACTCTAGCTTTGGGGCTGCCCAGTTTAAAGTTACTTCTGAGATGAAATGATGTATCAGGGATTTTCTTTTTTTTTTTTCATTAGACCAGGTATTCTAGCAGTTAATCTTGAAGTTGTACCTGGTTGATCTTTAAGATAATTGCTATCACCACATAGTTTAGAAATCTCCCACCCCAAGTTGAAGGTAATACACTAAAGAAGGGAGAGAAACCAGAAGCCTCACTTTCATTCACTTAGTCATTCTTTCAACATGTTGTTTCTAGCACTTTTCTGTGCCAGGTCTTGAGCTGGGTGCCTGAAATAAAAAAGATAAATAAGACTTCAAGGAGGTCTTACGTATGCTCAATAAGCAAGACTGGGAAAAATAAAATATTTTTCTTTGTTAGAAAAAGCTGGGGAACTTTGCTTTTTCTAACAAAGAAAATAATCCTGTGAGAAGGCTAAATCAATTACCCGTTCACAATGTGGAATGTTACGTTATGGATTTGTGTGAAACAGCACTTCTATAATGATTAGAGAAGAGATGTATGTTCCCTTTAATATGCCACGCAAGCTGTTCCACCAATTTTCTTCTCTTGGTCTTGGGCGTACTTACTTGTCTGGTGCCGTTAGTATTATTAGAAATTATTAACAAATGGCTGTAAAGGACTATAGGTTATAGGAGCCAGTGGCTCTGCTCCCAGCTTCTCCTATTTTTCTTTTTTTTGTTTTTTGTTTTGAGACAGAGTCTCACTCTGTCACCCAGGCTGGAGTGCAGTGGTGTGATCTTCACTGTAACCTCTGCCTCCCGGGTTCAAGCAATTCTCCTGCCTCAGCCTCCTGAGTAGCTGGGATTACAGGCACGTGCCACCACGCCCAGCTAACTTTTGTATTTTCGGTAGAGACAAGGTTTCACCGTGTGCCAGGCTGGTCTTGAACTCCTGACCTCATGATCCATCTGCCTCGGCCTCCCAAAATGTTGGGATTACAGGCGTGAGCCACCATACCCAGCCTTTTCCTTGTTTTAAAGCATGATTTGTTTATTTATTTTGAGACAGCATCTCACTCAGTTCCCTAGGCTGGAGTTGAGTGATGAACTTACAGCTCAGCGCAACCTGGACCTCCTGAATTCAGGTGATCCTCCTACCTTGGCCTCCCGAGTAATCAGGGCTATAGGCATGTGCCACCACACCCAACTAATTTTTGTGTTTTTTATAGAGACAAAGTTTCACCATGTTGCCCAGGCTGGTCTTAAATTCCTAGACTTAAGCGATGCGCCCACCTCAGGTTCCCAAACCGCTGGGATTACAAGCGTGAGCCAGCGCGCCCAACCGTACAGCATGATTTACTCTGGCCAAGAGAGTTGCCAGGAAATTTGTTAATATTTAAAGCTTAGATTTGATTCAGTTAATATTTATTGCAAATCTAGCCCTATCAGAGGAAGGTCTTTAAAAACAAGGGCTATTTCATTTCCCAAGGATAATGAAATTACTGTGTCTTTTATTATTGTTGGTTGCATTCTTACTCTTTTGAATTAGGATACTTTTTTCAAAAAAAGCAAGAATATAAGAATATTCAGTTAGTGGTGGTAGAAGGCACCTAATTCCAACCCTGTCTATTACTAACTAGATGTATGACCTAGTACAAGTGACTCACTTCTCTCTAATATTTGTTTCTTTATGTAATAGAGAGTTTCATACAACATTTTTCTAAAGTCGATTTTAAACAATATTAGAGTTAAGTATTGTGTGGAAGAAGCAAGAATTTGAAAATAAGGTTTTATACTGACATTAGTTTTTTTTTCTTTCTCTTTTTTTGTTGAACCACCCAAGAATGCATGTGCTGACATTAACTGAATGTAACATTTCTGTCCCCAGATTTAGTGCTATACAATGTGCAGCTGCAGTCCCTAGATCTCCTGCTGAATCCTCTTCATCTTCCAAAAAGTTTGAGCAGTCACATCTTCACATGTCAAGTGAGACACAAGCCAACAGTGAGCTGACCACCAATGGTCATGGCCCACCTGCATCCAAGCAGGTTTCCCAGCAGCCCAAAGGAATTATGGGAATGTTTGCCTCCAAAGCTGCTGCTAAAACCCAAGAAACCAACAAGGAAGCTAAAATAGAGGCTAAGGAAGTAACAAATGTAAGTCTTCTTTGAAGATACCCTTCATTACAGCTCAGAGTGGGTAACTAGAAAAGCATTAATGGTCCCAGTGGTAGTAGTTTATTTATATAAGGTTCTGATATTCAGTTCTGATTTTTCTACTTTAGTTTGAACCCTTTAATACTTGATACTGTTATCTGAAAGAGTTCTTTTGCTTTTGATAATGATTCTCACCAAGCCTTGGATTTCCTTTGCGAACGAGAGTGTTGTGAGACCCAGATGAAAACATGTGAAAACACCTCTAGAATTGTTAACATTCAAAAAAATGTTTATTTGCAATATGTCATTCTGAGGAACCTCTTATGTTCTGGGCTTTGCAATATATACCTTCCTTCCTAGTGTATTTCCCATTCTTATTATACTTTATGTGGATATTTTTGTTTTGTTTTTGCTTTATTTGCTTCCCTTAGATTTTTATTGTTCAGTCATCTGAACTAACTTAAGGGCATTGACTTAAGAAAAGTATCATTCCGATACTATTTTAAAAATCCAGAAAAGTATAATTATTGTTGTTACTATTATTATTATCACTGTCATTTTCAAGTGTCAAGTGTATTTAATTTAGATCACTGTCATTTTCAAGTGTCTGTCTTGGGAAAGAAGGATGGAGGAAAACAATAATGTTTATTGAATTTCAGCTGTGTACCAATAGTTTGGTCTTTGTTCAGATCCTCTTATCAGTTCTATGAGGGAGGTATTAACTATTTCCCTTTCGCATATGGTAAAACTGAAACCTAGACTTAAGTAATTTGCCTGGAGCTCATATTGCTACTAAATAGTGGGAACCAGGAATTCAGATCTACTTCTGATGATTAAAAATGTAATGTTTTAGGTTTTCCCGCTTTGTGTACATACTGCCTCTGATCTTTTTTAATTCTGTCAAATTAAATAGTTTTTAAATATGCTCAAGAAAAGTTTAGACATATCCATGGGTAATTAATTTTATAAGATCTATAAGAAACTAAGCTTTAGAGATTAACACCAGTTACTATCTGGTGTGGATTATTGTTCTAGATTTGTTCTTATATCTAACGCCTCCGCATTTTGGCACTATCATATAGACTATACTGTCGCAACAGTGTGCTATAGAAGAGATTGTTTGAGACTGCTACTTCATGAACAGCCTAAATCCTATCAAAAAATCATATGTGTTTTCTGTGCTTATAGGCACCTTCAGCAGGCAACAAGGCACCAGGGAAAGGGAATATGATGAGCAACTTTTTTGGAAAAGCTGCTATGAGTAAGCATGTTCTTACCTTACTTTGACTAATGAATGAATGTTAATGTAATGACATATTATACTGGAAGTGAAAGTTACTTTGTTTAGTTTTTGCCTATCCAGCAGACTACCTGCATCCTAACATAAATTTACAGTGTACTGCCCAATATACTGATGAAAGTAACTCAGCTGGAACTTTACAGGTGAGTTAGGCTCAGTTGAGATCTCTTCGAGAGCAGTTTATTATTCCTGGTTTAACTTCCTTCCTTGAAAAGATAATGAACTATTTCCTTCATAGGGCCCTTGAAAATGGGTGATTAAAATAAAAGGGAGGCTACCTGGCTACGCAGTATAGTGTTGAGGTTAATAACATGGATGCTAGAGTCAGTATGCCTGGTGTGACCTTTATTTCTTCTATCTCTCAAGGGTCCACAAAAGCAAATATTTTGCCTTTCTTCGGTTATTTTTTGCAGATTACTTACAGTAATGAATTAGACTTCCAGTGTGAATTAGAAGGGCCTGAGTCGTAATGGACATTTAAAAATCTTTTTTTGAGAAAGCAAAAATCTTCTTTATTTTTAAAAAGATACTTAAGTAAGAATTCTTCCATATGGAAAGAACCAGTAGTCACATATTTTCATACTTCTCATATCAAGTGTACATCCCCTGAGAGTATGTGGTAGAATACCAGGAAGAATGCAGGAGCTACAGGATAATTATGGCACACTTTCTTGGAGCATCAGTTTTACAAAGATTTTTCAAGGAGGCATTTTGTTACATGCCTATGCAAGCAAAATTAGTCAGAAGTCTGCCTTTCCATGATGGCTAAATTTTTTTTCATATTCTGCTTATGTAAGCGTGACAGTTTTTGTGTTTGCTATAAAAGCTGTCAGAGAACATTTTTGTGTTCTTGCAGCTCAGAATGGGTAACTAGAAAAGTGAATGGAAAATGTGATACTTAAAGGTTTCTGGGAAGCATTGTTGTATTACTGCAGGCACAGTTGGTGCACAGGAAATGCTTCCTACTTCTATTAAAACAGGTCCCCAACCCACAGGCCACTGATGGGTAGCAGTCCAGGGCCTGTTGGGGTCCAGTTTGCACAGGAGGTGAGCAGCAAATGAGCAAGCATTATTATGCCTGAACTCCACCTCCTGTCAGATCAGTGCTGGCATTAGATTCTTACAGGATTGTGAACCCTTTTGTGAACTGCACATGTGAGGGATCTAGGTTGTGGGCTCCTTGTGAGAATCTAATGCCTGATGATCTGAGGTGGAACAGTTTCATCCTGAAACCACCCCTACCCCGCTGCCCACCACCACCCCTGCCTATGGAAAAATTGTCTACCATGAAACTGGTCCCTGGTGCCAAAAAGGTTGAGGACTGCTGTGTTAAAGCATCATGCTGTCACTGACCTGCCTAGCTGGTATGGGCCACTGTACCCAGTCAGATCATGGTTTCTTGGCAACTTTGATGAGACCCATCTTTTGGTTGGTTCCTTTTTTTTTTAAATGCATTTGTAACCTTAAAAACCCAGTGAATTTTAAAATTCTTATTTTTAAAATACATAAAATATGTGATTTGAATTGTTTTAAAAAATCAAACTATACAGAAGTGTGCTTATTTAAGTCATGTGTTTAGTTAGCAAATAGATCAAGCACCTGCTATATGCTTGGCATTGTTATGCACTGGTGATACAATAGAGAAAAAGACAAGGTCCCTGCCTCAAGTCCTTATACTCTACTGAGAGAGATGGAGAAATAAATATGGAAAAAAAGCCAAGCATGGTGGTACATGCCTATAATCCCAGCTACTCGGGAGACCGAGGCAGGAGATTTGCTTGAGCCCATGAATTCAAATCCAATCCAGCCAAAAATATAGCAAGACCCCATTCCTTTAAAAAAAAAAAAAAAAAGTAAAGAAAGAAAACATTCAAATAGTGGATGATTGTAATTGCTAGGTAGGAGTAATAAGGTGTTATAATGGCACGTAATTCAGTGAGGGGGAAAACCTGGATAAAATAAAATACTATTAAATATTAATGTAAAAAAAAGAATTGCTTACAAAGTTAATTTATTTAGCAGACATTTCTTCAAGGCTGAATGTTCAGAGTAAAATTAGGACTTTTTTTATTGTATTTGACACATGACAAGATCATTACAATGAAAATGAAGCTTGAGAATTGGATGAAGAGAGTTCATTGTGGGGACTTGAACCATGTAAACTTGATACTGGACAGTAACAAGTGTTGGCAAGGATATGGAGAAATTGAACCCTCGTGCTCTGCTGTGGGGAATGTAAAATGATGTGTACTCACTTTGGAAAATGATGTGGCAGTACTTCTAAAAGTTAAACATAGAGCAGCAGTTCCTCTCCTAGATATCTACTCAAGGGAATTAAAACTGTATGTCCACACAAAAACTTGTACATAGATGTTCATAGCAGCATTCTTCATAATAGCCAAAAATTGAAACAGTCCAAAAGTCTGTCATCTGATGAATGGATAAACAAAGGTGGTATATCCAGACAATGAAATGTTATTCAGCTATAAAAAGTAATGAAGTACAGATTGATATGTGATATACATGGATGAACCTTGAAATATTAAGTGAAATAAGCCAGATAGAAAAGATCATATATGATTTCATTTGTATGAAACATCCAGGATAAGCAAGTCTATAGAGATAGAAAGTAGGGGCCGGGCGTGGTGGCTCATGCCTGTAATCCCAGCACTTTGGGAGGCTGAGGCGGGCAGATCATGAGGTCAGGAGATCGAGACCATCCTGGTTAACACGGTGAAAATCCATCTCTACTAAAAAAATACAAAAAATTAGCCGGGCGTGGTGGCGGGCACCTGTAGTCTCAGCTACTCGGGAGGCTGAGGCAGGAGGATGGCGTGAACCCGGGAGACGGAGCTTGCAGTGAGCCAAGATCGCTGCACTGCACTACAGCCTGGGTGACAGAGTGAGACTCTGTCTCAAAAAAAAAAAGGAAAAGAGAGAGAGAAAGAGGAAGGAGAGGAGAGGAGAGGAGATACTTGAGAACAACAGTTGAAAATGCAAGAGTATGCCATCATTGGAAAGGAGGATTCCACTGTTCGCATTTTCCATTCAAGTCTTCAGGAAAAAGAAAAGTGTAAATACATTTTACACTTTGGTCCATCACCTACACCTTCAAATAATATACATTATTTATAAATTATTATACTAAGCTATGCATAATAGCCAAGACTATGATACCAGTTTTTTTCTACACTGTAGAAGGTTTAAGCTATTATAACAACATATAACCAAAACTACTTATTGAAGCGCCTCCAGCTATTGACAGCTTTCTAATAGTATTTTGTGACTTTACTTGTGAAAAGCTATCACTAAGTACAGTGTGAAGGCTAGATGACATGCTTCTATAGTTCCTCAGATGGCTAGGCCTTTTTGCATTTCTTAGTTCTCCCTGTTGCACAGTAATCATTCTTCAGCTCGGTGTGGGGAAAGGGTTAAGGACTTTGAGGAGTTAAACTGACTTCCGTTCAAATCCCAACTCTTACCTTTTCTGTCAGTGTTACCTTGGATAAATCATTTAACCAATACTGATCTCTTTTAATCCTTATAATAATCTTGTAAATATTATCCCAGGTGTAGAAAAGACTGACTTTTAGATAAAATAACTTGCCCAGAGTGAGGTGGGATTTGAACCAAACTTCCTTGAATCCAAAATGTCTTTAAATTTTATCATTAAGGTAGTAGTGAGATACTAAGGGTATCCAGGCATTAAAAGATAGAATATATAGAAAGTAAAGGTCTTGGCTACAAATCGTTGTCACCATTTGTAAACTGTGTATTGTTGGGAAACATCTTGTAATCCTTCTGATTATTGATTTTCCTCATCTGAAAATGAAAAGGATGATACCTCATAAAGTTGTATGTGTTTTTTCTAAGCCTTGCTTTAACTATCATTTAGCCTGGGGGCTGTGATACAATGAGGGATTAGCAGGAGGCAGAAATGAAAAGTTACAGTTAGAGTGGTAGTTGGAAAGGAGGAATGTTTTCTAAATAGTCCATGAGCTCCTTTTTGCTCCTGCTCCTAACATATTACCTGGCACATGGTAGACTGTCAAAAGAATGATGTATTAATATTGCATGATGGGGTCATATGTCGTCTGCTATACTCTATTTATAGATAAACTTAAAGTCAATTTGGACTCAGAACAAGCAGTGAAAGAAGAAAAAATAGTGGAGCAGCCTACGGTATCTGTCACTGAACCAAAGCTGGCAACTCCTGCAGGCCTGAAAAAATCCAGCAAAAAAGCAGAGCCTGTTAAGGTGCTGCAGAAGGAAAAAAAAAGGTAGGAAAATGTTGTTGCTTGTTGGGGAAGAGTCTCTACTGGGGGTGAAAAGGTCTCTTTGGGCTTGACAGCTGGCAGTTTTCAGTTAAGTACTAAATCCCACTTAATGCCTTAGGGATACAACTATACAACCAAAATGGAAAGAGAAGCCCACTAGCTTATCTAGTGGAGTAGAACTGTGGAATCAGCCAGTTTGGATGATTTAAGGACCAAAGTCATTTTTTTGGCCTTATTGATCTAAATTGATTGTTAGTTTTTGTTTCAAATTTGTGGACATGGCATAAGTGTGTCTAATTGTGTGTGTGTGTGTGTGTGTTTCACTTCAATTTGCCAAATGAAGGGTTACTGTTTCCAGTCAAATTTAAGAGAAAAAGTTCTTTGTTTTCTTTTTGTATCAATGAGTTTATTTTTCAAGTGGTAAAATGTAACTAGAAAAGAAAATAAAAAGCACATAAGCTATTAAAACTAGATCCAGGAATTGGAGACACTACCTCATAGTTGGTAGAATTAGTCTGTTGAAAGAAATTCTAAAGGACACTGTCAACCCTGATAGGCCTAGAAAGACAACTTTTGTGGCAAGGTTGGGATTACTCTCGTTGAAAACATCAACAAAATGGTGAAATTTTAGAGGGTTAAAGCTCTGTCCAGTGGGCCTTACCTCCTAGGAACATATGACTTGTATGGATAAAAATGTCCCCAGCCATGGGTACATCACTCACTGTTGATGCTTATTGCCAGGAATGCATTCAATATTTCACTACTAAATGTGATGTTAAATGCAGATTTTTAATAGATACCCTTAACCGGATTGAGGAAGTTGTTTTCTGTTCCAAGGTTGCTAAGAGGTTTTATCATGAGTGGTTATTGAATTTTGACAGATGCTTTTTTGAATTTATTGGATGCTCAGATGGTGTTTTTATTAATGTGGTGAATTAGGCCAACCTTGTGTTCTTGGGATAGACTCCACTTAGTTATGATGTATTATCCCTTTTTATATATTGCTGGATTAAATTTGTTAATATTACACTAAGCATTTGTTGCCTGTGTTTATGAAGGCTATGGTCAGTTACTTTCTTTTCTGGTAATGTCTTTATCAAGTTGCTGTGTCAAAATTGTGCTAACTTCATAAGATTAGTCATGCACTGCATAACAATGTTTGGGTCAACAATGCGCCACATATATGACAGTGGTCCCATAAGATTATAATGGAGCTGAAAAATTCCTATCGCCTAGTGACATCATAGCTGTCATGACAGTAGTACAATACTTTCCTCACGTGTTTGTGATGATGCTGGTATAAACATACCTACTGTGCTGCCAGTCATGTGAAAGTATAGCATATATGTTAATAGTTATGTATACATAATACTTGATAATAAAAATGACTGGGCTACTATAATTACTGCACTATACTTTTTATCATTTTAGAGGACAGTAGTCTTTCTACTTATAAAAAAAGTTGACTGTAAAATAGCCTCAGGCAGTCATTAGGAGATATTCCGAAAGAAGGCATTGTTATCATTAGAGATGACAGCTTCATGTGTGTTACTGCCCCTGAAGAAGACGTCTTCTTCCAGTGGGACAAGATGTGGAGGTGGAAGACAATGATCCTGACCCTGTGTAGGCCGAGGCTAACGTGTGTTTGGGTCTTAGCTTTCAACAAAAAAAGTTTAAAAAGTAAATACAAAATTTTTAAAACAGAGAAAAGCCTATAGAATAGGGATATAAAGAAAATATTTTTGTACAGCTGTACAATTTTTTGTGTTTTAAGCTGTGTTATTACAAAAGAGCCAAAACGTTATAAAATTGAAAATAAAGTTACAGTAAGCTGTTTATTATTGAAGAAAGAAAAACATTTTAAAATAAATTTAGTGTTCCCTGAGTATCCAGTGTTGATAAAGTCTACAGTAGTGTACGGTAACATCCTATGACCTTCACATTCACTCACAACTCACTCATTGACTCAGCCAGAGCAACTTTCAGTGCTGAAAGCCCCATTCATGCAAAGTGCCCTATATGTGTGTACCATTTTTAATCTTTTTTATACAGTATTTTTACTATCTTTTCTCTTTTTAGATGTTTAAATACACAAATACCATTGTGTTACAGTTGCCTACAGTATTGAGTACTGTAACAATGATGTACAGGTTTGTAGCCTAGGAGCAGTAGACTAGACCATCTAGGTTTGTGTGAGTAGACTCTACGACATTCACACAGTGAAATCACCTAGCAATGCATTGCTCAAAATGTGTCCCTGTCATTAAGTGATGATCCATGACCGCAGTTGGGAGAAGTTTCCTCTGTTTTCTGAAGGAGTTTATATATACGTACATATTTTTCAAATGTTTAATAAAATTTACCAGTGAATCCAGGGCTGGATTTTATTTGTGGGAAAGGTTTTTATTGTGAATTTGATTTAACTAGAGCTGTTCAAATTCTCTAGTTCTTTTGGATCAGTTTTGACTGAGTTGTGCTTTTAAAACTCAAAGTTTGATCTAAATTGCTGAGTTTATTGGTATAAACCTGTTCATTATATAACCTTATTCTTCGAGTTTGTAGAACCTGTACTCAATACAGATTTCTTCACTGTTTGATTCCTGATTGGTAATTTGTATTTTTCTGTTTTCAAAATGGGTTTTATAAAAAGCTTATTAATTTTATTAATCTCTTTCCCACAAATAACAACGTTGGCTTTGTTAATTTTCTTTTTTTTATCTCATTGATTTCTGTTCTTATCTTTATTATTTCCTTTTACTTTGGGTTTAATTGTTCTTTTTCTAGTTCAAGGTAGAAAGGAAAGTTGGTATTTAAAGTTATATAAGACATAAGGTACTTGATGGCAAAGATTATGTCTTGTATATATTTGTGTCTCTAACATTCAGTAGGCCTTTGATAAATTAGTTGTTGGTTGCATGAGGAGTGTGATGGAGTATCCATTCATCCTGAGGAGCTAAATAATGTCACGGCGGAGTCTAGGTTTTTTTTTTATTATTATTATGTCATTAGAATCACCTTAAAAGGATATCTCTGCCTTTGCTCATATTGTTCTTTCTCTTTAAAATATGTTTCCCCTTTCTACATGATGAACTTCTACTTAGCTTTTAAGTTTTCCAAATATGAATTATATTCCATAACATTTTATTTGTCCAGTTAAATCTACCACATTGCCTTATAGCCAGTGGTGCTTGCCAGAGCTTCTTGAAAACAGTGTTTTCTTCTGTATCATTGTATTCTCAATGGCCAGCAAAGAGCCTTGTATGTATGTAGTAGCTGCTTATTTAATGCTTGTTGGATAATTGAAAGTCCTATCAGGGAAGTAAGAAGGAATTTGGAGAGATTTTTGATAACCTGGTTGTAGCTTCCAGCAGTTTCTAGAAAACTCTAGAAATTTTTTATTCAAGTCACCTCATAAAGTGACCTAGTTATGGTCAATTAGCAGAGTATCCTTAACAAGAGTCCTTATTGGACTATTTGGCTGTCCTTTTCTACCCTCTGGAATTAAGACCACGAGTTATAAAGCAAAACCCATAAGAGCATGTGAATACTTACATTTTTGTTATGTGTAACAAGCTTAATTTATTTCTGGATGACAACAGGGGGAAGCGAGTAGCATTATCTGATGATGAGACAAAGGAAACTGAAAACATGAAGAAAAAAAGGAGAAGAATCAAACTTCCTGAATCTGATAGCAGTGAAGATGAAGGTGGGCATTACCAGTCATTTTTGGTTAGGGAGATCAATTCTACTTTTAATGTTCAAGGAGCTAAAAAAGTAATGGATTAAGGATCACAATAAGAGTAGTAATTCTAGCATTGAGAGACACCATAGCACCTCTTTCTGTTTGAAATTTGCATTAGCCTTTTGACTAGAACCATGATCTTTTGTCAATTTGTCAAAATAACACAGAGGGAAAGAGGATAAGAATTATTATTATACACACTATCTAAGACTTTTTCTTTTCTTTTCTTTTTTTTTTCTTTTAAGGGGAGGATATTCCTTTGGCTACCTTCATGTGAGTCTTTTAAGAATTGTGACATTCTAGGCAGCCAGGATATTGTTGGTGGTGGTCCACACAGGTAAAACTAGGGTTAACTGGAACAACCTGCAGTGTCATTGTTGGAAGGGAATGACACTATGGACCCTTCTAGTTTTAGGCTGTGGGCAGTGTAAGATAAGCAAACCTCATAAGGGCAAGAGTCTTACCAGGAACATTAATATGCTTTTTAAAAAATATCAAGTATTTTGAAGAGCCAAGATCTTGCCCCAAATTGTATAAAGTATATAGAAAAAGAAGGAGGGTAAAAAGAAAGTTAAATGGGTTGAA
This sequence comes from Colobus angolensis palliatus, assembly GCF_000951035.1. Classification (NCBI taxonomy): domain Eukaryota; kingdom Metazoa; phylum Chordata; class Mammalia; order Primates; family Cercopithecidae; genus Colobus; species Colobus angolensis. Next base: position 1,856,416 of record NW_012115211.1, on the reverse strand, counting down.
CTGATATGCTGGTGGATGACTCTACCTTGAAAAGCCCACTTTGAGACACAGTGGTGAAAAGTTTGAACTGCTCTAATCAATTGTCCATGAATTCATGGCATAATGGGTATAAAACATTTTAGGTAATGAGGGGAAATCTAGTCTAAAGTATTTTCAGCATCACGTGAAGATATAGAGACAAACACAAACAGATACTAAAAGGGAGAGGAAAGAATAATAATGAATGCAAAAAAGGAACCTACTGTGCTATCAGTGGACAAAATGAAACTTGTAAGATTCTACTTTTTCTAGAAACTAAGAGGAATTGAAAATGCTAAGAGAGGCTTCTGAAAAAAGGATATTAGCTCAACTATACAAGTGAGTGGAAAAAAACCAAATTATATATATGGATGACAGTAATGCAAAAAAATGAACAGACCCAAGAAATAGTAGCAGAAAGTTGAGTCTGTGACAGAGACGTAGCATCTTTTACACTTCTGTGGATTTAGATTCTACCATTCATGCTATGTGTTTAGAATTACAGCCGTTGATATGCTGTGAGAGGTACAATGTCCTTCCGTGGTTTATAGTGACCCTTCAGAATGGGTAGGATAAGACACATGAGCATCCCAGAGAGGCAAATGCTATATTTTCATTCCATTGTCATTTATCAAAATGCTTTGGCCAAGGCTGCAGAAAGGAACAACTCCATGTAGACACATGGGAAAATAATTAGGAAGTAAATGTAGGAATAGGTGCTAATTGGAACACTCTTCCCTATTTCCAATCAGTAAAAGACCTTGGGAAGATTTTGGAAAGGTCTTTGAAGCCATTGACCTAATGTACATTAAAAAGGTAAACTAGATACTCTAGTATTAGTGAAGGAGTCAGTTCTAAGTTAAGGAATTACTATGGTTGGTTGAGCACTCATTATATCATTCTGAAATATTCCCTGTAGTTCTGATCTGTAGCCTACAAAAATAATACTGTTGGGTGATTAGAAATATAAGTGGGGTTATTTAGCTTTGAAAGGAATGTGAAGAAATGCGATAGAGGTGCACAACCTATAATAACAGATGATATAGAGCAGAAGCTCTTAGATTTTTTTCCTTTGGCAAAGATAATTTTTGGCATCTGACTAAATTTATAAACCTCTGCCATTTTATTCTTAAATTTCGTCTTTGTCTCAAAGCCAGTGGGATTTTATTTTAAACCCTTACACAGTCTCTAACTTATTATTGCTTTATTTCTGTTACACTGAGTATGTCATATAGTTCAATATGCTGTCTTCAGCCAGAAGTTAGAAAAGGAACAGCAGGAGTAGAGAAAATACAAGAACTTTGGAGTCAGGCAGACCTGAGTTTAAATTTTACCTTGACCATTTATTGTGTGACTTTAAGCAGGTTAGTTAACTTGTTTAATTCCTCGTTTTTGCATCTCTAAAATGGGGATTTTTATCACAAATGGTACAGGCTTTTTATGAACATGAAATAAGATGATGTGTCAGAAGTGCCAAGACAGTGCTTGGTACATGGTTTTCTTTTGTTTTGTCTTTTCTTTTCTTCTTTTTTTTTTTTTTGAGACGAAGTCTTGCTCTGTCGCCCAGGCTGGAGTGCCGTGGCGCGATCTCTGCTCATTGCAAGCTCTGCCTCCCGGGTTCCCGCCATTCTCCTGCCTCAGCCTCCCGCCATTCTCCTTAGCCTCTGGTGACAGAGCTGGAGTGCCGTGGCGCGATCTCTGCTCACTGCAAGCTCTGCCTCCTGGGTTCAACCTGTTCTCTGCCTCAGCCTCCCAAGTAGCTGGGATTACAGGCGTCCACCACCACGCCCAGCTAATTTTTGTATTTTTAGTAGAGATGAAGTCTCGCTCGCTGTCGCCCAGGCTGGAGTGCCGTGGCGCGATCTCTGCTCATTGCAAGCTCTGCCTCCCGGGTTCAACCTGTTCTCTGCCTCAGCCTCCCAAGTAGCTGGGATTACAGGCGTCCACCACCACGCCCAGCTAATTTTTGTATTTTTAGTAGAGATGGGGTATCACCATGTTGGCCACGCTGGTCTTGAACTCCTGACCCTTTGATCCACCTGCCTTGGCCTCCCAAAGTGCTGGGATTACAGGCGTGAGCCACTGCACCTGGCCTGTTTTTTCTTTTACCTGTGTCTGGAAACAAGTTCAGATAGTTTTCTTATTACTCACTCTACTCTTCCTGCTGAAGTGCCCATACTTGCAAGTACCTTCAGTTTTTTCAGAGAATTCCCTTCCACTTCTGTTTGTAACTCTCTACCCAAGGGACTGTTCCTTTCTCTTTTACCCCGCAGGGTCATATGCACCTTTAGTAGTTCTACATACTCTCTTTGTAAAGCAAAAAACAAAAGGCCAGACCCAGAAAGAAATAACATTAAGAATAACATCTACATTGCTAGGAAGAAATGTAGTTTTAACTGATAAATATTTAAGTCTTTGCTAATATTTTCAGTCCTTGCAAGGTGCTTATGGAGAATGTTAAGCAAATGTGATCCCCATTTTTAGGTAAAGATAGATATTTTTTAAAAATACTGAGTCCTAGGAAGCTGTGAATGGTTTCCAGGAATTCTAATTACCTGTCCCTGCCAGAGAACTCTTTGACACACTGGATCTCTGAAATTAGTTTCATTGCAGTTTTTATTTTGTCCCAACAAAGGTTGCTTTCCTGGAATAAGTGATACTTCATTGCTTACCTTTCACTTGAAGAGCTGCAGATTGGCTACAAATCTGTTTAAAATACACCAGTGCATGGAACATTCTTTATGTCTGTGTCAGTAAAAATGTATTGAGTGGGGATGTTTGGCTTGGCAGACAGACATATTCTAGTACATGAATGGCGGCAAGTTTAAACAAAGTAGTAGATATTTACAATTTTAAAAGTCAGATAAAAATAGAAGTTTTATAATAGATAATAATCTCTACTCTCTGACTCATCTAATTTGACTGATGCCTCTTTTGTCAGCTTTCTCCCATCTGCCTTCCATCTTCCAGGGATTTGTTGAAATTTCTTAATCATTAAGGGCTCTTGACTCCTCTACTATTCTCTTCTCTGTTTGGGGGAGTCATAATGTTTTGCTTGTTTATTATCACAGTGTTTCTCTCAGGGAGTGTGTGGAAGGGAGAGAGAGATATATGTTGTCTTCCTTGACCTGGGTTCCTCATTCCAAATTTAGTTCAGAAAGTGGTGGTTTTCCTTTATGTAAATAAATACACACACACACACACACAGTTACTCTGTGTTTATGCCAGGGAAATCGTGGTGTCTCTGCCTTTTTGGAGCTTAGAGTCTAGAGTGGGGATCTAGATAAACATTTGCATACAGTGCTGTGAGAGGGGTCTTAGAGGGTGTCACTAGGATTGTTTTCTTTGGTTAAGTCAACTGGTTTCAGAACTGGAAATAAGAATGCCTAAGTTTATTACTGTGAGTCTCAAAATTCCTTTGGCTTCCTCATTGCCTAAAGTTTCCTCCTCCCATTATAACACATCTACCATTATAGCCCAGCTTTCTTCATAGCTGTTCCTTCAGAACAATGGAGGCTTGCTTCTGGGGTTTGACTTTTCTCTTGCCTGAGTTCCCATCATGTTCTAGCCTCCCAGAGCTGTGCTGATAGCTGGACTGCTTTCCTTTTATGTTTCTCTCTCTTGTTTCCCAGAGCTTATAAAGTTTTTGGGGCCCATTTTATACTTAAAGTGTGTAATTTATTGTTCATTCTGGCTCTTGTTCTGTTTCACCTCTTTAGGTCATTTGGCCTTGAACTCTCTTCACTGTCATAATTTTTAACACTGACCTATTCAGTTGGGAGAATTTCAGATCCAAGACTTGTGTTAAAAATTTGAATACAGCCAGGAGATTCAGGGAGCAGGTGAGGCTAAGTCGCTACCCAGTCCCCTGAGCAGCACTTTCTTTGTGGTGATTGAGTAATAGGTCAGTTGAGGATTTTTGCTTCCCCTCTCATGGGCCATTTACTAAGACCACCAATTCTGCAATTGTTGAGAAATCATGGGATCCCTCTGGTGGTGCTCATTTCTTGGGTGATGCCACTTCCACAGCAGTATTTTTTTCCTAAAAGTATGCTTTCCTGTTAACCTCAGTGTAGCAGAACAAGCCTTATCAGTGGAGCAGTCACTAGAAATATGCAAAATATTAATCAGGTCCTCGTTGTTAGAGCTTAAATAATGATAATCATTTAAAAGATGACTTCACCCACCTCCAAGTTTATACTCTTAACATCAGCTGGAGATTTTCAGTCTAACAAACATCTCAGGTGATGAAAAGCCTTAGGTCACAGTGAAAAACTCTGGCATAGAACATTCGTTATAACCTGAGGGATTGTCTCCGCATAGATCTTGAGAGATAATGTCTTGTCCTCAGTGGTAAAGTGGCATGGTATAGTTGGAATAGCAAGGCTGTAGAATTGGATTGACTTAGGCTTAAAACCTCCTGTCTGAGTTATAAGCTGTGTGACCTTGGCAAGTTTTGGAACCCCTCTGAACCTCTATTTACTGTAATGTGCAAGTAAGAAAATCTGTCTCAGAGTTGTTGTAAAAATAAAGTGAAATACATGGCATATGGAAGGCGACGAGTGGATATTTACAAACCAACTTCATAACCTGACTTAGCTGTAAAAGAAAACATATAGCTAAGATACTTGTGGCTGTAATAATTCTTGATTCTCTGATTTTATTTGTATAAAATTAATAAAATATAAAATATATATTTTAAAGATAACTATATAACTGCAAAGTTCTTGGTTATCGTGAATTACTGCTTGCTAAATCCCCTTTGCTGGACATGTCAATTTAGAGAACCAGTGGAGAAGGCATTATACCAGATAGTGCTTGTAGTTCTCTGATCTAAGTCTGTTTCATTATTTCAGTCTTCCCAGACTCTCCTGGGGCTTATGAAGCTGAGTCACCATCCCCACCTCCTCCTCCGTCTCCACCTCTTGAACCAGTGCCAAAGACTGAGCCTGAACCTCCTTCTGTCAAGGTAAAAATATACTGGGGTTCTTGCATATCCATGTATCCTTTATGTCTTAAGGACCTACAACCACTTTGCTAAATCAGTTCCCTTGCTGTATACTTCACAAATGCCAGTAGATGGCTCTTGTCTCATTCTGCTCTCCTACAGGTTGTACAGAATGGGTATTCCTCCATTCTCACCTGAAGGGAGATTTCGCTAGCGTGTATAGTCTCAAGAACGTTGCAGAGGTGGAACCTGGGAGCTGTTCTGTATTCATGACCTTCGGCATCTCTGCTGTGCTATACACCTCCTGTTAGAGTGGTGCAAAAAGAGATCCCTCTGCATCAGAGCAACATGCGAAAGACAGGGGAACAAACAACTTAAACACATTTGCTGCCCTTCAGAAGCAATTCTGAAAAAGGGCTGGATGGGAAAACTGTCAGCCAAAGGGGAAATACAGCTTGGAATGCTCTTCAGCTGCATCTTTTTTACATCTATTAGTGTAGATAATGAAGAGTTGAAAAAATAGTTGCTGACAATTTTTTTTTCCTTTGTGGCTGTTAGTTTTTCTTAATTCATTGTGTTAAGACCATCATTTAAATCTTACGCTGATTTCCTCATTAGCTGAAGAGAAAATGGGATGAAGGAGACCAGTGGAGATAAAAGGAAGTTGGTATTAGTAATACCTATTTGAGACTAAATTAGATAGGTGTAATGTTGAAGTGTCAAGGCTGGCCAGGCATGTTGGCTCACACCTGTAATCCCAGCACTTTGGAAGGCTGAGGTGGGCAGAACGCCTGAGTCCAGGAGTTTGAGACCTGGGCAACACAGGGAGACCTTGTCTCTACTTTAAAAATATCTGGGCATGGTGGCACATGCTTTTTAGTTTCAGCTACTTGGGAGGCTGAGGTGGGATGATCATTTGAGCCCAGGAGTTGGACTACTGCCATGAGTTATGATTGCACTTCTGCACTCCAGCCTGGGCAACAGAGCAAGACCTTGTCTCTAAAAAACAAACAAACAAAAAAGAAAACAAGAAATGTGAAGGCTGACATAGCAAGTATCTACAGCAAGGGCGTATGCCACAGAAACCCCTGGTGTGGTTTAGGGGCCTTCCCTGTATGCTCCCATAATATCTGCCTCAGCCCTCCATTGAAGCCCTCACCACACTGTATTGCAGTGGTCTGCTTTCCTTATCTGTCTCCTCCACTAAGGTCCTTATCCTACTTTTTAACCATGTCGCCTGCACTACCCAGCAAAAACTTATTGACCGAATGAACAGAACACGGTTCTTTCTTCAGCATGCTACTTTCCTTCTTATGAACAATGAAATATCAAGCCTGTGTATATAGTGAGCGTAACTTGTCTATGTGATGGGGTTGGTTCTCTAAAACTAATGTAGAGTTTCTCTTTCAACTTTTTATCATAATGGAGTATTGGAGAATGATTAGTATAGATTTAAAAGCTTTTGTTATTTTTCTGTATAATATAATTGATCAGCTTAACATTGTATCCTCTGATCTTTTAGAGCTCAAGTGGAGAAAACAAAAGAAAACGAAAACGCGTACTAAAATCTAAAACTTATGTGGATGAGGAAGGTTGCATAGGTAAGGCAAATATTTGGCTTCAAATCCGGAGAGAGTCTCTTATTACCGTAGAGGCACCATAATCCCTTTTAAAACAGGTATATCTCAAACTTTAATTTACATATGAATCATCCGCAAGTGCTACCGATGCTG
>NW_012115211.1:1753816-1849667 GCF_000951035.1 Colobus angolensis palliatus | reverse complement strand
AGACCTGGGCAACACAGGGAGACCTTGTCTCTACCTTAAAAATATCTGGGCATGGTGGCACATGCTTTTTAGTTTCAGCTACTTGGGAGGCTGAGGTGGGATGATCATTTGAGCCCAGGAGTTGGACTACTGCCATGAGTTATGATTGCACTTCTGCACTCCAGCCTGGGCAACAGAGCAAGACCTTGTCTCTAAAAAACAAACAAACAAAAAAGAAAACAAGAAATGTGAAGGCTGACATAGCAAGTATCTACAGCAAGGGCGTATGCCACAGAAACCCCTGGTGTGGTTTAGGGGCCTTCCCTGTGTGCTCCCATAATATCTGCCTCAGCCCTCCATTGAAGCCCTCACCACACTGTATTGCAGTGGTCTGCTTTCCTTATCTGTCTCCTCCACTAAGGTCCTTATCCTACTTTTTAACCATGTCGCCTGCACTACCCAGCAAAAACTTATTGACCGAATGAACAGAACACAGTTCTTTCTTCAGCATGCTACTTTCCTTCTTATGAACAATGAAATATCAAGCCTGTGTATATAGTGAGCGTAACTTGTCTATGTGATGGGGTTGGTTCTCTAAAACTAATGTAGAGTTTCTCTTTCAACTTTTTATCATAATGGAGTATTGGAGAATGATTAGTATAGATTTAAAAGCTTTTGTTATTTTTCTGTATAATATAATTGATCAGCTTAACATTGTATCCTCTGATCTTTTAGAGCTCAAGTGGAGAAAACAAAAGAAAACGAAAACGCGTACTAAAATCTAAAACTTATGTGGATGAGGAAGGTTGCATAGGTAAGGCAAATATTTGGCTTCAAATCCGGAGAGAGTCTCTTATTACCGTAGAGGCACCATAATCCCTTTTAAAACAGGTATATCTCAAACTTTAATTTACATATGAATCATCCGCAAGTGCTACCGATGCTGTTTGTCTATGGCATACACTTTGTGTAGCAGAGTGTAAGTCAGAACACCTAGGTTCTTGTTTAGGTCATACACTATAAAAATAAGCACTGAGATGTTGGCTAAAAGTTATGTTGTCTCTGGTGGAGAGTTTCTTATCTGTGGAATAACCATTTTGCCTAAATGTGTGGTTGTTATGAAGATTCAGGTGGCATAAATATGTCTAAAAACAAGATGGAAACCACAGTATGGGCTTAGGATGTTATCATAGACATTGAGAAGCATTTTTTTTTCCTAGAATATTTGCTTTTATAAGTTTGAACAGTGGAAAAGCTACAGATGATTAGACTGTATCAAGAGTCATTTTTGGTATTTGGTTCCATTTGTTCTTCAGAAGGGAATGACTCATCCAGATTGCTTCCTTTATGTTTCCTATTTGTAAGCCATGTTAGGTAAAAGCATGTGCTTGTTATGAAGGCCTAGGGAGGAATTAGAGTTCAGGCTTTGAGTCATTGGCTGGTTCTTCAGCCATGTTTTAGCTTCTTCTGCCCTTTCCATAATCAAACCAGACTTCTGTGGAGCTTTTAAGATTTAGCACTTGAGGTTTGATGGGATGCTCATATCCTGGTACTATATTTTTGTGTTTGAAAAGAGTTGTGGGTTTAGGCTTTTACCTTTGTTAGTTGGATAGCCCATGGTTGTCATTTTTGCCTTTTGTGGCACCTGCCACAGCTTTGATCTTCAGAGAAGGTTATTTTTCCTGTTCTTGATTTTTTTTTTTTCCCTTCTAGTTCAAACTTGTTTTTAAAAGATTGGCTCTGAAGAATCAACCTTTCCTGGTTCTTAAAACTAGTGATGACATTTTGTCATCTGTGTTCCCTGTCCCCCTGTTCCCAACCTCCCAGGCCTCTGAAAATGCCTCTGCCATTTTAATTGTAGCATGCGATTAGGGAGTAAAATTCTTTACATGTGGAAATTCTGTCTTTTCAGTGCCAATTTCTTGTGAACCTGTGAATTCTGGACTTTGAATGGGTTTTTTTTTTTTGGCTTTCAGTCTTTTAATAGTTGCCATTTTCAAGCCTCTTGGTTTGGCCATGGGTGATAATATATGTATTTACTGTTGACTTTCTTAATTCAACAGTATATTTTTTTAATTTAGGAGGACAAAAGCATTGGTGCCAGTTTTTTCCTCCTCTTTCTGCCCCAAAGAAAAAAGTCAAATGTCTTTGTGAGAGTTCATTGGGAATTTGTGGGTAATTATTTATTGCTTTGTTTAAAACATAGTACTCGAGTTTTGGCCAGGTGTGTGATGTGGACTTTTTTGCACTGCTGTCTCCAGACAGAACTGTTAAGAGCCTTGGATGCAACAGTGAAAACTGTGCTCACATTGCACTTTTTTTTTTTTTTTTTTTTTTAAGGTTTTTGGTCCAAGCTCAACCTAATTAATCTTGGCTTTGGTTACCAACAAAGGAGTTCTGCTTTCCTCTCTCTGCTCAGACTGTTCCAAATGTACCAGCATAGGGGGTTGTCCTTGTTCTGTGCTGAATCAGATTTGTTCTGTGGGTTTAGAAAACTCATCTTTTCCCTCTTTGTGAGTTTGCAGCAGAAACTGGGGAGCTGGGTCCCTGAGATAAGTTTGGAGTAGACTCCTGGACAAGGGGATGGGTTTCTAAGAGCAAAGCAGTTAAGTGGAAAAGAAATCTGATGTTACCCACAAAAACCAGGTTTGTTTGCTTTTTTTTTTAATGGCAACCCAGAAAAGTGGCATGTTGTTCAGCTAAAACAAAGGCCCCATATTTTTAATGGAGGCGTCCTTTTTCCTGGGGTTTGAGGTAGCTACAGCTTTGAATATAGAAATATTCCTTTTAGCTTTTATAGTATACTGAATATGCTGCTAAAGAAATTTTGTTGGTGCTGCCCTGACTGTTTTTTAACACCCCCAAGCAATGTGTTACACAAAATTGGCAATGAGACAGCCATTGATTTCGTTAATAAGTAATGAAATAATGAGCTAATTGATGCTGAAGTGTAATGTAGATACGCTGCCATTTGAATACAGAATATAGCTTATGAAGGAGCAAAGTCTTATACCACCAACTAGTAGAAAGTCATTTCCTTTCTGTATCTGTAGATGGCTCTTCAGACTTTTCTAATTTAAGATATTGAATAAATAACAGCTTGTAATTTTGTCCCATTAATTCAGTTACATAATGCTTTTGAAGATGCATGTGAGATGGAGGTGGTATTCTGGGGTCTAATTGCTGAACGAATAGGTATGCCGTGGGAATTCTCTAGTTATCTTAGAGCAAGATTTCTCAAACTTTGCCGACTATGTGCATTACTTGGAGATCTTGCTAAAATTGAAATTCTGCATCAGTAGGCCAGGAGTGGGAACTGAGAGTACATTCCTAATAAGCTCATGGGAGATTCCGTTGCCTCTGGTGTGTGGAGCACAATTTGAGTAGTAAGGCCTTTGAGAATACTTAGTATAATACTATCTAAAGTTTATCAGTATTGTTTAGCCTCTAAGTGAAAATCAAAGTGAATTCTGGGCTCTTACAAAATTGAAGACAAACTCTGGGAACTCTCTGGGAAGGGATTGTTGATTATGCAGCCTTAATGGGATTAGCTGGATAAGAGAGAAGGAGTGCTCCAGTGGCAATTGCACTTCAACATTTAAAACAGGGAAGGAAAGAACATTAATTCCCAGAGTGTGGTCCCCAGATCGGCAGCATCAGCATTTTCTGGGAGGATGTTAGAGAAGCAAATTCTCAGTTCCACCCCAGATCTGCTGAATCTGAAACCTGGGAAACAGAGTCTGGCAATCTATGTTTTAACCAGCCTTCCAGGTGGTTCTGATGCACAGTAAAGTTTGAGATGATATCTTAAGTAGCAGAGTAGGTATTAGGACACAGAATCATTTGATTCCAAAGCTTATGCCTCTAGAACAATTTGATATATTTTATTAGAAAGAATTATCAATAAGAGCTTGAGACTGTCATTGTTCTTTAATGGAAAAAAAAAAAAACTTTAATCATTTGAGCATTTAATATGCATGTTAGGTTACACTTTTCAGCTAAGAACGAGCTCTTTTCCTTCAATGTTTATCACTTGCTGCAACCAGGAAGGCTGAGAAAGAATGTAGGTAGTATTGGTTATGCAGCTGCCACAGCTCTCTCAAATTACAGAAAGGTGGCGTGCTGTTTCTTGTGGTTGGTGTATGTGTTGCAGTAGTGTGGATCCCCCTTGGTTATGTGACAACATGGCTGGAAGCCACTATCTCTGCCTGTGCCCTTTGGGGCTTGCTCATAATGAGTGCTTACTGGTATAGTTCTTTTCCAAGTTTACCTTGGGAAAGGTTCAGTGAGTTTTAATAGCAGGGGAAAGGCAATTTATGCCTTTGGCTGATAGGGAGTAAGAAAACTGGTAACTTTGTTTCTCATTTTATCACTGTCATTCCTTAAAACTAACAAGTGTGTCATCTGATAGCATTTGCTTGAGATAGTTAACTTTTGTGATATAGACTACTACTAAATCTTGGGTTAATTTGCAGCCATTAAGAACTAAGAACCGAACAGTTGAGTAAACTAATCTTCAATTCTCTGTACCTAGGATGTGCAGAGAGTGGGTGGCATCATGATAGAGCTAGACAGGAGGGTCCACGGTGAGCTTGGCTAGACAGAATGGAGGCAGGCAGATAGGCCAGCGGTTTAAGACCAATAATGGGAATAGGCAGGCATTGTAGGTCAGTGAGATGAGACTTAAGAAGCCAGTCAAAGCATGGAGTTAGAAGTAAGTATTTGAGATATAGACAGTTCAGATAATAGAGTTCAGGAAGTTAGCTAACATAGGCCAGGACCCAAATAAAGGATTTAGGCAATTCACTGATAAAGGGCCATTTAAAGGCATGGGATATAGCAGTGAGGGAGAAAAGTGAATGTTAATTCTAAGCATCAAATAGAGGCAGTGTGAGCTCAGGATTCCACATACCTGCTACCTTAGGCTAGATCTGATCTCCCAGTGGGAGAAAGATTCGGTCCTAAGTAAGCATATTTGCCTTGATCAGAGAGTCTGAAATGATTGGGGTTAGCAAGACATCTCATTTTCTTGATAGAGTAAATGATTCAACCCACCCATGTTCCATTTTTTTCTCATCCTACCAGTGACTGAAAAAGTCTACGAGAGTGAATCCTGCACAGATAGTGAAGAGGAGCTTAAGATGAAGACATCCTCAGTACACAGACCCCCTGCCATGACTGTGAAAAAAGAACCCAAAGAGGAACGAAAGGGCCCCAAGAAAGGGACTGCTGCTCTGGGCAAAGCCAACAGACAGGTGTCCATTACTGGCTTCTTCCAGAGGAAATAAACTGCCATCTCTGGTAGATCAGAGACTTGAAGTGGTCAAGGGAGAAGACCAAGAAATGTGCTCCTCACTTACTATGTAAGTTCATCTAGATCTCCACCTCACTTGTATCAAAAGACTGTTCTTTCATCCTGTGAGGTTTATACTATTTCTGGTTTTTAACCAAAAGGAAATCATCTGGAAGCAGGAGGCAAAAAGCTGTTACCTTCTAATGACATTTAAAAAGCACAATCTTTGACCTGTCCAGGAGAAGGATTTACTCCAAAATTATACTGGAACAGTTTTCAGAATTCTCACTGAAGCCGTTTAGTGGCTAATGCACTGTTCCCCACTTGCCCTATGCCCTGGTCCGCATATGACACAGGAATTATTCCTTCTTGTTCCTTTGTATTCTGAGAATTCATGTGGGTGTTTCTTATCCTTACATTCTACTGGATGTGTTTACCCCTCTTGTCTTCCTCCAGTACCACACTTCTGTCCCCTAACCTCCTGAGGCTGTTCTCTCTAAGTCTTTTAAGTTTTGGTTGGACTAAAGGCTGAAGTGAAAATCTCCCTGTAATCCTCTTCCTCCATTATGCAGTATACGGGCACCTGGCTACAGACCAGGACATGGCTTGTGTTCTGTTCCTTTCACAAAAGCTCTCTGGGACCTTCACTCGCAATTAGTGGTTAGGGAAAAGCCTCAGGCAGAACACAAATAGAAATTTAATGATGTGTTCAACTCCACCAGAAATTACCTCGAGTCAGCATTGACGATATTGGAGGAGCTGCCGTGCTGCTGACACGGGGTGTGCTTTATGCTGCTCTTTGTGGTTTGTTGATCCCCCTCCCCCACTCAGTACCTAGAGAGTGAAACCTGTGCAATGAGATAAAGACTAAAAAGAGAAGGGATTTCTCCTATATACAGTGTACTGCATTTACATAAAATTTCTTCTTCTTAAGAAAACAGAATATTCAAAAACAGCACTTTTCCAGGAAGTTAGTGAGGAAGATAAGGCACACATTTATACATGGATGTTGCTCCTTTGTATTTTTAGCTCCCCTATTTGCTTAAAAGTACAGGCTCCCCAAGAGAGGATGGAGAGGGAGAGACTGAATTGTTAGTAGTCTAAACAGCAAAGAAAACATTTTTATTAGTTACTTATGGAAAATCGTCTATTACAATGATAACCTTCAAGCGGCTTCCATTATGGCTGGACAGGCGGTGAGCTCAGTGGATTGCAGTGGTGTGCTGGTGATTTTGCACAGTGAGCTCTGCGGAAGGGGTCACGCTCAGCTGCTGATGTGTCTCACACGTAGCAGACAAGGGGTGTCTGACCGGCTTCTTCCGCCTCAGGCTGGTGTGTGTCGTAAGTGATGCAATCAGCTGTCTCCTCTTTAAGATTGGGATTGTGCTGACCTTGGGATTAACATGAGCTTCTTTAGCAACCAAGCATGAACTTGATTAAGACCAGAAGTGTGGGAGATGAGTCCTGGCATTATGTCTAAGGCTAAAGCAGCGGCTTTGTATAGCAAGCTGTACAGCAAGGTTGACATACTCCAAAACCCTTTCTTTTTAAAATGAAAAAGGATGGAGAGAAGGATGGAAAGCCTGGACTTAAACCATTAGAAAAAACTTCTGGAGAGAAATCCCTTTTAAACAGTTATTTTTGTCATTGCCTGTGGTCATTTGTCTAAATAGGAATGGAAAATTAAAAGCAACAATCCAATCTTTTTTCTAAAAATTATGCTGGGGTCTCGACTAAAACAATTTGAATTGGAAAATTCTGATGCTGGTTGGAGTTCCAACTTTCAAGGGATAATACAAATCCTATGATCTCTGTGCCCAATATGCTGCCTCAACTTGAGCTCCTGCAAGGCTTAGTAAGTATTGAGTGGTGGGTTTTTTTTTTTTTTTCTTTTTACATAATACCATGTTAACCACATGAGTTAAATAAATTTGAGAAGTTTTAAGACAGTGCTTCAAACGGAGTATCTGATGAGTCTCTGGTAACAGTGTTGCAATTATTTAAACTCTGAATGGGAAGAAGGCTGGTTTTCAGTTGATACTGTTAAAACTGCATACTTATAGTCTGAGATGAACTTCCTTTGCTGCCTTCATCATTTTTTCAGCCCTGGGGAAATCTTAGTTTCAGCGAACCTCATTGTTTAGTTCACGTATAAGAAAATCTAGCACATTGTGTTAGTTTGGCTTCATCACTTGTTAGCCATATGACCTTGGGCAAGTTTCACAGCCTCAAGTTCTTTATCAAAATAAAACTAAAATGAATTACCAAAGGTTGTCAAGACTAATGTCAAGTGTATGTAGCATGAATTCGGTACATGATGGTAGTCACATACGCACTCTACAAATGGTGGCTTCCTTTCTGATGTCGTGAGTGATGTAATCAGCTAGCAACTTACTGAAATGTTATCAGTTATACGGCCCAGGTGGTGTATTCTTTAGTCATTCTGGCTGTACATGTGGTAAAAAGGGGAAGATAGTTGTCCTATTTCATGAAAGGTTTAAAAGAGTAGATATTTTCCTATTGAAGGAATTAGAGATGGCTATATTTACTGTTCATTTATTGTGTATCTACTATGTGTCAAGCCCATGACCTGGGGACTAGAGGATATAATAGAAACAGTAGAATTTGGCACTTGATCCTCACAATGTAGTAGAAGGGAAAGCCACTAAAATGAAATGACAGTGCCGTATGTGAGTCCAAGGTACTAGGTCCTCTAAGAGTTCCTAGGAGGATAGGTATCAAGGCAGTCTTCCTGGAGGAGAGGAAAACAAGCAGTTCTTTGAATGATGAGCAGGATTTCACCAGGCAAAGAGGAATGGAAACTATTTTCTAGGCAGAGGAGCATGGCTTTTGGGAGAGGTGGCCTGTAGAACTAGAGAATAGGGAGGAAAGTGTATTCAGAAATGAAGTTGGGGTCTTGCTAAGCAGTTTGGATTTGATTTGTAGATAATGGGGGCCAACTGAAGAAATTTAAGAAGAGTGACAGAAGTTGATTCTCAGTTAAGAGTGACAGCCAATATTTACTTTGATTTTGTATCCATGATAGTATTTCTACCCTTGCATATGCACATTGTGTCTTAAAATTCTAGCGGATTAAAGAAAACTATCTTGGTTAAAACAAGGCTGCTTAATTCTGGCAGTCAGCATAGACAATTGCAGTGTTTCCCTTGTCTTCCCCTGTCAATGTAGATTTCTGTAGCAGAATCAGTTTTTTAAAGTGATTTCAAAAGCTGGTGTTTCTTCATTGACACTCTCAGTGATGAACCTCCACTCACCTCCCTGGAAAAAACTGGGAATTTGGGGGCAGAGGGGGCTGGTAAACGAGTGAAACAGTTGTCTATTCCTTTTCTATCTTTGTTTCTTTAAGAAGACATTAGTTATTATACAGGAGAGAGCTGAAGAGAAGGGCCATATAAGGAAAGTAAATAGTTTCTTCAGGACATGAGTAGAATGAGTGCCTAATAATGTATTTGCCAGAAACGTACTCTGTGTCAAGACTCGTTTTGGTAAACTTGTCTCCTTTCATTGGTTCCAGGATCTCAGTATGCTGTAATGCAGCTTTTACCACCATGAAACATTCTGGGACTGCCTCGTTTTGCTGTGAGAAGGCAGTATTGCTTTCTGAGTTATTGCCCTGGCAGCTCTGTAAATTAGCCCATGCTGTCACCATGCCCTCTCTGAAGGGCACATTGTACCCAAATGACTGCATTTAGGATTGACTCTTACCACTCCCTGCTGCACGACACTTCTCTCCACTTGTATCTGTGTCCAGTTTTTTGTGTTCTTAAGTGCAGACCACCCACAGATTGCCACCCAGGCTCTTTAGCCAGAGAAACTTGGTAAGGCTTCTGATCCAATATTTTTCCATTGGATCAGAATCCACCTTAACTCTACAATTCCCCTTCTACTTCAAACCCTTAATGTTTTCTGAACACCCACTCCCCTTAATTTTTCTCATTTTCTCTTTCCAGATTCCATGTTTCTTGAGGTTTCACCTTGGCTCCCTGTACCTTCATTTTTAATAATCAAAGTTCTTCATGGCTAGTTCTTCAGCCTCATTCTTTTGGTGTTTTAGGCTTTCTCAAGGCTTTTCATGGCATGTATTTTACCAGACTGCTCTTGAAGAATGGAAAAACTACTTTGTTTAGTGTCTGTTTGGGATCAGTCAGATCCAAAGCATAAAGCAGTTATTGGAAGCTGGTTATGTTTAGTCCTGGATAAAATATTTCGGGGATTGTAAGAGCCCAGAAGTTACCATTTTGGAGTGACAAGACAAACATACTAAACAGCATTTAGCATTTGAGACAATGCTTAGATGAGTGATAGACATGGGACTTAATAATTTAGGAACAAATTAGGATAATCATTTGGGGCAAAATGTTATATTCCTATGCAAAGAACAATAAAAGATTTAAAGAAACAGGCTGAGGTAGGCTCACTATTTTACTGGGTGTTATTCAACTATTTGAACTTCACTTGCCATTTATGTATTCATGGTGTAAGTAAACCATGATTTAGTGAATCTTTAATTAATGGAGTTATTTCTGTTGTGCTTTAAGCATGAGAGTATTGACGAGAAAGCAAGCAGTTACCAGGAATTACTTCAAAGGGCAGTTTGTACAATATAAAGTCTGTATAGGCTCCACTCAGTTTTGTACACACTCAACAATTTTGACCTGCTAGGGAGGCCGGATGCCATGATGGAAACAACACAGACTTGAGAGACAGAGGGCGCTGGATGCAAACCCTGTCTGAGGCGCTGACCTTAAGCAAAGTATGTATCCTCTCTGAACTTGTTTCCTCATCTTTCAAAATGAGCTACCCACCTACCTTAAAGGGTTGTTTTAGGGCGTTTATGAAATAATGCATGGGCAGTCCCCAGTATTTTGACACGTACTAAACTAATACAAAGCAGAGTAACTCACATTTACCTCTTTTAATCCTCAGCCCTGTGAGATAGGTAGTTTTATTTGCATTTTGCACATGAGAAAACGGCGGCAAAGAGGTTAAGTAACCTGCCCAAGGTCAGAGCCATGATATAAACCATGACAATTTGGCTTTATTGCCCTCAGCTTAACCGCTGTGCTATATCGCCTCTTGGCTATGTATTAGTTCACACTTCCATACCGCCAAGTGACGATTGATGTTTTTTTTTGTTTTTGTTTTTTAAGACAGAGTCTCGCTCTGTCACCCAGGCTGGAGTGCAGTGGCACAATGTCGGCTCACTGCAACCTCCTCTTCCCAGGTTCAAGTGATTCTCTGCAACCTCCGCTTCCCAGGTTCAAGCGATTCTCCTGCCTCAGCCTCCCCAGTAGCTGGGATTACAGGTGCGTGCCACCACACCTGGCTAATTTTTGTATGTTTAGTAGAGATGGGGTTTCACCATGTTGGCCAGGCTGGTCTCGAACTCCTGACCCCAGCTGATCTGCCTGCCTCGGCCTCCTGATGTTCATTTTTATAAGTGAAAGTGCAGCTGGTTGTTCAGATCCCAGATTGTCAAATTTGAAGGCAATCTTAATGCTTATCTACCTCTCATTCAACCTCTCATCTGAAGTCTGCATCTTCTCTACAGCATCCCTGCCAAGTGGTCTTGAATCTATAAACAAAGATTCAATTATGTTCAGTATACCATACTTAACTAAATTACAAAGTTAGATAAGTAGGCTAATAAATGTTAAGAAGAATTTAAAGAGAGGCTGGACTAAAATTAAGTTTTCCAATTACTTTTAGATCACCAAGAAACTTCCAAATAGAGCATACTGCCATAAGCAGTCCATTTAATTGGTTTCAGTTTAAGTTGAGAACATTGTTTTCCTTGAAACAGTTTGTCTGATTCTTGGCCTTGCCTCTGACTTAACATTTGTAAGAAAATCAAGAGGACATTTGGCGTTTGTGCCCTATTTAAGCCATGCGGCAGGTTCATAGGTTGAAAGTGGTCCTGGGGTGCTTGCAAGTGAGTTAGGTCAGGGTGGTGGTCTCCATTTTGAATGTCAAAACCTTGTTTTCCTAGGATACTTGGTTTTTAGCTTATCTGGTATGTGAAGATTACATAAACATAGCATAATGATGGTACAGTGCAGTGGTCCTCAACCTGTTTGGCACCAGGGACTAGTTTCATGGAAGACAATTTTTCCATGGCCGGATAGGGGAGATGGTTTCGGGATGAAACTGTTCCACCTCAGATGATCAGGCATTAGTTAGATTCACATGCGGAGCACACAACCTAGATCCTTGCATGTGCAGTTCATACTAGGGTTTGCGCTCCTGTGAGCATCTAATGCTGCAGTTGATCTGACAGGAGGCAGAGCTCAGGCAGTAATGCTCTTTGCCCACCTGCTGCTCACCTCCTGCTGTGTTTCTAGCTAGGTTTCTAGCAGGCCACAGACCAGTACCAGTCCACAGCCGGAGGTTGGGGACCCCTGGTGTACTTTTTAAAGTTCTGTCCTGGAATGGGATATACAGAAGGCAGAACCATTTTCCTGCAAACCATAAAATCTGATTGGAGTGTTTTCCCTTGTCCCTCTTAGTTGTATTGTATATGTATTTATATGATGCTTTACTTTATCTTACTTCATCCTTATGATAACCTGCAAGGTCTTTCTCTCCCACATTTTGCAGAAAACAAGCCCAGGGAGTTGAGCTATATAGCCAGCATCATACAGTGAGAAAGTGAACCAGGGCTGGAACCTAGGTCTTGAGACTTTGCGTCTTCAGACTCTGCATCATGTGACTTTCCCGCAGTATAGCAACCCCTAAGAAGAATATGTGGGTCCACTTATAAATGTGGCTTGAGTCATTCAATGCTTACTTATTTGCCCAACAACTATGGTGGCTACTGTGGATTCAAGAAAAGTACATGACAAGTTCTCTGACTTTCTGGGACTGACCGTCCTTTGGGAAGGCAAAAAAACATGTACGTATTTGTACATTTCGCAGATTTTTGACTAAAAGTTTACTATGTACTCAGCACTGGTGCATTAAATACTGGGGATACAAAGATGAATTTCTTGCCCTTGATACATTTACTATCTGGTGAGGAGAGAGACAGACAAATATGCTATAATGATAATAATATTTATAAGAGTGCTTACCATGGACCCAAATTTTTGCTAGATATTTAATACACTTTCTCTAATCCTCACAATACTTTATTTACACATGAAGAGAGGAAGGCTCAGAGAGTTTAAATGATTTGCCTAATAAGTGGCAAAGGTGAGACATGTCTCTGTTTCATAATTTATAATGAAAAGTTAGAGAAACTAGTATATTTGAACGCTTGTGATTAGCAAACCTGCATGGAAGTCAACTTCCCTTCGGGTGGATCAAAAGGAGCAAAATGAATTAGACCTTTACAATTGTCATTCTCAGGTAGGTGTGATCTTGCCAGTGAGTCTGAGTCTTTTGGCTACGATCTTCAGCTCGTATCTCCACGTAAGGAAGCACACACCAGTGGACTATATGTTAGGCTAGAGATGAAGGCTTTCTCCCCTCTGGTTGGTGTTCTAGCTGGCCTGGGGAGAGGGCCACTGTTTGAACTCTAGTCTTTCTGACTTGAAGTCTATATTCTGACTACTGTACCATGTCCTTCCGCCTGTGTAAAGGAGGTGTGTGTTCATAGGTCAGTGTGGACCCAAGAAAGGGTTGCCTATGACTGCCTGAGGGATTAAGGGAAGATTCACAGAGGAGGAGGTGCTTAAACAGGTCTTGAGAAAAATAGGAGTTTGCCAGATGGAAAGTGAGAAGGGCATTCCAGGCAGAAGGAACAGGACATACAAAGGCATGGACACACGAGAAAGCACAGACTGTTTAGAGAGCCGTAAGTGGTTTAGTGAGAGGCAGACTGGTTGGCTATGAGGCCATATAAGTAGGCAGAGGCCAGCTCACAGAGGTCTTTGCTAAGTAGTTTAGACCTTGCACTATAGGCAATAGGAAGCCACTGAATTTTAACATGTCAGATTTGTACATTAGAAAAATCAGCTTTAGTAGCCTGAATAATTACTGGTATAAGGTAGATCATAAGTAAGGGCCAAATAGAACCTGCATCTCAAGTTAGAACAAGCAGAGGAAAATAATTTGAAGTTTGATCTAGTTTTATTTTAGGCAGATGACTCCTTTGATCCCCTTGGAAACTCAGGAGAGGAGAGTATTAGGAGTGACTTCAAATGTGGAATGATTAGCCTTTTGCTAGGTCGTCTCATGCTTGGAAATTCTCTGGCTCTTGCCTGAGCCATGGTCCTAGTTAAACCATGGAGATGGGATTGGTTCCACGGTTTCACCAAGGATTCATGTAGGCCATTCTCTGACGCACATACACTGATTCAGACCTGGAACTGACGGCATCTCCCTGGAATTCTTTTGGTCAAAAATGACCCGTAGTCCTAGACTAATGAATTAAATTCATCCCATATCTTACTATACACCTATTCTATGCCAGATGCTTTCATATACTTTATATCATTTGATCCTTAACAACTTTGTGAGATGTAGGTATCAGCCCAATTTGATGAATTAGGAAATTCAATGGTAGAGAGGCTGTCCAGCTAGTACATGATAGAGCTGGGATTTGAGAAGCACACAGAGTATCCTATTGTCATCCATTCTTAGTATAAGTTTTTTTTCCAGTGGTGTGAAGTGTAGTAAACACTTTTGCATATCGTAAGTGACATTCATATTAGACATTGAATGACCATTATACTTAGGAATGTACCAATGATTTAGTTCTTTTCTAGCAGTAAGTTTTGCTGTGAACTCCAAAGGTCACCCCTAAAATACAGGAACAGCTATCCTGAAGCTCCTGCATGAAACGCCCCACTCTTAGAATTGTGCATAGTTCATAATATGTGTTATGTGTCTTCCCAGCCTGTACACTTTAGAAGCAGCAAAGCAGCAAGAGACAGTTGCTTTCTGGCCACGTGCGGTGGCTCATGCCTGTAATCCCAGCACTTTGGGAGACTGAGGCAGGTGGATCACTTGAGTTCAGGAGTTTGAGACCAGCCTGGCCAACGTGGTGAAACCCCGTCTTTATTTATTTGAGAGAGAGAGAGAGAGAGACTTATATTTTGGAAGGTGAGATTATATATATATTTTGGAAAGTGTACTCCTGCTGCAGTTGGAGAGCAGACTGCCTCACTTTTTGGTGTTGTAGAAAGTCCTTGGACTTTAGAGTCAGGCAAACTGGAGTTCATGCCCTTTTACCATCAGTGTGACTCCCAGAAAAAGCCACCGAATTTCTCTGAGCCTCAGTCTGCTCATCTGTAAGATGAAGCTTGTATCTACCTCAAGGTTATAGTGAGGATTAGAGATAACAAATGTAAAGTGCCCAGTTTATAGTGGTTGGACTTTTATTGTTTCAGAGTAATGCTTTGGGCTTTAATCTTACCTGTGTGAGAAAAATGAGTTGTCATACTTTGTTAATTTTTTTGCCAACAAACCTTTATTGGAGTGCCTACTTCGTGTTGTAGACAACACATTAGACTGTCAAAACTGAGGTTCTAACAAAGTGAGGAGGGAGGGCTAATGGACCCAGTGTTTCCTTGCGGTTCTGCTCACCTGTCAAATTCCTGACTCCCCTTTGCCCCACCAGCACCCATACCTTTCAGGTGGGCTGCGTGTCATTCTATGTGCTACACAACACATCCTTGTTTCCACCATATTTCTACTTGCAGTTGTTTAGAGGAAAGCGAATGGTCTGAGTTTCCTCAAGTACAGACATCAGAGAATGTTGTTTATTAATGAGAAAATAAACAGATATTTAGCAGCAAAGAAGCCTCTCCCACTGATGTATGGGGTGCTTGGGCTATAGTCATGCCTGCAGTTTGAGCCCATCTGTTTTCTCTGTTCACCTCCTGAGCACTGTCCCCTTGTGGTTTGCATCATTCCCTAAGCCCAGCCAACTCCAACCCTCTTCAGTCCACTCATTCAATAGCTGTCTTATTTAAACACACACACACTCTCTCTCTCTCTCTCTTTGGGTGCCAGATGTGAAGTTTCAAGGCAGCAGACGCCTGGCTGGCTAGTGCCATGACACCTGCTTTAGCAGGCAAGCCAGTCAGCTGCTGCTTCTGATGATATTGGCTCTTCTTCATGGACAGCATGAGGGTTTCACCCCACCAAGTGCACACACAGGCAGCTGAGGGAGCCTCATAAATTATGGTTTTGTTTGTTTACTTCGGTCAGACAGCGTGGTGTAGTGGAAAGAGCCCTGCACTTGGACGCAGAAAGCACGGGTTTGAGTGCTTGGTGGTTATGTGCTTTCTGTCTACAGAGCACCATCATAGCACTTATCACTATCTCTGCTAATTGTGTATCTGTTTATCTGCTTATTGGCTATCTCCTCCACCACAGTATAAGTTCTAGGAAGTTAGGGACTGTCTTAGTCTATCATTCTATCTCCAGTACCTAGGACAGTACCTAGAACATAGTAGGCTCTTAGAAAATACTTATTGAGGCTGGGCGCGGTGGCTCAAGCCTGTAATCCCAGCACTTTGGGAGGCCGAGACAGGCGGATCACGAGGTCAGCAGAGCGAGACCATCCTGGCTAACACGGTGAAACTCCGTCTCTACTAAAAAATACAAAAATCTAGCTGGGCGAGATGGCGGGCGCCTGTAGTCCCAGCTACTCGGGAGTCTGAGGCAGGAGAATGGTGTAAACCCGGGAGGCGGAGCTTGCAGTGAGCTGAGATGCGGCCACTGCACTCCAGCCCGGGCAACAGAGCGAGACTCCATCTCAAAAAAAAAAAAAAGAAAAGAAAAAGAAAATACTTATTGAATGAATTAATGAATTATAAAACTGCCTCTTCTACTCACTGGCCATGTGATCATGGGAAAGTCATTCTCTTCTCTGGGTTTTATCTTCACTTTCAGTTTTATCAACTCAAATGAAAGCATTAGGTCTCTATCCCTGATGCTGTAAGAGTTTAAGAATTCATTCATTTAATAAATTACCTTGTGTCTCCATAGGGGGTATTGCCAAGCCCTAAAACTACACAGTCATGAACAAGGCAGAAACAGAATGTACCCTCAAGGAGTTCTGAAAGAGAGAGACAACCAAATAAATAATTGCATGAAGAATTATGTAATGACCATTGTGATAAGCCTTATAAAAGGATCTGTACAGGGCACTAGGAGAAAAACCACATACGAGGGCCATGTTGGGGGTTGTCAGAGATTTCTTGGTGAAAGTGATATTTAAGTCAGACTTTACAGATAAGTAGTTGACCAGGCAAAGATGGTACAGTTTTTCAGGGAGAGGGAAGAGCGTTTGTGAAAGTCCAGGGTGGGTATGTGGCTGTAGCATGGTGACCAGCAGGGAAGTCATGCCAGGATCAGGCAGAGAGGGAGGCTAGGCCAGATGGTTCAGAACCTTGTGAGCTATGGTAAGGATTTTGTCATATCTAAAGACAAAGGGAAGTCATTGAAAACAATTCCTATCATTACAAAGGCTTTACTAGTACATACAGAGGGGAAAGCTGAACTCAGCATTACATGGCTGTCAGAGGTAGGTAGAGCACATAGTACCTCCATTTTGTAGCTGAGGAAATAGGCCCCAGGGATGATAGGTAACTTACCAAGACCACTAGGCAAGTCAGTGGTAGAACTTGATCTCTAAAATTTTAGTCTACTTCTCTCAATACTATATCACATTACAAAGTTGAGAGGTTTTTCTTTCCCTTCACATACTCTAGATGGCCACATTTTAGACCTAAATGCCTTGTAATAACAGCTCTCATCTGCAAATTGAATGTCTCATAAGCAGTTTTTAAGCAACTCTGTTAGCAACGAATCCCTCCAGAGCATTATGCTTGCATTTTGGGTAACTACAACCATATCTTTGATGCCCATTTTAGATTATTGTTAGGATAGAGTGTTAGGAATAGAATTACTGTGTCAAAGGATATCAATTTTAAGAAACTTCATACATATTGCCAGCTTGCCTTCCCAGAGGTTGCTTATCATCATCAATGTATGACAGTGGCTTTCTCAGTGCTTCAGGTAATAGAGACCAACTCGTTTAAGCAAAACTGAATAGAGCTTACTTTCTAATCATACATATTTTGTTCACTTAGAGACAGGAAACTCAAGCAGGCTTTGGCAATTTGAATTGAGGAAGAAGATGAAGCTATAGAGATAGTGCCCAAAGGAGGCAGAAAACTCCCCAAGGCATTGTTCATTGTGAAGAGGCAGACAACTTAGACATTAAAGACAGGAAAGTGAAGGCAAACTCTATTGTATTCTACTAAAGGAAGAATCTTCAGCATTGTGACATTTCTGCTAAAAGTAACTCCAACTTTGAAAAGCCCTTCGTCTGGCTTGCTAGAAAACTAATTGGAGTTCCTAACTTGGAGTTTGTTGCTATGCTTGCCCTTGCCCCACCAGAGGTTGTCATGGACCCAGCTTTGGCAGCACAATATGTCACGATTTACAGGTTGTTGAGATGCTCTCCCAAATAAGAATGACGATCTGTGAGAAAATGAAGCTGGAGCCCAGCATCAGAAGTCTAGTTTTATAAGCATCTGTGCTGTGCTGTCAGTAGTGTGGTGTGTTTGCCATTTTATTATGTAGCTAAGCAGAACATGTGCTTTATCTTTGGGATGCTGAAGGAGATGAATGGACTTCAAAAATACCTTCAATTTTTGGACCTGCATATTTAGCTGTTTTGGTTGTTTCCTTCTGGAGTTTCATATATATTAGGGTGGTTATTGCAGTTTTTGCAATACGTTGGCAAAAACTACAATTACTTTTGCACCATCCTAATATTTCACATCATAATATTCAGTGGTGAGGATCTTGTTTTACTGCCATTCCCATTCCTTTTCATTTAGAAACAGAATAAAGTTGTATTTCAAATACCTAAGAGAGAGATACACATACACACACATACACACGTAGTGTGGTCCATAACCTAAGTGGAAATAAAATACTTGACAAAACTAGCACAAAGGATGGGAGGAGGGAGTATGGAAGTATAGTATACTCTTCTTCTTATGTTATACTTGAGGTGGTATATTATTTTTAAATTAATAACTTTAAATAATTTAACTGTTTTAAGTTAAATATACATATTGTAAACCTGAGAGCAACCACTGAAAACAATGTTGTAACTCAAAAGTATAGTTAATAAGCCAATAATGGAGATGAAATGGAATACTAAAATTACCAGTGAATGTTAGAAAAGAAGGAAAAACGGACAAAGAATAGATGGGACAAACAGAAAGCAATAAAAAGACATTAGACTTAACCATATCAACATTAAATGTAAATGGAATGAACACTTCAATTAAAAGGCAGAAACTATCAGGCTAGATTTTTTTTTCTGTAAATAGATACAAATATGCTGTGTGCTAGTCTGTTCTTGCATTGCTGTAAAGAATTACCTAAGACTGAGTAATTTTACAAGGAAAGAGGTTTAATTGTCTCATGGTTCTGCAGGCTGTACAAGCATGGCGCCAGCATCAGCTTAGCTTCTGGGGAGGCCTCAGGGAGCTTTTACTCATGGCAGAAGGTAAAGCAGGAACACGTATGTCACATGGCCAGAGCAGGAGCAAGAGAAAGAAGGGGAGGGGAGATGCCACACACTTTTGCTCAACCAGATCTCATGAGGACTTACTATTGGGAGGACATCACCAAACCATGAGTGATCCCCCCAGATGACTCAAATACCTCCCACCAGCCCTGACCTCCAAGATGAGGGATCACATTTCAACATGAGGTTTTGAGGGGACAACATCCAAACTATATCATGCTGTTTACAAGAAAGCATGTTAAAGATGCAGATAGGTTAAAAGTACTAGGACAGAAAAAGATAGACTATGCATACATAAATCATAAGAAACCTGGAGTGGCTATATTAATATCACATGAAGTAGACTTCAGAACAATGAGTATTACCAGATGTAAAGAGACATAATAAGAGAATCAAGAAGATATAATACTCGTAAATGTTTACATACTTAATAACATGAAATAAAACTGACAGAACTAAAAACAAGTAGATAAATCTGTAATTTAGGGGAATGTAGAATGATGAGGCAGGACTTCTGGAATGACAGAGTAAGAAGCTCAGAAAATCCTCTTTAAAAAGAAATTGCCAAGAACAAAATTGATTAAAGGCTGACAACAAATTGAGAAGCATTTATTCATGAAAAACTACTGACCCTCGGGTTAAAATAGTGGGAGTCTGTGGTGTTTTAATCTGGGGCTGCTTGCAACCCACCTTCTCTCCTCTGCTCCTCACCAGCTTGGTCACCATAGTAATTGTGCTACAAGGAAAGATACCACGAAAACCTGCAGCTTTGCTGTGGGAAGGGGCTCACTTGATTTGAAGCAGAATTTGAAAAACTGCACGCCCAGGGGTATTGAAAGAAATAATAGCAGTCTCAGTGACAGACTAACAAACAAAAAACAAGCAAGACCAACAATTCAGCTAGCCTGAAGTTGAGGTCCTGGTGGGAGCAAGCAAGGGACCAGGGAGATAATGGGAATGAGAGCCATAGTGACCCTCAATAAGCTGCCACATATCCCTAGCAAAGCACATGGGCAGGGGAGACCAAAGAGTGCCTTAGCTATCCACATACACCTGGTAGAACTTGAGGCCATGAACATAGAGGAAATGTGAGAGTGCCCAACAGAAAGGAAATGCTATGAAATATGCAGAGGAACAGGAACATGTAACATACTGGCAGGAAATAAAATGATATGCAAGACTTGAAAAACTTTATCAATCAACTTGACCTAATTGATATTTACAGAACACAATACTCAACTGCAGAATGCCTGTTCTTTTCAAGCATGCATAGAAGACAAACCATGCGGATTTTTACAAAATTCAACACCTATATTTGACCAAAAAAAACACAAAAAACCACTTTTCAAAAAGTAGGAATAAAAGAAAACATCCTCAACCTGCTAAATGGAATATACAAAACAGTAAATACCATATATCATACTTTGTGATGAAATATTGAAGCTTTCTAAGTTTGGAAACAAGGTAGAGATGTCTGGTATCAGTTCATGCAGTATTATTATGTGACTGGAGGTTTCAGCAAAAGCAATAAGATGAGAAAAGTAAGTCATACAGATTGAAAGGAAGGCATAAAACTATTTTCAAAGAACAAACAAGTAATCTACAAAACAAAAATCTAGGGCTAATGTGTGAATTTAGTAAAGTGACAGGATACGAGGTCAGTAGACAATATAGATTCAAATCTTCTGTATACCAGCAATAAGTAATTGTAAAATTAAAATAACATTTAAAATGCCATTTACAATAGTGTCAAGAACATAAAATAGGGATAAATTTAATGAAATATGTTCAAGATCTCTACACGTGAAAACTAAAACAGTGATGACAAAAACTAGGTTATTTGAAGTTTTTCTTCTCTCTTGATGTAGGTGCTTATAGCTATAAAATTTCCTCTTAGTACTGCTTTTGCTGTATCCCATAGGTTTTGTATGTTGTGTTTTCATTATCATTTGTTTCAAGAAATTTTTCAGCCAGGCTAGGTGACTCACGCCTGTAATCCCAGCACTTTGGGAGGCCGAGGCAGATGGATCACGAGGTCAGAAGTTCGAGACCAGCCTATCCAAAATGGTGAAACCCTGTCTCTACTAAAAATGCAAAAATTAGCTGGGCATGGTGGCGTGTGCCTGTAATGCCAGCTACTCAGAAGGCTGAGTCAGGAGAATCGCTTGAACCCGGGAGGCAGAGGTTGCAGTGAGCCAAGATCGCACCATTGCACTCCAGTCTGGGTGACAGAATTAGACTCCATCCCCCCCAAAAAAAAGAAAATTTTCAATTCTTCATTTCTTCATTGACCCACTGGTCATTCAGGAGCATGTAGTTTAATTTCCATGTGTTTGTATAGCTTCCAAAATTCCTCTTGTTATTGATTTCTAGTTTTATTCCATTGTGGTCAAAGAAGATGTTTGATAATATTTCACGGATTTTTTTTTTTAAGGTTATAAGACTTGTTTTGTGACCCAACATATGGTCTGTCCTTGAAAATGAAGCATATGCTGAGGAGAAGAATATGTATTCTGGAGCCACTGGATGAAATGTTCTCTAAATAACTATTAGGTCAATGTATTCTGTAGTTCAGGTTAAGTCTGAGGTTTCTTTGTTGATTTTCTATGTAGGGAATCTGTCCAGTGCTAAAAGTAGGGTGTTGAAGTCTCCAGCTATTATTGCATTGGGGTCTATCTCTCTCTCTTTAGCTCTAATAATATTTTCTTTATATATCTGGGTGCTCCAGCTTTGGGGGCATATATATTTACAATTGTTATATCCTCTTGATGGATTGATGGCTTTACCATTATATAATGACCTTCCTTGTCTCTTCTTACAATTTTTGTCTTGAAGTCTATTTTGTCTGGTATAAGTATAGCTACTCCTCTTTTTTAAATTTCCATTTGCATGGAATATTTTTTTCCATCCCTTTATTTTCAGTCTATCTGTGTCTTTATAGATGAAGTATGTTTCTTATAGGCGACGGAGTCTTGCTCTGTTGCCCAGGTTGGAGTGCAGTGGCGCAATCTCCACTCACTGCTAGCTCCGCCTCCCGGGTTCACACCATTCTTCTGCCTCAGCCTCCCATGTAGCTGGGACTACAGGTGCCTGCCACCGTGCCCAGCTAATTTTTGTATTTTTAGTAGAGATGGGGTTTCACAGTGTTAGCCAGGATGGTCTCGATCTCCTGACCTCGTGATCCGCCTGTCTCGGCCTCCCAAAGTGCTGGGATTACAGGCGTGAGCCACCGCGCCCAGCCCTTGTGTGTCTTTATAGATGAAGTATGTTTCTTATAGGCAATAGATTATTGTGTCTTTTTTTTTTAATCCATTCAGCCACTCTGTGTCTTTTGATTGGAGAACTTAGTCTATTTACATTCAATGTTATTATTGATAAGTAAGGATTTACTTCTACCACTTTGTTGTTTTCTGGTTGTCTTTTCCTTCCTGTCTTCCTTTTAGTGAAGGTAAGTTTCTCTGGTGTTATGACTTAATTTCTTGCTTTTTATTTTTTGTATATCTGTTGTATATTTTTTGATTTGAGGTTATTATGAGGCTTACAAATACTATCTTATGACTCATTATTTTAAACTGGTGACAACTTAACACTGATTGCATAAAGAAACAAACAAAAAGAAAACTAATAACTCTACACTTTTTGTCTCCCCACTTCTTAACTTTTTGTTGTTTTTATTTATACCTTATTGTACTGTATGTCTTGAAAAGTAGCTATTATTTTTGATTGGTTCATCTTTTCGTCTTTCTGCTTAAGATGAAAGTAGATTATACACCACAGTTACAGTGTTAAAATAGTCTGTTTTTCTGTGTACTTACTGTTACCAGTGAGTTTTGTATCTTCAGATGATTTTTTATTGCTCACTAACATCCTTTTCTTTCAGATTGAAGAACTTCCTTTAGCATTTCTTGTAAGACAGATCTGGTGTTGACGAAATCTTTCAGCTTTGAAAGTCTTTATTTCTCCTTCATGTTTGAAGGATGTTTTCACCAGATATACTATTCTAGGGTAAAAGTTTTTATCCCTTGGGACTTTAAATATGTCATGCCACCCCCTCCTGCCTTGTAAGGTTTGTTAGATGCCTCAAGGTAGTCTTCAAGTTAAATCTATTTGGTGTTCTATCATCTTGTACTTGGGTATTTGTATTAGTTCATTTTCATGCTGCTGATAAAGACATACCTGAAACTGGGAACAAAAAGAGGTTGAATTGGACTTAGAGTTCCACATGGCTGGGGAGGCCTCAGAATCATGGCAGGAGGTGAAAGATACTTCTTACATGGCAGCAGCAAGAGAAAAATGAGGAAGCAAAAGCGGAAACCCCTGATAAACCCATCAGATCTTGTGAGACTTATTATCACAAAAATAGCACAGGAAAGACCGGCCTACATGATTCAATTACCTGCTTCTGGGTCCCTCTCACAACACGTGGGAATTCTGGGAGATAAAATTCAAGTTGAGATTTGGGTGGGGACACAACCAAACTATCATTCTGCTCCTGGCCCCTCCAAATCTCATGTCCTCACATTCAGAACCAATCATGCCTTCCCAACAGTCCCCCAAAGTCTTAACTCATCTTAGCATTAACCCAAAAGTTCACAGTCCAAAGTCTCATCTGAGACAAGCTGAGTCCCTTCCACCTATGAGCCTATAAAATCAAAAGCAAGCTAGTTACTTCCTTGATACAGTGTGGGTACAGGTATTGGTAAATACAGCCATTCCAAACGGGAGAAATTGGCAAAAACAAAGGGGTTACAGGACCCATGCAAGTTTGAAATCCAGCGGGGCAATCAAATTTTAAAGCTCCAAAATGATCTCCTTTGACTCCAGGTCTCATATCCAGCTCACCCTGATGCAAAAGGTGGTTCCCATGGTCTTGGGCAGCTCTGCCCCTGTGGCTTTGCAGGGTACAGCCTCTCTCCTGGCTGCTTTCAAGGGCTGGCATTGAGTGTCTGTGGCTTTTCCAGGTGCACGGTGCAAGCTGCCAGTGGATCTACCATTCTGGGGTCTAGAGGATGGTGGCCGTTTTCTCACAGCTCCACTAGGCAGTGCCCCAGTAGGGACTCTATGTGGGGGCTCCAACCTCACATTTCCCTTCCACACTGCCCTAGCAGAGGTTTTCCATGAGGTCCCCACCCCTGCAGCAAGGTTTTGCCTGGGCTTCCAGGCATTTCCTTACATCTTCTGAAATCTAGGTGGAGGTTCCCAAACCCCAATTCTCGACTCCTGTGCACCCTCAGGCGCAACAGCACGGGGACTCTGGACCTGACCTACGAAACCACTTTTTCCTCCTGGGCCTCTGGGCCTGTGATGGGAGGGGCTGCCATGAAGGTCTCTGACATGGCCTAGAGACATTTTCCCCATGGCCTTCGGGATTAACACTAGACTCCTTGCTACTTTTGCAGATTTCTGCAGCCAGCTTGAATTTCTCCCCAGTAAATGAATTTCCCTTTTCTATCACATTGTCAGGCTGCAAATTTTCCAAACTTTTATGCCATTTCCCTTTTAAAATGGAATGCTTTTAACAGCACCCAAGTCACCTCTTGAATGCTTTGCTGCTTAGAAATTTCTTCTGCCAGATACCCTAAATAATCTCTCTCAAGTTCAAAGCTCCACAGATCTCTAGGGCAGGGACAAAATGCCACCAGGCTCTTTGCCAAAACATAACAAGAGTCACCTTTGCTCCAGTTCCCAACAAGTTCCTTATCTCCATCTGAGACTGCCTCAGCCTGAATGTTATTGTTCATATCACTATCAGCATTTTCATCAAAGCCATTCAACAAGTCTTAGGAAGTTCCAAACTTTCCCACATTTTTCTGTCTTCTTCTGATCCCTGTTCTAACCTCTGCCTGTTACCAAGTTCCAAAGTCACTTCCACAGTTTTGGGAATCTTTTCAGCAACGCCCCACTCTGCTGGTACCAATTTACTGTATTAGTCCATTTGTACACTAATTTACTGTATTAGTAAATGACAAAGACATACCTGAGACTGGGAAGAAAAAGAGGTTTAACTGGACTTACAGTTCCACATGGTTGGGGAGGCCTCAGAATCATGGTAGGAGGCAAAAGGCACTTCTTACATGGCAGCAGCAAGAGAAAAATGATGAGGAAGCAAAACTGGAAACCCCTGATAAACCCATCAGATCTCATGAGACTTACTATCACGAGAATAGCACAGGAAAGACTGGCCCCCATGATTCAATTACCTCCTCTTGGGTCCCTCCCACAACAGGTGGGAATTCTGGAAGATGCAATTCAAGTTGAGATTTGGGTGGGAATATAGCCAAACCATATCGGTATTGGTATCTTTCTCTAGGTTTTGGAAGTTCTCTATTATTATCCCTTTGAATAAACTTCCTACTAGTATACTTTCTCTTTCTCTACCTCCTCTTTAAGGTCAGTAACTCTTAGATTTGCCCTTTTAAGGCTGTTGTCTAGATCTTGTAGGCATGCCTCGTTCTTTTTTATTCTTTTTTCTTTTGTCTCCTGATATGATTTGGATTTGTGTCCCTGCCCAAATCTCATGTTGAATTGCACTCCCCAGTGTTGGAGGAGGGGCCTGGTAGATGATGGTATCATGGTGGTGGATTTCCCCCTTGCTGTTCTCATGATAGTGAGTGAGTTCTCATGAGACCTGGTTGTTTTAAAATGTGTAGCACTTCCCCCTGTGCACTCTTCTTCTCTGGCCAGGTAAGGTGTGCCTGCTTCCTCTTCACCTTCCGCCATGATTGTAAGTTTCCTGAGGCCTCCCCAGCCATGCTTTCTGTAAAACCTATTGAACTGAGTCAGTTAAACCTTTTTCTTTATAAATTACATAGTCTCAGGTAGTTCTTTATAGCAATGCAAAAAACAGACTAATACGTCTCCTCTGACTGTATTTTTTCAAGTAGCCTGTCTTCAGGCTCACTAATTCTTCTGCTTGGTCAATTCTGCTCTTAAGGGACTCTGATGTATTCTTCAGTATGTCAATTGCATTTTTCAACTCCAGAATTTCTGCTTGATTCTTTTCAATATTTCAACTTCTTTGTTAAATTTATCTGATAGAATTATGTATTCCTTCTCTGTGTTATCTTGAATTTCTTTGACTTTCCTCAAAACAGCTTTGAATTTTCTGTCTGAAAGGTTATATGTCTCTGTTTCTCCAGGATTGGTCCCTGGCACTTTATTTAGTTCATTTGGTAATGTCATGTTTTCCTGGATGGTCTTGATGCTTGTGGATGTTTGTCAGTGTCTAGGCATTGAAGAGTTAAGTATTTATTGTAGTCATCACAGTCTGGCTTTGTTTGTACCTGTCTTTGGGAAGGCTTTTCAGGTATTTGAAGGGACTTGAATGTTATAATCTGAGCTGTACTGCATTAGGGGGAACCCCAAGTCCAGTAACACTATGATTTAGACTCATAGAGGTACCTCTTTGGTGGTCTTAGATAAGACCTGAAAGAACTCTCTGGATTACCAGATGAAGGCTCTTGCTCTCTTCCATTACTTTCTCCCAAACAAACAATCTTTCACTCTCTGTGCTTAGCCACCTGGAGCTGGAGGTGGGGTGACACAAGCACCCCTGTGGCCACCCACTGACTGGGCTGGGTTAGGCCTGAAGCCAGCACAGCTCTGGATCTTGCCCAAGACCCCCTGTTACCTCTACCTGGCTTTCGCCTGTGTTCGCTCAAGGCCCTAGAGTTCTACAATCAGCAGGTAGTGAAGCCAGCCAGGCTTGTATCCTTTTCTTCAGGGCAGCAAGTTCCCTTAGGCCCCAGGTGGGTCCAGAGATGCTATCTGGGAGCCAGGGACTGGAGTAAAAAACCTTATAAATCTACCCTGTGCTCTATTCTGTGGCTAAGCTGAACTCATACTGTGAGACGTCCTTTCTGCTCTTCCCTTCCCTTTCCACAGGCAGAGGAGCCTCTCCCAGTGACTGCCACCACCACAGGCCCATGGGGAGTACTGGCAGTCTCACTGATGTTCACTTTCCGCCCAAGGGCTCTTCTATCTGCTTAGGGTGAATGCTGCGATCAGTGGGCTCCTCTCTGGCCCAGGGCAGGTCCAGAAATACGTTCTAAGAGCCAAGGCCTGGAATTGGGGATCCCAAGAGCCCACTTGGTACTGTACCCCACTGCACAAGCCTGTTACTTAAGTGTAAGATAAAGTCCCCTTTACTCTTCTGTCTTCTTTTCTCAAGGAGGAGTCTCTCACCATGGCCACCACAGCTGGGAACGTGCTGGGTCTCACCTGAAGCCAGCATGTCTCAGAGTCTCGCCAAGGCCCGTGGCATACAACCTGGTTATTGCTGCTCATTATTTAGGGCCTAAGGGCTCTTTAGTCAGCAGGTGATGAATCCTGCCTGGCCTGGCCCCGTCTCTTCAAGGGAGTAGGTTTTCTTCTGGACCAGGGTGTGTCTAGAAATATCTGGGAGCTAGGGCCTGGAATGGGGGCCTCAAAACTCTTCCCACTGCCCTATCCTGTCGTGCCTGAGCTGGTATCCAACATGCAAATCAAAATTCTTTTTACCCTTCCCTCTCCTCAAGCAGAAGGAAGGAGTCACTTTCATTGCTGAGAACTGTGCTGCTTGCAGTTGGAGGAGGAGTGGCACAAGCACTCCATTAGCCACCCCAGCTGGTGTCTCACTAGGTCACATGCCCCCCAGGTCCACAAGCTCCAAGCCCAGCACAACAGTAAGACTTGCCTAGGAGTTGCAGTCCTTGAGGCACAGACTGCCTTTCACGTTTACTTAGGACCCTGGAACACTTTAGCCCACCATACTGAGGCTTGCCTAAACTCAGGTTCTGACTGCTGGGATAGGCGATTCCTGTCTGGCTATGGCTGGTCTAAGTGCTCCTTCCATGGACACACATCTGCTGAGTTCAGCCCAGTTTTGCTGAGTTCAAAGTCCCACAGTTGCTGCACTCTCCCTCCCCGAACCACACAGATTCTCTCTCTGCGCCAAGGGCACTGCAAGGGGATGGGGGAGGAGGGGCACTGGCAATTCAAGACTATCATGTTTACCCTCTTCAGGGCCTCTTTCAGTGATAGGAAGTTAAAACCAGGTACTGTGATTGCTTACCTGATTTTTGGTTCTTATAAAGGTGCTTTTCTTATGTAAATAGTTGTTAAAATTTGGTGTTCTGTGGGGAGGATGATCACTGGAAGCTTCTCTTCAGCTGTCTTGCTCTGTCTTTGATGAGGGAAATTAAAGAAACTAAATTAATGGAGTAATATAACACATTTGTAGATTGGACGAATGCAATATTGTTAACTTGTCAGTTCTCTCCAAATGGATCAATGGGTTCAAAGCAATGCCAATCAAATTTCCAGTAGGATTTTTTGTAGAAATTGATAAGTTGAAGTTCTAAAATTTGCATGGAAATGGAAAAGATGTACAAAGCAATCTTGTAATAAGACAGAGGTGAAGAACTTACATTTGATTTCTAGACTTACAGTAGTGCCACAGTAATCAAGACAGTGTGGTGTTGACATAAAGATAGAAAAAAATAGATCAATGGGACAGAATAGTTAGTCCATAAATAGTGGTCGATTTTCATCCAAGGAGGAAAAGCAGTTTGATGTGTAAAGAAAAGTCTGTTCAACAAGCAATGCTGGAATTAAAATGTTTTCTAGAAGAAAATATATAGAAGAACATTTTCATCATCTTTGAATAGTCAAACTTTTTTTAGGAACCAGAAAGCAATAACCATAAAAGAAACGTCAATAAAATGGAATTCATCAAAATTTAAAGCTTCTGATAAGAAAAAGACACCATTAAGAAATGAGTAGGGCCGGGCGCGGTGGCTCAAGCCTGTAATCCCAGCACTTTGGGAGGCCGAGGCGGGCGGATCACGAGGTCAGGAGATCGAGACCATCCTGGCTAACCCGGTGAAACCCCGTCTCTACTAAAAAATACAAAAAGCTAGCCGGGCGAAGTGGCTGGCGCCTGTAGTCCCAGCTACTCGGGAGGCTGAGGCAGGAGAATGGCGTGAACCCGGGAGGCGGAGCTTGCAGTGAGCTGAGATCTGGCCACTGCACTCCAGCCTGGGTGACAGAGTGAGACTACGTCTCAAGAAAAAAAAAAAAAGAAGGAAAACCACAGAATGAGAATAAGTTATCACCATGCATATATCTCTGTCTCTCTATGTCTATATATTTGACAAAAGTCTTTTATCCAGAATATGTAAAAAAAAAACTTCTACAGCTCAATATTAAGAAGACCCAATTAAAATCTAATTTTTAAAAAAATGGGCAAAAAATAAGAACCAGCACTGAATAAAGGAAGATATACCAATGGCTAATAAGCACATGAAAATGTGTTTTAATACTATTATTCAGCAAAATGTAAATGAAAATGACATTGAGATATCACTACATGCCCATTAGAATGGCTAAAATCAAAGGGTGGCAACAGCTTATGTGGTAAGATTGTAGAGCGTAAGCAAAAGTCTCATACATTGCTGGTAGGAGTGACACAACCACTTTGAAAATTGGTCTGAAACTTTCTCATAAAGTTACCATGCATCTGCCAAATGACCCAGCAATTCCACTCTAAATATTTACCCAAGAAAATGAAAACATACATACAAAGATTTGTGCACTAATATCCATAGCAGCTTTATTCTAAAACTGGAAACAACCCAAATATCTATCAACAGGTGAATGGATGAATAAATTGTGGTATATTCATATAATGGAGTACAGCTCAGCAATAAAAAGTATAAATTCTACCAAACACTTAAAGAAGATTTAATACCAATTCTTCACAAACTCTTCCAAAAATTAGAAGAGGAGAGAACATTTCCCAACTTACTCTATGAGGTCAGTATTACTCTGACACCAAAACCAGACAAAGACATCATAAGAAAACTACAGACTAATATTCCTAATGAATATAGATGCAGAAATCCTCAAAAAAAAATTACCAAGCTGAATCCAGTGACATATAAAAAAGATTTTGCACCATGAGCAAGAGGAATTTATCCTAGGAATTTAAGGTTGGTTTAATATCTGAAAAATCAATTAATATAGTAAACCTTATCAATGGAATAAAGGACAAAAGCCACATAATCATCTCAGTAGAATCAGAGCTGCGCATGGTGGCTGACGCCTGTAATCCCAACACTTTGAGAAGCCCAGGCAGGCAGATCCCCTTGAGGCCAGGAGTTTGATACCAGCCTGGCCAACATGCTGAAACTCTGTCTCTACTAAAAATACAAAAATCAGCCAGACATGGTAGCACATGCCTAAAATCCCAGCTACTTGGGAGGCTGAGGCAGGAGAATTGCTTGATCCCAGGAGGCAGAGGTTGCAGTGAGCTGAGATCACACCACTGAACTCCAGCCTGGGCAACGGGAGGCTGAGGCAGGAGAATTGCTTGATCCCAGGAGGCAGAGGTTGCAGTGAGCTGAGATCACACCACTGAACTCCAGCCTGGGCAACAGAGTGAGACTCCATCTCAAAAAAAAAAATAAAAATAAAAATTAGCTGGGCATGGGGCTGCACACCTGTTGTCCCAGCTGCCTGGGAGGATGAGGCATGAAAATCACTTGAACCAAGGAAGTGGAGGTTGCAGTGAGCCGAGACTGTGCCACTGCACCCCAGCCTGGGCAATAGAGTGAGACTCTCTCAAAAAAAAAAAAAAAAAAAAAGTGAAATTAATAGAGCCAGAAGGAGCATTTGACAAAATCTAGCACCCTTTTGTAATTTTTTTTTTTTTTTTTTTTTTTTTTTTTGAGACAGAGTTTTGCTCCGTCGCCCAGGCTGGATGGAGTGCAGTGGCGAGATGTCAACTCACTGCAACCTCTGCCTCCCGGGTTTAAGCAAGTCTCCTGCTTCAGCCTCCCGAGTAGCTGCAATTACAGGCATGCACCACTACACCTGGCTAATTTTTGTATTTTTAGTGGAGGGGGTTTTGCCATGTCGGTCAGGCTGGTCTCAAACTCTTGACCTCAGGTGATCTGCCCGCCTTGGCCTCCCAAAGTACTGGGATTACAGGCATGAGCCACCATGCCTGGCCCCTTTCATAATTTTTTAAAAACACTAAAAAAACTAGAAATAGAAGGAAACTTCCTCCACCTCATAAAGGGTATCAACAAAAACCCACAGCTAACATCATACTTAATGATGAAAGACTGAAAACTTTCCCGTGGGATCAAAAACAAGACAAGGAAGTCTGCTCTCACCACTTATATTCAGCATTGTACTGGAGGCTCTAGCCAGGGCAATTGGACAGGAAAAAGAAAAGGGATTCATTTTAGAAAGGAAGAAGTACTATTTCTATATTCAGATGACATGATCTTCTATATAGAAAATCCTAAAGAATCCACTAAAAAACCTATTAAACCCAATATGTAAGTTCAACAAGGCTTTAGGATAAAGCCTAATGTACAAACATCAGTTATATTTCTACAAGCTAGAAATAATCTGAAAATGAAATTAGTAAACAATTGCATTTACAATGGTATCAAAAAGTTTAAAAGTACTCAGGAATACATATAATGAAGTTCAAAGCTTATATAAATGCTGAAATCTACAAAGCATTGTTTAAAGGGTGCGGTAGTTCACACCACTAATCCCAGCTTCCTGGGATGGCTTTCCCATCTTGTTTGTCAGGAAATGTCTTCTCATCTTTTAAAAAGCCATTTGAAGGTTCATGCCTGTAATCCCAGCACTTTGGGAGGCCAAGGCGGGTAGATCACCTGAGGTCAGGAGTTTGAGACCAGCCTGGCCAACATGGTGAGATCCCATCTCTACTGAAAATACAAAACTTAGCCGGGCTTGGTGGTGGGTGCCTGTAATCCCAGCTACTCGGGAGGCTGAGTCAAGAGAATCGCTTGAACCCAGGAGGTGAAGGTTGCAGGGAGCTGAGATTGTACTCCAGCCTGGACAACAAGAGTGAAACTGTCAAAAAAAAAAAAAAAAAAAGAGAAGAAAGAGAGAAGGAAGGAGGGAAGGAAGGAAAGGAAGGAGAAAGAAGACCTAAATAAATGGAAACACTTCATATGCTCATGAATCAAAAGACTTAGTAGTATTCTTAAGATGGCAATACTCCCTAAATTGATCTACAGATTCAGTGCAATCTCTATCAAAATCCCAGCTGGATTTCTTTTTTTTTTTCCCCAGAAATTGACAAGCTGACCCTAAAATTCATATGCAAACGCAAGGGACCAAGAACAGTCAAGACAATCTTGAAAAAGAAGAACAAAAGTGGAGAAATTCTTCTTGATTTCAAAACTTACTACAAACCACAGTAATCAAGACAGGCTGGTTATAGCATAATAGTAGGTATCTAGATCAGTGAAACAATTGATAGTCCAGAATTAAAACTTACATTTATGGGCAATTGATGTTTAAAAGGGCTTATAAATAAATAAATAAATAAATAAAATCAATGGGGCACCCCAAGCATCAATGGGGGAAAGAATATTCTTTTCAACAAATGATACTGGGACAACTGGATATCCACATGCAAAGGAATAAAGTTTGGCCCCTTTCTTACACCATACATAGAAATTAATGGGCTAGGTGAGGGAGGAATGGAGAGTTGTCTAATAGGCATAGAGTTTCCGTTTTGCAAGATTAAAAGTTCTAGA
This sequence comes from Colobus angolensis palliatus, assembly GCF_000951035.1. Taxonomy (NCBI): domain Eukaryota; kingdom Metazoa; phylum Chordata; class Mammalia; order Primates; family Cercopithecidae; genus Colobus; species Colobus angolensis. Next base: position 1,817,305 of record NW_012115211.1, on the reverse strand, counting down.
GATTGGTTACACAGCAATGCAAATGTTCTTAACACTACTGAACTGTATACTTAACAATTAAGATGGTAAATTTTATGTCATGAATATTTTACTGCAATTTAAAATTTTTAAATAAAATTTTAAAATTTAGCTAAAAATGGACCGTAGTCCTGAATGTAAAAGCTAAAACTATAAAACTCTTAGAAGAAAACAGGGTAAATCTTTGTGACCTTGGGTTAGGAAAACCTTTCTTAGACACAACACCAAAGCATAAGCAACAAAAGATAAATTGGACTTCAAAGGATACTCTCAAAAAATGAAAAAACAACCCAAAGAAAGAACGAAAATATTTGCAAATCATTTTTCTGAAAAGAGAATTATATCCAGAATCTATAAAGAACGTTTACAACTCAATAGCGAAAAGACAACCCAACTGAAAAATTGGCAAAGGGTCTGAAAAGACATTTCTTCAAAGAATGTATACAAATGACAACAAACATCAAAACATCAACATTGTTAGTCATTAGGGAAAACACTGGTCATTAGGGAAATGTAAATCAAAATCACAATGAGAAATCACTACACCTACTAGAATTGCTGTAAATAAAAAGAGACAATAACAAGTGTTGATGTGACTGTGGATAAATTGGAATCTTCATCCACTGCTGGTGGGCATATAAAATGGTGCAGGCACTTTGGGACACTTTGGCAGTTCCTCAAAATGTTAAATAGAGTTACCCTATGACCCAGAAATTTCGTTGCTGTATATGTACTGAAAAGCAGTAAAACATACATTCATACAAAATCTTGTACATAAATGTTTAAATGTTCATAGCAGCATCATTCATAATAGCCAAAAAATAGAAACAAGCCATATGTCTATAAGGTGATGAATAGATAAATACAATATGATATATCATTAGAATGGAATACTGTCCAACCCAAAAGGAATGAAATATTGATATATACCATTACATGGATGAACCTTGAAACATTATGCTAAGTGAAAGAAGGCAGACACAAACGACTACGTATCACGTAGCAAGGGCACCCAGAATAGACGGGAAAGGTATAGCATACAATCAGTATTTGCTGGATGAATAAATGTATTAAGTAAAATACCCAGTACAGGGCCAACTGGATTTAGAAGGTGAAGGAAAAATAAGGCTAAGGTACTACTGAGCTTTCTTAAGCTGGGTGAGTAAGGGTGGGTGGGAACATTAAAGAGGCCTGGAGTAGCTAGGAGGGAGATGGGGTTAGGGGGTATAATGGGAGAAAATGGAAGATATATAGAGTTTTCCTTTCTGTTGTGTTGTTTTTTTATACTGGTGCTGGACATGCAGTTCCACTCACTAGACATTTTGGAACATTACATGGAAATGCCCAGTTGGCGGTTAGAGAGGTAGGGTAGGATCTGAAGATCTCAAGCCTCGGAAGCACAGATTTAAGAGTCACTGACTTAGAGGTGGTAGTTTCAAGTGACATGATGGTTAAGTTCACCAAGAGAAAAAGTTTAGGATAAAAAGAGCTGAGCCTTCTGCCCTTTCTATTTTTTAGAAGAGGGTTTCTGAGAGCCTGGATATTCAAATGATAAGAGGGGTGTGTGGTGTGGGGACAAGACTTGAGTCAGAGGACCCAGGGTCTCTGCTTTAGCACCATCTTGCTGTGTGACCTTGGGAAGCTGACCTTACTGTTAGTGCCTCAGTTTCCTCACCTGTAACCAAGGACAATAACCAGCCCTCTCTCCCTCCCCAAATTATTACATGGACCAAAAGGGAGAATGCACAAGAAAGTGCTTTGTAAACCACTCAAAAGACTCATCAAATGTAAGGGATTATTATTATTGGAGTGGGAGATGCAGGAGGCCGATAAAATGGATTTGGTTGCAGTAAGCACAGGGGCTACTTTCTGTTTCTTTAAAAAAAAGAAAAACCAGCAGCCACAAGTACTGCCAGGTGCACGGCGTAGTTTTTCCAACTCTGAGAAGCAAATAACAGAGAGGGGCCAACTGGCTCATCCCAGAAGGCCTGTCTTCACCAGTTGAATCTGAAATCACCACCCAGGGAATTGCTGCAGGCACAGGCCCAGGACAGCAGGCCCTGTCCTAGCGGGATAGGACCCAGGGAGTACAGGGCCAACTGAGGCCGTCCACATGGCCAGAGACCTGGGCCCTTTGCCCCTGCGGCTTGGAACGTCCATCAGGCCCTGCCCAACCAGATGTTCTCCTCAGAGCCCCAGGTGGCCCATGAAGGGTGCTGCCTGGCCCCCAAGCCACGTTCAGGAGCATCACCTCAGGGTTAGGCAGAGAAGAGACCACTGCTTTATGGCAAAATTGGCCAGGCCAAGTTTCTATGGCTCCCCAGGTGGCCAGCCTCATTAGTGTTGAGGGCCACATTGAGCCTGCCAGAAACGCAGGACAAAGTCCAGTGCAGGAGGCTTGGGGAACTGCTTCCAGTTCTTTCCAGGCCCAATCCCCCAAATGCCTGGCTGGAAATGAGCCCCTGCAATCTGTGTGCCAGCCCGGGGACAGTCCCCTCAATTGCACCTTTAAGGTGGCCACACTTTCCCCAAATCTTCCTGGCCAAGGCTAGATAGAATCTTAGAGACCTTGTAGTCTAGCTCCTCCTTCATTTTCGATTAAGGAACCTGAGGCCCAGAGTGGGCAGGAACTTGCTAAAGGTTAGAGTCGGGGAGCTTCTCTGAGGCAGCACAATGGAGCTGGGAGCAGAAATCAGGTCTCTGGCCTCCCGGCTGTCCAACCCTCCCCTTCCCTCCCTCTTAGCTCCTGGCTGTTATTTTCCAGTCTCTTCCCCTTGGGGCTGCTGCCCTCTCCCCGCCCTCAGAGCTTCCTGGCCAGCCCTACTGCTCTGAGGTCCCCACCTGAGGCTACGATTCTGCTCCCTGACTCTGCTTGGTGCCCACTGGCCAGCTCTAAGAGCATCCCCTGCCCTGAGCTGCCGCAGAGAAGCTCCCAGGGAGCAAGCAGAGAACAGAGGCCGGGAGCTGAGGCTCGGCTGGGAGCCACAACTGCAGGCCCAGCTCTGCCACTGTGGGTCTGAGAGGGACTGAGAGAATGCTACTTTTTGAAAAACAACTCTTCTACCCAGGCCCTGTATTGGAGCTTCTCCTGTCCCTCCTGACGCTTCCTCCCGGAGCATTTGTTTGTCCCTTCAATGCTCATCCTTCAGTCAGCACAACCTTACTGAGGATTTAGAGGCCAAGCCATGCCCTGTCAGGGTGCCGGGGCACAGACAGCCCTTACCAATGCAGCCTTGCCATCAGGAGCTCCCAGGCTGGTGGAGGAGATGTCAGAATGGGCATCTGCCACCAGCGTAATGGGCACGTGACAGAGGGAAAAACAAGAGGACTCCAGGGGCCCAGAGGATGCACCCTCTCCCTGCAGCTGGGGCGGGTTAAGGGAAGGCCTCAGCAAGCTCAAATGGCTTTTTTTTTTTTTTTTTTTTTGAGTTTCACTCCTGTCACCCAGGCTGGAGTGCAATGGCGCGATCTCGGCTCACTGCAACCTCTGCCTCCCAGGCTCAAGCAATTCTCCTGCCTCAGCCTCCTGAGTAGCTGGGATTACAGTTGCCCACCACCACACCCAGCTAATTTGGTATTTTTAGTAGAGACAGAGTTTCACCATGTTGGTTGGGCTGGTCTCAAATTCCTGACCTCAGGTGATCCGCCCACCTCGGCCTCCCAAAGTGCTGGGATTACAAGCATGAGCCACCGCGCCTGGCCACCAAATGGCTTTTTAAAAGATGAGAAGACATTTCCTCGACAGACAAGGTGGGAAAGTCATCCCAGGAAGCTCGTGCTAAGATGAGCGGTAACAGGGACGATGGGCTCAGGGAACAGTGCTGAATTTGGTGTGACTTAAACCACAGCCTGTGCGGGAGTGGCAGAGGTGAGGGAGCGGAGTCGGCAGAGGCCATACGAGAAGGGTGCTGCAGGCAGGTGAATGTTTGGACTTGATCCCGTTCATGACAGGGAAACCATTTGAGTTTTGAGCAAGGGAGATAGGCTCCCATGTGCCTTTTAGAAACCCCCTCCTAGCTTATAAATGCCAGGGGACAGAGGACTCTCCCATTTCTCTCGTGTCCTGGGCCTCCTGGAGAGGGGCCAGGGCAGGTCCCACGAGTGCATGTTCTTTGTGGAGTGCCAGGCCTGGTATTTCTTTTCCTTCCTGGGGGTGAGGCTTCCCATCCAGCAACAGGAAGGATGAAACCCAATCCAGTCTCAGGGTTTTTCACCCAAGGATGAATCAGAATCCACCATGAAATTTTCTAAATGAGAAACACTTGGGCCCCATCCCAAGTTTACTAGATCATGCATCCATTCCAGAAATGTTTCTCGAGCACATAGCACATGTGGACACTGTTCTAGGTAGTAGGGACACAGCAGTGGGCAAAGCCCCTGCCTTCATGGAGCTTACAGTTGGAATCTCTGGTGTGGGCCCCAACATCTGTGTTTAGAAAAGCTCCAGTGGTGACCCCAAAGCCCAGGATTATGGACTGAATTGTGTTCCCCCAAATTCACACATTTCATTCCTAACCCCCAGTACCTGAGGGTGTGACTGTATTTGGAGATGGGGTCTTTAAAGAGGTAATTAAGGTAAAATGAGGTATTGGGATGGGACCTAATCCACTATGACTGGTGTCCTTATAAGAAGAGATTAGGACACAGACAGGCACAGAGTGAAGACCATGTGAGGACACAGGGGGAAGACGGCCAACTACAAGCTAAGGAGGAGGCCTCAGAAGAAACCAGCGCTACCAACACCTTGATCTCAGACTTCCAGCCTCCAGAACTGTGAGGAGACATATGCCTCTTGTTTAAGTCACCAGTCTTTATTATTGGCAGCCTTAGCAAATGAATACACCCAGCCTCACCCAGGAACTACAGCTTAAAAAACCCAAGAGGATACAGAACATAAATAGGAAGCACCTCTGGGCAGTGTGGGCTGTGTAACCCAGAGCTTAGAGATCTCTCTGTAGGTTTGTGCCTGACAGAAGCCAGTTCCATTCACAAAGGCACCACTATCCTGGAAGTGTGGGTGTTTCAGAGCAGCCTCCTGGTGGGGCCCTGCCTCAAACCCTGGCAAGCCTGCTAGGTGCTCCTCCTCACAAAGGGCCACATCCACAGAAATGACGAGAAAGGGCCCTGAGGTTCTTGCCTTCCACAAGGAGGCTCCAGTGGGAACAGACTTTGGGAACCAAGGACCTGTGCTGCTTAGAGAGACCCAGGAAGGGCAAGGAGCTGGCCTGAGGTCACACATCCTGAAGGACAGCATCTGAGCTGGCCTCTCACCCCCTGCTCTGGTCCCAGCTGTTTGCTTCTCCAGTCCTGGCACCTCGCCCAAATCTGCTGCCACCCGCTTCGCTTTCCCACCCTCTCCCCTCCACCTCTCTGGCTCTGACTAAGGCCAGGAGCATGATTTCAGAATGATGAAACCCAGCTCCTGAGGTCATGCCGGCCTCGTCGTAGTGGCTGTAATTTTGCACGGCCTCATCCCCCCCAGTAGGCTGGGGAAGCTGCCAGGCCTTTGGCACATGTCTGGAGGGGAATGTGAAGATGAGACAGAAGAGATCACTTCAAGCCAGGTCAAGAGGAATTTTTGGTTACGTACCATCTCCTGTCCCAGCCCTGGTCTGGGAGACACAGACTGATAATGCAGCCTTACACTCACGTCATGCCTTTGGCCATCATCCCACTTAATCCCCTTTATACACACAGTTTCCAAGCCAGCACCACCAAACTGCCTGCACGTCTGTCCCCACGCTGTGCTGATTCACATCTCTGGGGTTTTGCTTCTGCTGCTACCTCTGCGTGGGCTACTCTTCCCTCCTCTTCCCCCACCCTCCTTATCTGCTTTGCTAACTCCTGCTCATCCTTTAGGGCCTAGCTGTGCTGTCACCTTTCCCAGGAAACCTTCCCTGACCATGCCCTCAGCAGGTAGGCCTGTATATTTCTCTCTGTACTTGCATAATCATCTATCTTTACGTCCTTGCATTGCATGTGAATTATCTGCTCACATAACCATTTCCCCATCCAGAATGGGACCTTCTTAAACTTCTTGCGTGGGATGGAGTTGGGACTAGATCTGGTTCATCTTGGTGACCCAGCCCCCAGTTCAGAACTGAACATAGAATAAGTCGGTAAGTGTTGATTGAATGTCAGCCCACCCCCGACCCAACACACACAAAGATAGATAAGGCAGGGAGTGTTTGCCTCCATTTACAGACAGGTCCAAGAGAAGTTTTTTGACCTGTTTAATGTCCCAGGGTGAGTTAGTATCAGGACAGGGATTAGCATCCAGCTCTTTGGGAGCTTAGACTAGTTCTCTTATGCACAAAGGACAGCATTCATAGAGCAGCAAGCCAAAGGGACCCGCTCAACACCTGTGAAAAGAAGAGGGGGGCAGGGAAGAAAAGAAACAAAGGGATCACTGAACCTGAGCCAAACTGGGCATATTCATTGTCAATTGCTTTGTAACAAATCACCACAGGGGTGTGGTGCTCATGCCTGTAATCCCAGCACTTTAAGAGGCCAAGGCAGGCAGATCACCTGAGGTCAAGGAGTTCGAGACCAGTCTAGCTAACATGATGTAACCCTGTCTCTACTAAAAATACAAAAATTAGTTGGGCGTGGTGGCACACACCTGTAACCCCAGCTACTTGGGAGGCTGAGGCAGGAGAATCACTTGAACCCAGGAGGCGGAGGTTGCAGTGAGCTGAGGTCACGCCACTGCACTCTAGCCTGGGCAACAAGAGCAAAACTCCATCTAAAAAAAAAAAAAGAAAAGCACCACACTTACTGGCTTAAAACAACACATATCTCTTGTCTTACAGCCCTGAGGTCAGAAGTTCAAAGTGGGCCTCACTGGGCTAAAATCAAGGTATTAACAGGTCTGCCTTCCTTTCTGGAGGCTGGAGGGGAGACTCCATATCCTTGCCTTTTCTAGCTTCTAGAAGCTTCCTGCATTCCTTGACTCATGGTCCCCTTCCCTTCTCAAAGCCAGTGGCCGGTTGGGTAGTTCTCACATGCATCCCTCTATACTTCCTCTTCTGTCTCCCTTCTCAGTTTATAAGGATCCTTGTGATTATATTGGTCTCACCGAGATAATTTGGGATAATCTCATCTCAAGGTTCAGCTGATCTGCAACTGTAATTCCCTTTACCATGTGAGCTAACATCCTCAGGTTCCAGGGACTAGGAAGTTGCCATTTTTTTTTTTTTTTTTTTTTTTTTTGAGACGGAGTCTCCCTCTGTCACCCAGGTTGGAGTGCAGTGGCGTGATCTCGGCTCACGTCAACGTCTGCCTCCCAGGTTCAAGTGATTCTCCTGCCTCAGCATCCTGAGTAGCTGAGACTACAGGTGCCCACGACCATGCTCAGCTAATTTTTATATTTTTAGTAGAGACGAAGTTTCGCCATGTTGGCCAGGCTGGTTTTGAACTCCTGACCTCAGGTGATCTGCCTGCCTCGGTCTCCCAAAGTGCTGGGATTACAGGTGTGAGCCACAGCGCTCGGCCATTTGAGAGTCCTTATTCTGTCTACCACGCTGGTGGGCAAGGAGGTAATGGAATAGATCTGTTGAGGGTGGGGTGACCAGACTTCCAGTGTGCTTAGAACTGTCTTGGCTTCAAGCTGTCATCCTGAGAGTGATCGTACATGCTTTTGCTCTCAAAAACATTCTGGCTTGAAGAATAAATTATATGATTACCCTAGTCACAGACTATCAGAGCAGGAAGGTCAAGCCTTCCATTTTGCAGATGAGGAAACTGAGGCAGAAAGGGGCAAGAACATGCCCAGTGTCGCACAGCTAGTAGCAGAGTTGAGACTAGAACCCAGATCTTTTGTCAGGAGGAGGACAGGTTGGTGCCCAATTCAGACTGAGATATTTCTTGCATCAAGAAGACTTCCTAGAGGAAGTGGTAGGCATAGTCATCAGTGATGATAATAAGAAAGATGATAATGATGAATTTATTACACACTTACTGTGGGCCAGGCATTATTAATTGATACCGAATGCTTTGGATGTATTATTTCATTTGGTCTTCACATAGGGAACCAATTAATAGTGGTTAAGTGACCAACCAGTAAGCATTGAAGCTAAGTTTCAAACTCAAATCTTTCTTATTACAAAGTGAATTATTTCCTCTGTACTTAGAGGGTTGTTGGGCTTAGGGGCCTAAGAGGATTAGAAGCTTTACTTTGGAGAAGCCCAGCTTTAGGGTAGAGATGGAGAATGATGGCGGGGTTGGGGATGTATTGAGCCTGAGTCTATGAGAGAATGGGTATGAGGATGCAGTGGCTCAACAACTTGTGTTTAATTTCCACTGAAGACTGAGATTATGGTCACAGCAGGAGTAATTATCTATTTATTTTTAAAGGTTTATTGTTTTCCATATCTGTTCAATGTAGAATATTTGGAAAATAACAGAAGGAAAGAGAAAATAATAACGATCATGATAATTCCATACTCCCAAAGAACCACTGATAACATTTTGACAAATTTCCTTTCAGGGATGTTTTTTTCTTTTTTTCTTTTTATCCTCTTTTTCTTTTCTTTCTTTCTTTCTTTTTTTTTTTTTTAACTTCCCATTCACCCAATGTTACAGAGATTTTTTTTTAAATAAAATATTTCGACATGTGAACAAGTATAAGAATAATATGATCAGCACCCATGTACCTACTCTCCAGCTTAAGAAATAAGATATTCTATATATTATTGAAGTCTGGCATACTGTTACCAAATATATTTCCTTCCTCCCTGCCAAGAGGTCTTTCTAGGTTTTTCTCTATGCATATTACTTTTTCTCAGTTGACGTTCCTGTGATTTTGCAGTTTGATACCAGAAGAGCTCAGGAGGGACATCAGCAGGTCCCCAACCCTGCCACAGTCAGTAGTTCGAAAATATTGCCTTATAAAAAAACAGCTTTGGATTGGCTCCTCCTTCCCACATTTGGTGCTGGGTGGCCCAGCGATGTCACTCTACCCTTGGGAGTTCCTGCCCCAGGTATGTAGCTGTGGGCCTGGTTTGGTGTGGCCCCTTGCCCTGCCCCTTCCCACCCGCCTGACCTCCGTGCTCTCTGTGCTCCCCCTCTTCCTCAGCCTCTCCCTTCCTTGTAGTTCAGCTTCTCTGCCTTGTCGCGTCAATCCCCATCTCCTCTCTGCTTCAGCTCCTCTTCTATGGGCAAGCAGCGGCCCAGGTGGAGAGAGCAACTCTACTTCCTGCCACAGGCCCTGCTTTCCAAGGATTCTAAAACTCCCCCCATCTTTCCCACCAATGCCCAGAATTCCTTCATTTCCATTTTATTCATAAAGTCATGGATTACAGGACTGGAATCACACTTAGAGACTACGCAGCCCTTCCCCACCCCCATTTTCCAGCTGAAGAAATCGGCTGGGAGAGGACAACCCATCTGCCCCATGTCATCTGTCATCCAGAGAGGACAACAGAGCAAAACCAGAAGCCAAGGCTCCTGCCTCTTATTCCAGTGCTCCTGAGACCCCTCCCATGGGGAAGCACCCACCAGGGCTGGATCCCCCCACCCCCGCCCCTGGAAGCCTGCTTCGAGAAGACCGGGGTGTTGTGTAAGAGCCCGTGGTGTTGGTCACGGCTGCTGTTTCATCTGGAGCATGGGAGCCCCAGGGCATGGTGGGGTGGGAGAAAGCCTTGCAGCTGCTTCATTCAGGGGAAGAGCATCAGAGCTGGCGAGGTCCTAGAGATCAACCGAAGCCCACTCCTTCCAGACAGGAGGAAACAGCTGCTTGTATGGTGAGGAGGGTTGATGCTTTTGAGGTCATCCTGCAAAAGGTTCTTGAATGCCAGATGAAGAATTTGATCTTCATTCAAAGGGCTGCGGATTGAGGCCCAGCTCCATCATGAACTAGTTGCGCGACCCTAGGCGAGTCACTAAACCTCCCTGAGCCACCATAGCTTCATCTGTAACACTGGATAACAATAGCATTTCATGTGCAGATGAAATGAGTCAGTGCAGGGAGAGTACCCAGCCCAGAGGCTGACACAAACATTCACCCACGGTAGATGGCAGCTGTGTGACTCCCATAGATGCCCTGGGCTCACGCTGGGCTCTGTTGCTAACACCTTGAGCTGCACCTAGTTCCTTAGACCTTGCTAAGCCTCCCACCTCGACTTCATGAAGAGTCAAAGGTGAGAGGATTTATTCTCTCTAACCTGTCAAATATGGAACACATAGGCTTTTCTTATTTTTTATTATTTATATATTTATTTTTTTGAGACAGGGTCTCACTCTGTCACCCAGGCTTGAGTGCTGTGGCATGATCATGGCTCACTGCAGCCTTTATCTCTGGGGCTCAAGTGATCCTCCCACCTTGGCCTCCCAAGCAACTGGGACTACAGGAACGTGCCACCACGCCTGGCAATTTGTAAAAAATTTTTTGTAGAGACAGGGTCTCACTATGTTGCCCAGACCAGTCTTGACCTTTTGTCCTCAAGCCATCCTCCTGCCTCGGCCTCCCAAAATTTTGGTATTACAGGTGCGAGCCACTGCACCTGGCCAAGCTCATAGTCTTTTTGAAGAGATAGCTGCATACACATTGGAGATACAGTTCTTGCTGGTGAGGGGTCAGCTGTGCCAGGACAGGGCTTGGGGCACTGGGAGTTCTGAGATGTGCAGCTGAGCCAGCTCTGGTCGCACCACAGGATCCTCAGGGGTTAAAGCTCAAGATTCTGTTCTGGATGCCCGTGCCCAGCACAGGGCCAGTCAGGGACTGATTGTGAGGCAGTGCTCCCCGACAACCCTCTTTCAACAGCCTCACAGGCAGCCAGGGGTGCTGGGAAGACCAAAGGCCTCAGACTCAGCTTGTCCTGGGTTCCAGCCCACCTTCCCCAACTGTGATGCTGGACGAGCCTCTCAGCCACCTCCCTGAGCTCTGTTTCCTCAACATAGTGAGGGCGGAGGATAGCGCCACCGAGCGATGGGGCTGAGCTACTGATGCTGGCATTATGTATAAAACACATTGCTCGGGGCTGGCACCAAAATATGGTGGCAATTATGTGCGTGTGAATCTCATCATCTCAGACTGCGAGCCCTGGGAGGGTTGTGCTGGGGTCTTGCCATTAACCTGGAAAGCAGGGGCCTGCCTGTCCAGACAAGGTGTGTGATGGATGTGGAGACCTCCACCCCCAAATGGAGTCAGGCACCCAAGGGAGACTCTCCTGTATCCATTGACCGCATGACAGAATAATCTTTTTAACCTGAGGGAGGGCAGAGGCAAGGATTTGCCATTTGGTGTTTTCGTGCAGATAAGGTCATAAATGACGAATCACTTGTAACTGGAGGCCGAGTCTCCATGTGTTTTCCAGCTTGTGATCTCATTGTATTCTCACAGCCCCCGCCTCCTGCCAACACCATGTCATGTGGGAGGATATGGAGAAACTGGGATTGGTCTCCCCAGTTTCTAGATGGGAAAATTGAGCTTTGGAGAGACCGAGTGACTTATTTAGGTCACCCTGCAGTTCATGCCATGGCTGGGGCTTCTCCCTTCTGGCCCAAGGGTTTTCGCAGGAGTCCAGTGGCATGTTTGGGCTGTTCCGGCTACAAGGAACAGAGAGCCCCTGAGGTACTGTGGGGCTGGTGAGGGAGCACAGGACTCCTCCAGTGTCACGGCCTTTTGATGACAGTGTCTACACTGCAGCCTTGCTGGCCCGGTGGCTCCTCAGTGCCCTACAGAGCAGCAGCAGCCCTAGCTCCTTCCCCAGCCTCACACCGGGTCTGCTTCTCTTTCCTTCACGCTTGCTGGGTCTCCCACTTAAACCCGGAAGAGAAAGGATCTGTTTGCTAGACCAGCATTTTGGATGCAAGGGACACAGGCTCTCTCAGGGCACCTTGGGAGTAGTTCTGGGGGACATGTGTGGCCTGGAACTGGGGAAGGCTCAGACACCAAGGCAGCCCTCTGTGTGCTTTGTCCCTTCCATTCCCATTGGCCCAGTGCTCTGAGCCGGCCCCAGGATAGATCCCTGGAGGGAGCACAGTGAGCTCATCACCTCACTGGCAGACCCTTCCCAGGGGCCTCCTCAGGCTCTGGGGGCCTGTAAGCTGGGACTCTCCCCACCTCTGGCTGGTCAGTGGCCTGCGCAGACCTGCCCAGCCCTGCCTCTGTGAAAGGGAATGGGGAGCCGTTTCATGAGAACAAAATATTAGGGAAGGCATGGCTGCCAACATGCTTTGTGCCCTCAGGTTAGGTTTTGCCTCTACTTACCCTCAGTGTTCCAGAGCTGGGCTGCCTCACAGAGCACACACCTCTCTTAGGTCCAGCCCAGAGATGTGGCTCTTGCTCAGGTGTGGCTAGGGTGGAAAGGTCATCTAACTCAAAATGACAATCATATGTTCAGTGTGGCCATTTTCATCAGATGGGGCTGTGCACGGAGCGGGCCTTCTAAGGCAGGGAGAGTTCTCTGTGGCCGATGGATCTCCAGAGTCTGTGAGCAGAGTGAAACAGCTGGCTACTTTCTGGACCTGTGGTCAGGGCCCTGTCAGCCCACAAGGTGTGTGATGGATGTGGAGACTTAGGCAAGCATTGCATCATGGTGTTCTGGAAAGTTCTGGGCGGCAAGCAGGGAGTTGTAGATGTGGGGATGTGCCCCTGAGGGTATAGGGGAATGGTTGGAGTGGATGTGCAGGCTCCACCTTGAATGAACCCACTGCAGAGAATTCACCGTGATGCCAGAAAAAGAGGAGAAAGGAACACAGGTCCTCACTGAGGGTGAGCATGGGGTGCCTACAGAAAGATCTCAGATGGGCACTTCCCAGTACTCAGCTGGTTGTGAGGGACCAGCACAGACAGGGGCCCTTGAGGGAGGTCAGGTGGCTTCGCATCTACTGACCACTATGCCCCTCCCCTCCATAGACCCCGACGGAGCCTGTGTGAGGGTGGGGAGGAAGACAACAGCTCTTGCTTTATTTTCCCACTCCAGGAATGGGCATTTGTGTGTGGTCTGATGAATTCATGAGGAGGGCTAGGGAGGACTACTGGAAGCTACCCAATAGGGAGCAGCAGGGCTTCCCCATGAGCTTTGTGAGGGCAGGGGTCTACCTATGTCATGTGTCCGGGTATGCCACTGAGCCCAACCAAAAGCAGGGCACTGCAGCGGAATCATGCGTTTCCGGTCCCAGGGCCTCCAGCGCCCTCTCAGCTCTCCTTCATGGTGGCATCTGGGACAGGAGGCTTCCAGGAGCACGTGACTGGCCTCCTACAGGTCTGTCCCCACTGACTCAGAGGCAACCCAAGGCCTCCTGAGGCAACATGGGGAGGCTCTGGCCCCAACTTTGCTGAGGACAGTTCCGTGAGCCTTGGGTTCCTCAGCTGTAAGCTGGGAAATGGTGTTCCATTCTGTGAATTTATGTGAATGCACAGCAGAGCTCTGTACACACAAGTGGGTGTTACCATTAACCTGGAAAGCAGAGTCCTGCCTGTCCAGTTCAGCTTCGTGAACCCAGTGTGTGGCACACAATAGGTACTCAGTAAAACTTTTCTCAATAAACTGACAATGGAAAAGGAGCATTCTGAGAATCATCAATTATGGTCATTCCATCAGCCAGCAAAGAGGGAGGCCCAGGGGCCTGGTGGAAATGGCATGAGGCCAGCAGACCCGTGTGGAGGGACCTAGGGCAAGGCTCAACAACCTGGGCCTTAGTTTTCTCATGTGTCCAATAAAAGGGTTGGACAAGGTGAGCTTTCGGATTCCTTCCTGGCTCTGAGGTCCTGAGGATTTGCTGGGGGTGACCAGATGCCCACCCCCATCTGGGTCTATAATGATCATGGAACTGTTCTCCTGGCCCCGCCCTTCTCTGCACAGGCTTTCCTTCTTCATCTTGGCTACTTTCATTTGCAGGAGTTTAAATGCTGCTTGGTCTTCTTTCATACATTTGTGTCCTGCCCCCACCCATTTTGAGAGCTCCCTGTGGGCAGTGCTGTCTCCTCAATCCACCTTATCACCAAGACTGTCTTCCTCCTGACATTGCACATCCTTCCTCTCCCTCTCATCAGTTTGGGACAAGTCCCATCTTCACAAGGGTCTCTCCCTTGGATCCCACCCAAGGCTGTGGCTGCCCCGTCCCCTGGGGGAAGAGGGCAGAGTGACATGTCTGCTGACAGACTGATGGCCCATGCTCCAAGGGGAGCAGGCCAGCAGCCGCAAAGGTGCAGTCTGTGCCAGGTGGTCCTTGCCAGCCAGAGCTATTTTTAGAAGCCATGTTTGCAAATTTTGTGTTAATAGTGTCTCTGTCCAAGCTCTGGCTCCCAGGTCGTAGGGAGGGGGAGAGCCTTGGAGAACCCCTCCCTCCTGCCTTGTTCTCCTCCTCACAGGTGGCTGGGATCAGTGGGGGACTCCTATCCAGGTCGAAGCCCTCCCAGCCAGCCAACTGCAGAGACAGGGCAAATGGGGACTGGGGGGCTAGCTTGAGGGAGGAAGAGAGGCATAGAGCTGAGGCTACCAGAGGACCAGTCTCAGAAGGGAGGCAGGACTCCCGGCCACAGGACACTCCGTTGGTGCCATGTTACTGGATGGACACTGTCAGCCACCCTGTCAGTCACCTCCTTAGGCAGGGAGCCTGGGCCCCCATCAGGCTTCTGTATTTCTCTGATCATGCCCACTCTCATCCCAAGACCTTCAGCCAGGCCTTGACTGAGCTCTGATCTGGAGGCACCAGAGGAAACACTCCCCAATGCATCTTCCTGGGCCCATTTATGAAGGGAGGGACCTGGTGGCTGAGAGGGGGGCAAGCTGATACAGTCCCGTCCTCAGGGCCCTGGGTCAGGCAGAAAGGGCCAAGGCCTTGAGCGCACCGTGACCACTGTGATGGGTGCTGGGATGAAGAAGTGATGGTATGAAGTGATGAGTGCTGGGAGGGTATCGCTTGCTCTGAGCTGAGAACTGAAGGATGAGTAGGAATCCAGGGAAGAGTGAGTGAAAGACAGAACCACAGGGTGGGTGCAAGTGTAAAGGCCAGTAAGATTTGGTGATTCAATGACTGTAGAAGCCAAGAGATTCTTCCAAACATGGGGGCTCCCAAGGAAGAAGCTCCCATCTTTTCTTGGTTCCCACTCATCCACACAGATCTGCTCCTCTGCCAGCACTAGCAATACTTGGACCCCACCCCCAATGCCCAGTGCAGCCCAGAAAAGGCCTTCCTTTCAGGGCAGTGACACTCCTGCACACTGAGGGACCCTAATGGCCCTGCCTGGAGGGAAGCTCAGAGGGCCCCCACTGGTTCATTCGAAGGCTCAGCTTCCATACCCAGGTGCTGGGAGCTCACTCTCGAAGAGGAGCTTGATAGGCAGTGAGCGGGCTCTGAGCAGGAACATTATCCCTGCTACACCCACCTCCTGTGACCCAGCTGCCCCAAACCCTGCTCTCCCTCTGCTGGACTCTAGGCCTTGCTCTTTCCTTTAAACCTGTGAGACCTTGGGCAAGGTGTTCAACCTCTCTAGGCCTCATCTGTAAAATGGGGATATTAATAGAGCAGGGAGGATGACATAAAACCAAGTGGGAGAAGCCTCAGTCCAGGCCCTGGAATACAGTAAGCGCCCAATAAGCGTTCATTCCTAGTGACACCGCTATCGTGTGAGAGAAGGGGAAGCTGAGGCCCTAGTGGGCAGGGCCTTGCCCAGAGTGGCTCCCGGGAGCGATCGCGGCCTGGCGGGTGGGGGCGGGCGCCGTGGCCTCAGGGGCCCTCCCCGGGCTGGGCACCCCCTCGCCGCCCGGGCACCGCTCGCGGCCGCGCTTTACAAGCGAAAACAAACACGGCCACAAGCAGCCCCTGTGCGACGCGGCCCCGCGCCCGCCAGCGCCGCCGCTGCCCGGTCAAAGCCGGCTTTGTGCCCGCCCCGCCGCCCCCGCGGCCCAGGCGATTTTAATTAGCGTCTGGGTCTGCGCCGGGAGATGGGAATCAAAGCCCCCGTTCTTCCAGCGCCCCCACCGCGGCCCCCGCCTCTCGGATCCCCGCAGCTCCGCGCACCTGGCAGCCGCGGGAAGTGGAGCCCTCCAGGGGCGTCTGTCTAGAGTTCGAATCTTACCTTTTACAGCAGAGAAATCTGGGGCAAGTTACTGACGCTCTGAGCCTCCATTTCCCCATTATTAATAGCATTCGCCCGAGCCAGCCCTCAGAGTGCTGCTGCGAGGTTTACGTAAGAAACAGAAGGTCAGCAGGAATTCTAGCTCTGGGGCAAGGGACAAAAAGCCTTTTTAGGGGGCAGGGAGCTGCGTCTTGGGTGAGGTTGAGGAGGGGTCCCCCGGTACACGGGAAAAGGCAGCCCAGGCAGAGGCAACGGGGGAGTAAAACTCAGATGCATTGCCTTGTCTGGAGCTGGACCCGGGAGCCCAGGCCGGGAGGCGGACTTCCACCTGTGTGATGGGGAGCCACGGGAGGGGTTTGAGCTGGGCCGTGAGGCGGCCAACTTTGCTTTTGGAAAGTTCACTTGGGCTGCTGTGTAAAGGAGCGGTTGAAGGGCTGAGGCTGGAGGCAGTGACTTGATGAGGCCTGAGCTGGGCTGAGGCACCCCCAGAGGAAGGGGCAGGAGCAGGAGGCCCTCAGAGGTAAGGCTGCATCATGAGCAGAGTTCTCCCACTGAGGTTTGGACCCTTACACCCTTGAGGGTTTCTTGAAGGATCGCCTGGCCCTGGGTCACCAGGTGCTTGTTTAAAAAGGCCAGTTGATGGCCCCACCTCACATCGGCTGAATCGGAACCCTTGGGCTTGGGGCCTTGGAATCCACAGCCCCGTGTTGATTCTGTTACATGAATGAGGAGGAATGAGCCGTAATCTGTAGGAAAAGTATAATCGCTGGTCCCCATACCCCCAGCACCAGGACTGAAGTGGGATATTTGTTCCCACCACTGGGCCTTGTTACTCTCACAGGCCCCCATGTCTCCCAATGGACCTCAGTTTCCTTGCTCATAAAATGGTCATGGCCTCACATCAACCCTCCCTCCTAGGGATATGGGAGAATCACACATGCCCTTGAGTGGGAAATACCATGAGAGGCAGGAAGACCCCTAAACAGTCCTGTCTTCCACACACTGCATTCACCCTCGTAAAGGCATTTTTGTGCATGACTGCTGCTGCTCAGCACCCTCTGAGAGCTCCCTGTGGGCAGAGGAGGGGGGTCACTGGAGTGCGGCTCCCCACTGTCTTCAGAATAAAACTCTGACCCCTCAGCCTGGTGTTCCAAACTGTGATCTGGCTACATTTCCAGTGTTTTTTCTCAGTGCCCCCAAAACTACCCCCCACCCCTGTTCAGTCCCAAACACCTGTGCTTTCCTGCTGCTTTGCCTTTGCCTGACCTGTCCCCTCCTTGGAAATATACTTTCTCCTTTCCCTCTCCCCCATTTTCAGATAGCCATATGTTGTTATTTCTTTATGACTCTGCCCCACCCTGCCCCTGTAGGGGTGCTCTTTGTCTCCTGTGAACTCCTTCTGTACTCACTATTCCTCTGTTAAAGCACTGACTGCCTTCTACACTGGTTAAGATCTTGGGTTTTTGATGTGAGGGCAATCTGGCTGTGACATCTGTCACCTCAATGATCGCAGGGTTGATTTGGCTGGTCTGGCTGACTCGGCGGGTGTCCCCTTCCTCCCTTACCACTCCAGTGCATCCCTCCTGAAGCTGCATGCTTGGTCAAAGAGGATGACCTTCCTGATAGAGGAGGACCATCCCTCTGTCAGGGGTATATGAGGAGCTATGCTCCCCTACTAAACTTCCGAACAAGCTCTAAAGATCTTGGGTTTGGAAGATTTATAAACCTAGTTTGTGGCCCTGACTCCAGTACTGTGTGACCTTGGAAAAGTTCCTCGACCTCTTTGAGCTTCCATTTCCTCCTTGTATTTTCAAGGAAATTTGGGGACATAAGGAAGGGAAAGCATTTGGAACAGTGTCTGGGCAGTGCAGAGTAACAGACAAGAGTGCAGGCTCTTTCTTGAAAGGAGAAATGGGTGAAAGAAAAAAGGAGTGCAGGCTCTGAACTGCAGTGCATGGGTTTGAAACCACACTCCACCCTCACTCACTGGCAGTATGAGCTTGGGTAGAATTACTAAACTCTTCTTTGCCTCAGTTTCCTCAACTGTACAATTTGGATAATAGTGTGGTAGACAGACCCTAGTATGGCACCCATAATGTTCACACCCTGTATCATCCTCAGTTTTTGAGTTTTTGAGCAAGACCTGCTCAGTTTTTGAGCAAGACCTGTGATTTGCTTCTGACCACTGGAACATGGCACAGCTGAAGGGATTTTGCAGATGTAATTAAGATTCCAAATTATTAGATTCTGAGTTACTCAAAAGGGAGATTATGCTGAGTGGGCCTGATTTAGTCAGGTAAAATTCCTTAAAAAAGGAACTGTACCCTCCCTGGAGTCAGAGACTCTGAGTTCTGATTTTGAAGAAGTAAGCTGTTGTGCTGCAAGAAGGCCTGTGAGAAAGGCCACGTGGCAAGACTGTGGGTCACCTCTAAGAAGTGAAAGTGGACCCTGGCTGACAGCCAGCAAGAATACCAGGGCTTCAATCCTGCAACTGCAAGGAGGTGAATTTTTCCAACTTAAGGGAGCTTGGGAGTGGATCTTTTCCCAGTCAAGCTTCTGATGAGACCACAGCCCCAACTGATGCCTGGATTGTAGGCTGGTGAGACCCTAAAGCAGAGAACTGTCTGTTTCCAGGCTTCTGACCTACAGAAGCTGTGAGACAATAAATATGCTAAATTTGTGGTAATTTGTTACTCAGTATACAAAATTAATACAAACAGTATCCACATTATAGGGTTCTAATGAAGATTAAATGAGGTCACGGAGGTAAATAAAGCCTTGGTCTGGTGCCTGGTTCATGGGAGATGCTCAGTAATTGGTAGTAATTAGCTGCCAATGCTATTATGTTTACGATTAGCACTTTACAAAGGTATGTTTTTAATCATCAGCTTATTAGCACGTTTAAAAAAATGATAGGTTTTGCAGGCAGGAAACCTACATCTGAAACATAGCAAAGTTGCTGTTAGACCTTTACTTTGCTAGGCCTGTATCTGTTAGAATGCATTAGGCTGCAAGTATAGAAAACCTGACTAACAGTGGCTGTCTTAGGCTGGGATTCTTAGAAACAGAAGTTGAGATGAGGAGTCATGTGAAAGTGATGTATTGGGAAGTGTTTCCAAGACAAACCAGTAGTAGGGGAGTGGAGAAGTGGGAAGGGAAGAAGGCAAGGCAAGGGTGTGATTCAGGCCAAGTCCCACAAAGGGGAGCTTGACTCAGACTTGCAGAGGAGCGCCAGAGATCGTGCAGTCACTCCTGAGTCATCCACATCAGCATAAGGGAGCTGGAGGATTGGCACCTCAATACTCATCTGTCTGAGCTAAGGGCCACCTGGGGTGGAGTGGGGGTGGACATTCTCAGGCTCTTCTGGTTTTCCACGCTCACTGGCAAAGTAGGCCTGGGCAGCCTGAGGGCAGTCCTCTGACAAAGAGGAGCAGGTGCTGGCTGTTGGGAATGAAAGCTCACTGGAGCTGGTATGTAAGACAATGGTAAAGGGATAACAGGCATTGTGTTTGGGTCAATGGCGGTGCCGCTACAGTGGCATAAACTGCAAGGACATCTGTTGTCTTCTTAACAAGAAATGTGGAGGTATGTGGTCCCCAGACTGGTTCAGTGTGGGCCATCAAGGTCATTGAGGACTCAGCTCAGGACAGCCTTCCTCAGCATCCTGGCTTTTATCATTCTCAGGCTCATGGCCACAAGATGGCTGCTGCAGCACCAGGGCTCATGTCCTTAACTGACAGCATCTGAGGCCGGAAGAAAAGGGAGGGCTGCAGCAAAAAACCTTTCTCCTCACATGACCCTCCCCTACAGAAGGAAAATCTTCCCTGCTCACTCCACCAGCCCTGGGTCATGTCACCAGTGCATGTGAAAGGGCTTTATAACCTGCGAAGCACAACAATGCTGATTTTAATTGCATTGAAATCCATGCTTTTCCTTCCCCTTTGCACTGTGAGGGGCTGTTTGCGACTCACCGTGGCTTCTGTTGATTCTACCCTCTAAATGGCTGGCAATCCCACCCACTTCTCTCCCTCTCTGTTGCCACGCCCTAGTCCAGACTGCCACCATCTCTGTCACTGGTAGCTGCAATAACTTTTAATACTAACTGATTGCCCTGCTTCCATTCTTGACTCCTTCCAAGCCTTTCTCCCACAGAAGCCTCAGGGAGCTTTGTAAAACACAAATCTGTTTGAGTCACTCCCCTGCTGGAAATTGTTCCAGGCTCAAAAATAGGGGAGATATTCAAAGTAACTACTGGTTTGGAATAGGCCCTGGGCAATCAGGATAGGCCCCAGTGTTGACGGCCCTGCCAGCCCATCTTTCCTGAATATCAGCCCTGTTCTGGTGGCCCTGGGGAAACTGACCTCTGCTGCCTCTCCAGGCTTCCCTCTAGAGCCCGTTCCCCTCACCCCCACTTCCTGCACCACCCACCTCCACTGCCTGATACTACTCTCTTGCCGGGCCGAACTTTTTGCTACTTTCCAGATGTCTGACATACAGTAGGTGCTCAATCAGTGGTTGTTGAGCTCTGGAATGATCACTGCTACCATTGTTACTCCCATTACCACTGCCACCACCCCCATTACTGCCTCCACCACCACCAGTACCACCGCTCCTATTTGCAGCACCCAGGCAAGAATGCAAATGGAGACTATGTATCATAATATGTAATAGATCATATGTGATATGACATGGAATCTCTATTTGTATCCTTGCCTGTCACCACTTGTGCCTGTTTCCAGGCCTCTGACCTCACTGTTTCCTAGGACTGAAACACAACTTCTCCACTTTCCCTGAATAATTCCGTAAGGTCTCTATTTGGATGTCCCTCATCCAGGAAGCTTCCTCTGACACCCCTTTCCCTGCCCCCTGGCCATGGGTTCTCACAGCGCCCCCCCCCCGTGCCTTCTTCTGTGTTTGTCACTCTGTTGTCATTGTTTGTGTGTCTCTCTTTCCCTCTCTAGACTGGAGACTTTTGAGGATGCAGTTGGACACAGAGGACAATTACATCCCCTTTGCTGGTAGTAGCAGGTAGCAATGGTGGTGAAGGAGGGCAGGACTACCTTTAAGCCCAGTAAAGAGGAACCCCCAGCCCGGACCATGCCCTCTGGAGGGCCCCAGTCTGACTCACTTTCAGCTGCACTCCTACCCACAGCCCAAGGGATCCATAGGATCGAGGGCATGTGTACCCCACTTCCCCTCTAGACCACAGTGGGGACCTAGGATCCTGGAATTCTCTGCCCAAGCAGCCCTGAGTCTGCTTCTTGGACTGCACCTCTTCCCTAGGTCTGTTCTCTAAACCTGAGGGATAGTTTGCTGGGGCTCTGGATGAAATTGGAAAAAGTTCCATTTGCTTTTGCTACATAACGAATTACCCCAGAATTTGGCGGCTCAAACAACTTTTCTTTTTTCTTGAGACAGGGTCTTGCTCTGTTGTCCAGGTTGGAGTACAGTGGCATGATCATAGCTCACTGCAGCCTTGACCTCCCGGGTTCAAGCGATCCTCCTACCTCAGCTTCCTGAATAGATGGGACTACAGACATGTGCCACCATGCCCAGGTAATTTGTTATTTGTTATTTATTTATTTATTTATTTATTTATTTATTTATTTATTTATTTATTTATTTTTGAGGCAGAGTCTTGCTCTGTCGCCCAGGCCAGAGTGTAGGGGTGCAATCTCAGTTCACTGCAACCTCTGCCTTCTGGGTTCGCGCCATTCTCTTGTCTTCACGCCATTCTTAGCTTCCCCAGTCGCTGGGATTACAGGCGCCTGCCACCACGCCTGGCTAATTTTTTTTTTTTTTTTTTTTGTATTTTTAGTAGAGACGGGGTTTCACCGTGTTACCCAGGATGGTCTCGATCTCCTGACCTCGTGATCCGCCCGCCTCGGCCTCCCAAAGCGCTGGGATTACAGGCTTGAGCCACCGCACCCAGCTGTTATTTTTATAGAGACAGGATCTTGCTATGTTGGCCAGGCTAGCCTTAAACTCCTGGGCTCAAATGATCCTCCCACTTCAGCCTCCCAAAGTGCTGGGTTTACAGGTGTGAGTCACCATGCCCAGCAACAACTGTTTTTCAATCCTCATGAATTCTGTGGGGCAGCAACTTGGGCATGGCACAGTGGGAATGGTTTGTCTCTGTTCCACAATGCCTGGGGTCTCAGCTGGGGAAACTCTAAGCTGGGGGCTGGATCCCCCTGGAGGGATCTTTATGTTCATATCTGCTTGGTGTTTCCGATAGCTGGTCCAGAGCTCGGCTGGGTCTGTTGAGTGGAGCATATGTGTGTGTCACCTATGTCGTTTTGGCTTCCTCACAGCATGGTGGCCTCATAGCAGCTGGACTTTGTACAAATGGCTCAGGGCTCCAAAAGCAGTTATCTCTGTAAGCAAAGCAGTAGCTGCATTGCCTTTTCTGACCTAGCCTTGGAAATCACCCCTTATAATTTCTGTTTCATTCTGTTGGTACAAATAAGTCACAGCCTACTCAGATTTAAGGGGTGGGGACATGGGCCACACATGGGCTACCTCTCAATGGGAGGAGTATAAAAGCATTTGTGGACATGTTTTAAAACCACCATAGACATGCAGATTGGGGTGTCCATACGTGTGTGTACGGGACCCCTCACAGTAGAGGAGGGAGATGAAATGAGGAGAGAGGTGGGCCAACAGCTGGAAGTCAGGGGTTAAGGGTTGGCTCTCCCTGGGTTTACATATTCTAGCCAAGAATTCAGAAAAGTCAGAAAATTTTAAATTTGAATTTGGCCTTCCAGGCCGTGAAGAAGTTATAATTGTCAAGGTAGGAACACAAAACATATTCATGTAATAGTTTTGTTTGATTTATGACTTTTAAATATTCAGGATGTGATAGGTAGTCTTCACATGCATTCTTGCTTGGGCTCTGCAAGTGTAAGGGGTGGTCTTCATGGTGGAAGTGGCAGTAACGCTGGTGGTGGTGGTGGTAATGGCAGTGACAATGGTAGTGGTGATCATTCAAGGATTGAACAACCATTTATTGAGTACCTACTATACGTCAGCAGTCAACCACATCTTACCACTGTTGCCTTTACCATCATTGTAATTCTTCCTCCCTTCAATTAGCATATATTGAATGCCTCTTGTGGGCTAGGAACCATGCTAGGGGCTGGAAGTGCAGAGATGATAACATGTGGTCTCTGGTCCCAGACACTAACTGTCCTTTGGGAGGAACAGATAACTGCAGTACAAAAGGATGAGTTCTACTACTGAGGAGCAGACAATGCTGGGGCAGCCAAGGACTAAAGAGGGCTTTTCTAGGAGATCTTGAAAGATAAAATGAAATAGTACAGGCATAAAATAGGGAAAGGCATTCCAGAAAGAGGAAACAGCTTGTAAAAGGCATGGAAGAGAGGACACAGGTTCAAGAAAGTTGTAGCAGTGGCAGCCTGGGAACAGGAATCCCTTTGGTGACCACTCCCTGTGTTTGCCACCTACTCCCTTATTTTGGGGCACTGCTCTTCCACTACTCCAATCATGTGATGCTAATACCTCATCCCTGACCACCCAAGACTGGCTGTATGTCACCCAATATGGACCAGTCAGAGTTCCTCCCCAAAGTATTTCTATTGGAATGGGAAGGGAAGGTCCTTTGTACCCAATCTGGTTGGGAGCTCTTAGGATGTTCAACAGTGTGTAGTGTGTTGTCTTTTTCTTGAAAGAGTTGGTTGGAAAGAAGATATGGCTATTCAGGATCTACAGAGTTGAGAATGGAGAAGGAGTGTTCTGATGGTATCAGAGTCCATGATTCAGGTCTTGCTGGAGCCCAGATCCATCCCAACTCAGTCAGATGGTGCAGCAGGACCCTTGCGTATTTCTGGGAGATAAACCCAAGGGTTGGACTGAAAAGGCAGCAGGAGTCAGATCATGAAGGGGTGGGGGGGAGCTTTGGTGTCATCCTGAGGACAAAGGAAAGTCATTTAGGGAGCAGCTTAATAAGGGAGAGGCCTGGTCAGATTTGTGTTTTTGAAAGACCATTCTGATAGGAAAGACTTACTGGGAAGGGGCAGGGGTGGGAGAGGAAAGGCTGGTGGCAGGGGAGCTGGTAAGAATGCTGATCTCATCCTTGGCCCAGTTGTAACCCGGCAGGAGAGGTTCGAACTTTGGAGTGAGACCCTGTGAGTTCCAATCACAGCCCCACGTCCCAGTTGCTGTTTGACTTTGGGCAAGTATGTGAGCTCTGATGTGTGCTGGAGGAAGAAAAAGGTGGGATTGGTGAGAGAAATCAAATTTCATGTGGTCATTAAATCAGTCTTGAGCTGGGTACCAGAGATCCAGGTTCTAATTCTAGAAAGTCTGAGAAAACACCGTGTACATAGAAACCCATGCCAACCCACCCCCTTTCCAACCTCAGCCAGCTTCCTGCAGCGGTTCCTGCTCATCTTCCATGAACTGACTCTGATGGAGGACGTGGCAGGCAGGGGGTGTCTTCCAGGGACCAGGGCGAGGGGAAGCAGGGTGGCTGAGCCAGCCCTAGAGAGAGATGCCATTGTGCCCAGCGGGGCCCCAGGCCATCCCTCACCCCCAGGCTAGCCCTAAACCACAGGCCACGTCCTGTTTCTCAGAAATACTGCCATTTCCCAGAGCCCAGCATTTGTGGGGGGACAAAGGGAGGTGACGTGACAGCTGCCAGAGGAGGAGGAAACATCCCCAGGAAACCTGGAGGCCAGGCCTGTTGTGAAGGATGATCACATTTCAAGGCCAGAAAGCTACCTGGGAAGGTTGAGTGGAATGAGGGCTCCGAGCCCAGGTCTGTGGTGCCTGCCCCTGCCCAGGACCCGGCCCCATCCTGTGCTCTGGGACCCATGAGGATACAGAATCCTATCAGATAAAGGTAGAGAGTGGAAAGGTAGATGACAGAGACTGGGAAGGGTGCAGGGAGCGGGAGGATGAAGAACACTGGGCTGACGGTACAGACATGCAGTAAGACAGAAGGATTCCATTCAGTGATTGATAGCACGGTAAGGTGACTATACTTAACAAAAATGTATTCAGGTGATGGACACCCTAAATACCTTGACTTGATCACTGTGCGTTATATACACATTATATACCTGCAGCAAAATTTCTCATGTACCCTATAAAGTTGCACAAAAAAAGTTAAAAAAAATAAAATTAAGACTTTAGGATATGGAATCGTAGACCTCAGTTGGAATCCAACTGTCCATTTGTTATTGTGACCTTGGTGAGTGACCTTCTCTCCCTGGAGGCTTTAGTTCCCTTGTCTGATATGGGTAACAAGCCCCACCTCACTGGGCTGTGCTAGGGATCAGATGGGACAGTGGATTTGAATGTGCTTTGTTAACCAATGGCCAGGAGGGATATCACTACCTCAGCTGGAGCTCCGGCTGTGCCCAGCCGGGCCACCGATGGGACAGTGGATCCCATGGGACTCCCTGCTGGAGCCTTGGGGAGCCCCATGGTGGGGCATGGCTGGTCAGATTTGGGAGCCCTCCACTCCCCTTTCATCACACTCACAGGGAGATGAGTAGGGTTATGCAGCAGGTTAGAGGCCAATGAAGAATGGATTTTAACCTGTCCCTAAATCTTGCCTTCATCCATCCTCACTCCTATTTCTCCTAATCTTCCCTCTCCTGGGGCATCTCCTCATCACAGACTTGCTCCCAGCCAGAAAGCTGTCTTCTTCAAGCCCATGTGCAGTCAGCCATGGGCCTGCCTCTCTTCTTTATTGCCAGCTTTCTTAAAATGCTTGTTTCCTCACTTCCCAGAAACCATCTCAGCACCTAAAACCCAGCTCCCACCTCTCAGCTCTCCTGACTTTGCTCGCTGCTGTGGCCATTGGAGTCTCCTTGTCTCCATGAAGGTCTCTTTGCCGGCCTTACCCCTGGTCCTCTCAGCACCCTGCTCCCCCACCTGTTCCGTCTGCCATGCTGACCCTTTGCTGATGCTCTGGGGTCCGTCCTGCTCCCACTCTGTTTACTCCACCATCTCTCCCAGACCAGTGTCACCCCCTCTCCCAGCTTTAGTTACCACCTCCAGGCCAACAGCTCCCAACTCCCCACCTCTAGCCCGGTTTTCTCTCCAGACCTATTAAACCCAGAGGGCTGTGGATACCTCCTGAGACTCAGTGTGTACTCAGCTGAAACTTCTGGCTTCTCCTCCCAGAAGGTATCACCAAGTGAGCCACCAGGTACACACTTGCTCCTCGCTCTCCCTCAATCCCGAATCTAGCCAGTCATCCGCTGTGCCTTGCCCATGATTTCTCTCCTACCCAGGCTAGAGTCATCCTCACATGGATCCCACAGCAGCCACCTCCTACCTGGCCTCAGCCTCACTCTGCCAGGCCCTTCTTTACCTGGCCAGTAGAAACAGTGTTCTCAAGCACAAATCTGACCGAAGTATTGAAACTCTCCTGGGCCTACCTGCTAGCCTTCAGGATGCAGTCAGAGCTCTTCAGCTAGCTGTACAGCCTCACCTCCCTTTGCACGTTGCCTCAAATTATCATCCAGTGACAGTGAGCTATTTGTGGTTCTGCCGTAACTTGCTATTTTTCACCTTCTACCAAGTTTTCTCTTCCTGTGCCATCACCCACCCTCCTCTCTCTCTCTCTCCTTTTTTTCTATCTCCTGCTCACCTTCTGAGCCTGCTTGAGTGTCCTCAGTCTGGGTTGGGGCTGTGCCCCTTTGGTCCCTGCCCTGAGCACTCGCAACACTCAGGGGCTCAGATGCCACTCCCTCCTCTATCTCCTCCTCCATCTCCTCCTCCAGACCTGAGGCTCCAAAACACAGGAAGGGCAATTAGCTCCCTACACTGTGTTGGTGCTCTAGCATAAAGCCCACCCAAGAGCAGCACAGAAGATGTTTTATGAATGAATCCATGAAAGAGAAGACAACATGGCAGAGCTGCCTAAAGACTCACATGGCGAGCCCGTGTTTACACACTCGGAAAGGTCTGGACCAAAGTCAGGAGAGGGCAATGTGCTGAATGTGTCCCCCCGGTGGAAAAGCGAACCTCATAGGCATCCCATAAGCCGTCAGAGAAACCAGGAAGGCAGTTTGGTCTGTAGCATCAGGAAAAGTGTACAGCGAAGTCCACCCCTCTCCAGAGACCCTGGAACTGCCTCTGATGACAGAGCCCTGCCTCCAAACCCCATTTTCCAGGAAAGGAGGAGCGGTTCAGGGCACAGATGTGTCAGGGAAAGTAGCACTGAAGACATCTGAGCTAGGCTGAAGGATGACCAGAGTTTATCCTGTGAATGGTTAAGCTTTCAGATTCCTGCACTTTAAATGAGGCAAGCTCAGAACCCATCTCCAGAGCTCCAAGTGAACCCCCTGTGTGAGCAAGCCAGGCCAAAATTGTGAGTCGTCGAGGAGGGACAGGCAGAGGCTGTGAGGGGAGAAGGTGAATGTCTTCTGACTCAGGGCATGTCGGGAGGTTCCTGCCTGAAACCCCAAACTTTCAAACCCAGACCCTGAGAGCCGGCAGAGGAGTTAGGGGAGGGAGACACTCATCCCTGCTCAATAAGACTTCCCAAACCTTAGTAACCCTAGGTTCAAGATTAGGGCTACGGAGGCCAGCTTAGTGGCTCGTGCCTGTAATCTCAGTACTTCGGGAGGCTGAGGCAGAAGGATTGCTTGAGCCCATTAGTTCTAAACCAGCCTGGGCAACATAGCAAGACCCCATCTCTTAAAAAAAAAAAAAAAGACCAAGGCTATGGAAACAATGACACCAAGCCCTCTGAGTGGCTGCACAAGTCCAGTCAACAGACTACTGTCCACCATTTCTCTGGAGCTTTGATCAGGCTTAGGGGAGGGGATGGAGAAGCCATGGTTGTGAGAGGGTTGAGACCAGCTGTCCTGAGGAGAGAACCCTGCCTGGGGCCGAAAGACCTGAGTTCTAGCCCTGGCTTCAGCACAGCACTGTGAGGCTTTGGGGAAGACATGCAGTGGTCCCGAGCCCATCTCCTCCTCTCTAAAATGTGGGTAGTGCCTATACCATTCACCTTTAGTGAAATCATGGGCATTAAAACATCTTTGAAATTATAAGGATTTGTACACGTCGGCAGGATAAATAATTGATGGTGTCTTTATTTTATTATTAATATTTTTAGAGATGGAGTCTTGCTGTGTTGCCCAGGCTGGAGTACAGTGGCATGATCTCAGCTCACTGCAACCTCTGCCTCCTGGGTTCAAGCAATCCTCGTGCCTCAACTTCCCAAGTAGCTGGGATTACAGGCGTGCACTACCATGCCTGGCTAATTTTTGTATTTTTAGTAGAAATGGGGTTTCACCATGTTGGCTAGGCTGTTCTCAAACTCCTGGCCTCAGTTGATCCACCCGCCCTCGGCCTCCCAAAGTGCTGGGATTGTAGGCATGAGCCACCACGCCTGGCCCTGATGGTATCTTTAATAGTAACTGTTGGGCCTTCTCAGAGCATGGTGCCAGTTGGCAATCTGACCGCCCAGTCTTGGAAATCCTCTGAGGTGAGGCTATCTGGGCTTGTGACACTGGCCACACTGTGGAACTGGGGAGGGAGTGCTAGCCTGGAGCGAGAGATCTGGCTTCCAACTCCAGATCTGCTACTAAGCAGCTCTGCAGCTTCGGGCAAATGACTGCCCGCTGCTCCTCCCTAACTGGGTTTCCTTGTTGTAGGGTGTGAAGAGAGTAGTGAGGATCCCAGGAATATTTGCTGGGAAAGTGCTTTAAGGCTCAATTAGCGCCCTCCCCTGGCTAATTAGAGTCATTCCTCTTTCTGAGGCTCAGTGTCAAAGAGCTGTGGGAGGGGGGCTGCCCAGAAAAGCAGGAGGCGCTGCAGCTGGGGGACCTGGGTGAGGAGGCTGGGAAGCTAGCCCTGGCTCCGGTGACAACTCACTGTGAGGACCGGGACCATTCTCTATCCCTTCTGGATCTCGGTTTCCATCCCTGTAAAATGGGGATAACCAGGCCTGCATTGTGGAGTTGCTGGGAGAGCATGCAGGAGACTGGATATGAACCCAGAAGGCAGGGTTGAGGGTAATGCAACTTCTTATTTATTAATATATAATAGCAACAATTATAAAACTCATATCTGCAACTGTTTAGGTCTTTGTTATAATGTCTTGGTCACTTTGTCTGGACTGGCCGTGACCTTTAGCTCCGGGGTCTGGGCTAGGAAGACGTTCCAGTGGCCTGCATGGAGGAGGGCAGAAAAGAGAAAGGTGCGTATGTCTGCACGTGCACAACAGAGGCAGGGGCTGGGGGTTGGAAAAGCCTTGGGCCAGGAGGAAGTGCAAGGGCCAGGGTTTGGAGCCCACAGGGAGCCTGGAGGTGAGTGTCCCATCACACAGCGGGGGCACATGACTCAGCTTTCAAACAATCTTGGGGGACAGAGCTGGTTTCCTGACACCTGTTGGTAATACTCCCTTCTGTGACCTCCCCGACCCGACCCGAAGCCCCACCTGGGTCCATCTTCCTAAGAGTAAAATATAGAAGGAAAGTGGGAAATGTTCCAGTAGAGAGGGAGTGGGCAGCACGCAGGTTTGGGGGCTCAGACCTCCCCACTCCACAGCCCTGTCTCTCTCCACCCCCAAGACCAAATCCAGCCAGCTCTGCTTCACCTTCCCGCTCTGGAGTTGGGAAATCTCTGGCGCAGACACCCACTGGATTCCTGTGCTGGGAACTGACGTCTGTGGCTGACAGCCCCTCCTCCCAGCACCAGCAGCCTGGGAACTCCCCTAGAGGCTCCGGCCTATGTCCTTGTCTTCTTCCCCAGGCCCCATTCCTCAGCAAGCTCCTACCTTCGTGGGGGCCAGCGAGCAGCCGGAAGTGCTGTGCCTCTTTCTGGAAGTCTTGCTTCCTGACTTTCTTGATCTGAGTCAAGTGGAAGATCCCTGAGGGCAGAGACAAGGACGTGAGCAGGAAAGGCAAAAACTTAGTCAGTGAAAAGTGAAACAGGGTGACTTAGCACAGAACGGACCCAGTCATTCCCTCCCCCACCCCTATTCTGATCAGACACAAAATCCTGCTGATGACATTTCCTCAATATTTTGAATCCATTCTCCTACCTCGCTGCCACTGTCCTCACTCAGGCTCCTGTTGTCTTGTCTGGGTCACTACACTAGAGTCCTAACCCCTTTCACTCCCCCTCTAATCTGCAGTCCTAGCTGTGGTCATTAGAACATGTATACATCACCCTGTCATTCCCATTCCCTGACGTCCTGTCGCCTCCACGGTGAAGCCTGTGTTCTTCCATCTGTTCTCTCTGTCGACCCTGCTCCTGTCACCTGCACCATCCTGCTCTCACAACACCCATCTGTCCCCAGTGCAGGGAGGGAAGGAGGCAGAAGGCAGGAAGGAGAGAAGGAAGAAAGGAAAGAGAAGGAAGGAAAAAGGAAAGGAGGGCAGGAAGGGAGGAAGGAAGGTTGGCTGGCTCATGTGGACTGGTCGCACTTTTCTCAGGGCATAGAACAGATGATAAAAATCAATAGGTGTGCTTATTCAGATGCCAAAGAACGAGCAAGTGGCAGAGTAACAGTGGCTTGCCTGTGCCCTGGCCCTAACCGAATACTTGACGTCCCCTGAGGAGGCAAGCCTTTTCAAATGCCATTCCCTCTCCCGGAATACCTTCTACTGTTGCCTTCTATTTCTACTTCTTTTTTTTTTTTTTTTTTTAGACAGAGTTTTTGCTCTCGTTGCCCGGGCTGGAGTACAATGGTGTGATCTCGGCTCACTGCAACCTCTGCCTCCTGGGTTCAAGCGATCCTCCTGCCTCAGCCTCCTGAGTAGCTTGGATTACAGGTGCCCGCCACCATGCCTGGCTAACTGTGTGTGTGTGTGTGTGTGTGTGTGTGCGCGTGTGCGTGTGTCTGTATTTTTAGTAGAGACTGGGTTTTCACATTTTAGCCAGGCTGGTCTCGAACTCTGACCTCAAATGATCCACCTGCCTTGGCCTCCCAAAGCACAACCTGGGATTACAGGCGTGAGCCACTGCACCTGGTCACTACTTCTACTATTGGCACCAAATGAACTCCTACCTATGCTACAAGCCTTACCTGGGAAGTCTTCCCTAATCCACCCAAGGCAATTCCTCCTTGGGGCACCCACAGCACCTGGCTTCCATCTGTGATTGTGCCTGTTTCTAATGTGCTCTCACTGTGTCCACTCCTGCTTCCTCTACCAGACTGGGGACTCCCAGAGGGCTCTCCTCTCTGGGTCTCTTGAGCCTGGCCCACATTAGGCATGTAGAATGAATGAATCCCTGGATGGATGGATGGATGGATGGATGGATGGATGGATGGATGGATGGTTGGACAGATGAACAAGTACACACACACACACACACACACACACACACACACCACACACCCAGTCTTGGCCAGGCCTCAAGGGGGAATGAGGTATTAGCTGGATCCCCTGATGTTTGCATCTCATGGGGAGCTGGCCACTGGCACCACACATGGCTCTGAGGCCCTGAGCACATGGGCTGTGAGGCTGCACCAGCTGTTACCCACCAAGGTCTCTGGCCAGAAAGAACAGATGCAACCAGCAAGGCCTCTGCTAGGCCAACATCGCCTTTAAGAAGACCAAGAACTGACCTTGCTTTATGGGAATCAGCATGGGATTCCTGCCAAGGGGAACAGAAAACCCTGATCCTGGGACTGAGTTCCAGGAATCAGGAAATGTCCAGCACTGTCCATGGACCACCCAGCCCAGATGCCAAGGACCAGGATACGGAAGAAACTCCAAAGGCCCAGGGACTATATCATAGTGGCAGGCAACAAGCATGAGATGAGATGGGGAGAGATGAGATGGGGCTGGGTCCTGTGGCACAGGCCTGCCACTGCATGCTCCCAAGTTATAGAAAAATTGGAGAGAAGGTGGCAGGGATGAGGGCAGGTTCCCACACTGTGGTCTGTAAAACATAATTGAAAGGACTGGGTCTCTGGCCTGGAATCAAGAGCTAGCCTGAGGGTCATCGTTGTGCCTCTTGCCCTTTGAAGGGCTGTGGCAGGTCTGAGGGCAGGTGGGCTTTGTGGATCCTCAATGCGGAGCAGGGACCAATGGGTGAGTCCAGGGACACAGGATAGGCTCAGCTCAGTGTGAAGTCAGATGCCCTTTGGGCTGAGCAATTCACAGTGTTGGAAGTGAGTCACATATCTGGTGTGGGAGTGGGGGTATGTACAGTCAGGCACCAGACATCATCAGGCCATCAGGAGGCTGCAGGGGGGCTTCCTTCCTAGGCAGAGCTTGGAATTGAGACCCTTGACATCCTTTCTACTGTGAAACTTTAAAATCTAAAAGGCCCTTAACCCTAAGCCAACTATTTGGTTAGATTCTGGGGCTGGCCCCTCGTGGTGTGGCCTCACCTAGCATCTGCCTGCTCACTTTGTTTCTGTTCCTTGGATTGGGGAAACAGTGAGTGGTTCCCACTGACAATCAGCCCTGGGGAGTGTTTGTTTTAACTCCCACGGTCTGGGACAGGGAGGGAACAGGGAGGCTGATGGGGCATTTAGGCAACCCACAGGGTGAGGAGATGGGGTGCGGTTTGCTAGTGACAGGATGGCAGGGCCTGGCATTGTGAAGTTGTTTTTCCTTTTCTGCTGGGCCAGTGGCAATGAGATTGGCTATGAGCTATGTCCCCACTGTGCCATCCTGGCACACCTTGGCCATCCTCCCTAAAAGCACAAAGTCACTTCTATGGAGGTGGCACCGGGGACAGTCAGATCTGGATTTGAATCTTTGCTTTACTGCTTAAACTGCGTGACTTTGTGTAAGTCATTTGACCTCTCAGACTCAGTTTTCTTACCTGCAAAATGGGAGCATTAATACATGTCCCTTAGGTTTCTTAAGAGGATTAAATGAGATACATTATATATAGTGCCTGCTACACACCAGTCACAGAGCACAGGGCATATGGGCATGAGCTCCGGAACCAGTGTTTGAGGCTTTCGCTGTCATCCTGGATGCAGTGTACCCTTCTTGCCTCTTTATTTACTTATTTATTTTAATTTTTAGGTACACTATCTGTTCATTGGCTCTTTATATCACTGAGGCCCATTCTCCACGAAGCCTTCCGTGACCAGCTCAGCTCCCAGTAAGCTCCACTGCACCCAGGTCACTAAGCCATGACCTCCTAAAGACAGAGGCTGGGGCCTATTATACTCCATGTCGTGGCACTTAGTTGCGGGCAGCAGAGGGAGAGAGGCCCAGAGTAAATATGTGGCCAAAACCTGCCCAGGGACTGATGGAATCTTTTTATTATATATATTTTTTGAGATGGAGTCTCTGTCACCCAGGCTGGAGTGCGGTGGCATGATCTTAGTTCACTGCAACCTCCTCCTGGGCTCAAGTGATTCTCCTGCCTCAGCCTCCCAAGTAGCTGGGATTACAGGCACCCACCACACCCGGCTAATTTTTGTATTTTTAGTAGAGATGGGGTTTCACCATGTTGGCCAAACTCCTGGGCTCAAGTGATCCACCCATCTTGGCCTCCCAAAGTGCTGAGATTACAGGTGTGAGCCACTGGGCCCAGCCAGGACTGATGGAATCTTAAGGCTCAAAAAATTTTAAGGGTTACTGAATCTAACTCCCCAGCTGCAGACAGAATCCCCACCAGCCCTGCTTGCATGCTTCTCGTAAGTGGAGCTCGCTCCCTCCCTTCCACTGGCAGAAGCCTTTAAGCATGAGAAAGTTCTTCCTCTCTTGGAGCTGAAAGCTGCCACTCTGCATTTCTCACCAACCCAATGTGGTGGAATGAGAAGACTAACATTTTTAGTGCCTGCTGTATGTCAGGGGCTGCACTGATGTCATGTCATTTAATCCTCCAAAAACCCTTTTCCCTACTTTACAGAAGAGAAACCTGAGGCCCAGAGAGATCACGTGACTGCCCAAGGCCACACAGCTAAGGTATAGCACAGTCTGGATTCAAACTGGCAGAGCTGGGATTCGAACCCAAAGCCCCTGCTTGTTGTTTGACCCTTGTGGTCACTCAGAACACGGCTGCTCCCTCTGCCTGGGACAGCCCTTCAGAGCCACGAAGCCAGCAGTCCTGTCCCCCTGAGTCTTCTCTTCTCCAGGCTGAACAGCTCCACTTTCTTCGTCCATTCCTCCTACGACAGGGGGCAGAGTAGAGCAGGGAAAGAGCCGCATCTGACGCCACAAGACATGGGCTCTAGCTCCCGTCCTCCACTTACTGGCTGTGTGGCCTTGGGCCAGGTACTTCACCTCTCTGAGCCTCAGTTTCCTCATCTGTAAAATGGGGATAATAATACCTAACTCTCAGGATCGTTGAGGATCAAATGAGATAGTGAATGTGAAAGCACTTTGTAAACTCCAAAGTGCTACACACATTGGTTATTATTATCATTGTCATTTTTCTTATCATTCCCTCTTCCACCCCCACCCCGCCAGCCAAAACCATCAGTAGAGGAAAGGAACTTTAGAGATAATTCACACTTAAAAGAGTTTAGTTTGGATCATGGCTTAACAGTTCACTCTACCCAGAGGACTTATGTTTCACAAGAAAGGCCACAAAACTGAACTTTCAACAATTTCTTCATCAATGAAAACCCGCTGGGTGTGGTGGCTCACGCCTGTAATCCCAGCACTTTGGGAGGCTGATGCTGGAGGATCACTTGAGTCCAGGAGTTCAAGACCAGCCTGGGCAACATGGCAAAACCCCATCTCTACAAAAAAAAAAAAAAAAAATACAAAAATTAGCTGGGCATGGTGACCCCAGCTACTCAGGAGGCTGAGATGGGAGGAGCGCTTGAGCCCAGGAGGATAAGGTTGCAGTAAGCCAAGATCATGCCACTGCATTCCAGCCTGGGTGACTGAGACCCTGTCTCAAAAAAAAAAAAAAAAAAAAAAGTAGAGAAAACTCCTCTTGACCTTAAGTTGGTGATAGCAACAGACTGTTGAAGAGGGTGGGTTTCTCACCGAATGAGAACTATGATTCTGATGTCCACTTACCTGGGAGTGATAAGATCCACCACTTTAAAAAGACTGAACACAGCCAGCCTCCAGGCCCTCCTACTTTGAGGATGCTGTGAGGGCCCTCCTGCCTGAGAAGACCGCCCCCACACCCCCACCCCCAGTGCTAAAATCCGGCCATTAGACATCTATCTATTTCTCCAGAGCAGGCATCACCCTGCCTGGCTCCTCACAAGGTGCAACAGCGCCTTCCTCCCAGGAGAGGGAGCACTATCAAGCCTTGGCATCAGCAGGAGGAGCTTATCAGAACTGTAGAGAATCAGTCAGGCTCACTATCTCCCTGCATCTTGGAATCAGGAGCTCTTAAACCTGGTGGGGCAGCCAGAGGCACCTGATCAGCAAAATGTCCCTAAGTCCCCTGTGGGGTCTGGGGCACGGGAAGGGGGACTGGCCAGAGGTACACACCACTGGGAGTGGGCACTCACTCACCTTTTACCAGCTTCCAGAGGTAGATCTCCACCAGGTCTGAGGCCTCGTGTTCCAGGGCAAAGCGACGCAGGTTGTCTGGGCTTGGGGATACCGACGTGTGAACGAGAACCCGGCCTGGTGCCTTGGGACACCTGGTAGAACTGATCTCACTGTGGCCAGGGTCCGCCTTGTCCTCTGGAGAGACAAGAAGCTCATGAAGTTGTTCAATAAACAGTGGCTGTACCTCTTCAAAGCTCTAACATTCTAAAATGTTGTGACTTCATGGAATCTGGAACATTATTTGATTCTATGTTAACAACCTCTGAATCTATTATCCTGACACCACATGGTTCTATCCATTTGATATTTTCATCTGACATTTTCCACTTCTGTGTGTCTGACATGTCCTGCATCCTGTGGCTCTGATGCATGCCCTTCCATGTCTGAGATGTTCCAAGTGTCTGTGGCCTTGGGGAGAGAGACCCAGGGTTCACTCTGGCCGGCACCCAGGGTTCACTCTCGCCTGTGTACCTGGGCAAATCTTGCAGCATTTCCCAGCCACTTTCTCGG
Organism: Colobus angolensis palliatus; assembly: GCF_000951035.1. NCBI lineage: Eukaryota > Metazoa > Chordata > Mammalia > Primates > Cercopithecidae > Colobus > Colobus angolensis. Next base: position 1,781,323 of record NW_012115211.1, on the reverse strand, counting down.
GGTGACGACAGGGGTACTCGGTGGGACAGGTCACACGCTGGCAGTCCTGGCGGCCATCCTCACAGGTGCATAGGATGCAGGGCAGGGGGCCGAAGGCACGAAAGGCCGGGTGCCACACCTCCCCGTGGGAGTACGTCTTCCCGCCATGCACGCAGGCTGAATGAGGGTGAGAGAGGAGGAGGATCAGGACCTCAGACCTGGCCAGGGCCTCTGGTCCAGCAGCAGGTGGGGTAGGCCCTTGGGGAGTCCTCACTTTACCAGTCCAGCCTAGCCACACTGCCTGCAAAGCATAGGCCAGGGTATAAAACCTGTCCCCTCTCCCTGACACTGCCCACTGTAGCACTCAGAGCTGAGATGGGCCCAGAAGGAACTTGCTGAAGATGGAGAGTCCTCCCTGGCCCTTCAGGGCACTTCTGCGGGAGCAAGGAGAGTGCTGATCTTGTGGTAGAACTGAGATCAACTTTTGTCACCACCTGGTCATGTGAGCTCTGGCAGGTCCCTTCCCCCCTCTGCCTCAGTGTCCCATCTGAACGAGGCAGGGCCAGGACTCAGTAGCGCCACAGCTCTTCCTTCTCCAGCAATCGGGGCACTCTGCAGGGAGGACTCTTCTCCCCTTCTGTGGCCATGGCTGCCCATTTGGCCACCTTCTTTACTTCATCCCCACTGTCCTCCTGCAACCTCACTCTGCTCCCTCCTTCCTTTGTCAAAAACTGTCCCTCAGCACACTTCCTTATATTAAAGTCATTTATTTACTTGTCTGCCTCCCCAACTAGTCTATGAGCCCCTCAAGGGCAGAGACCATTTTTCATTTCCCATCTATCTGTTCTGTCTGCCCCTCTTCCCAGCAAAGATGCGGTAGATGCTAAAAAAAAATCTTGTACTGTTCCAGGACTAGTTGTCTCTAACTCAGTACTCTGAACTTCAGTGTCATCTGTCAAATGGGGGCTTGAACCTGATGATCTTTAAAAGCACCTTCATTCAGTGTTGGCATTCTCCGAGTCTACAAGCTCATGGCCAAGTTGGAATTGGGGAACTGCTGAGTGGGGGGTACAGGGGGTTGGGGGTGGGAGGTGGGAGCAGTCAGGGCCCTCCTTCCCTGCCTCACAGATTGGAGGAGGGTTCAGTCCCCACCTTTCTTATGTTTCTCCTTCAGGACAATCTTGATGGTCGTGCTGCCTGCCCCCTTGGGTCGGAAGTGGCGAGGGATGAAGCTCAGAGGGGCACTGAGGCCAGTGGGGGCTGGGGTGCCCGGGCCTCTCTTTCTCCCAGCATCACTGGAACACGGATCCTGAGGATGTCTCTGCAAATAGCAGGAAGGATGAAGGTCACTGACTGAGCATAGCGGGCCCCATCTGGGGCAGGAACAGCAAGATAGGCTGCAGCAAGAGGCTGCGGGGAGACCCCAGCATGACTTCCCAGAGAAGAGAGGGCAGAGGCCAGAGATAGAAAGATCTGGATGAGGTCTAAGATGTCTTCAGACAGTTCAATCTTTGAAAGCTCTCAGAGGATAGTGATTTGGAAATGTGGCCTCCACAAAGCCTTTCTTGGGCCTTGATTTGAGAAACAGAAGGTGAGCATGCAGTGAGGATGCACGGCAGGCAGTTCTCCTTTGTAGAGATTTAGTTGGTGGCTGGACAAGAGGATGGCTCTCTGAAGACTGCATCAGGCCCCAGAATCCCATGGGGTGTGAAGACCAAGAGCAGGCCCCATCCAGACCCAGACAAAGGGTCTCTGAAGCCTAGGACCCCTTTCCTGAACCCCTGGGATCCAAAACCCCCAGACCCTGTCCCTCCAGACCAGGTCTTGAGAGGGCTGTCAGTGACAGCAACAGGGGTGTGATGAGGACAGCTCAGTTTAGGGAATGGGCAGCTCCCGGCCACAGGAGAGGAGCAAGTGGGCTTGGGACAGGGACCAGAGCCTATTATCTCCCTGGCTGACCTGGAGCCACACACATTCCTTCTAGAGCCCATTCCTGCCTGGTACAGTCCCTGCATCAGTTCTCTGATGGCCCAGAGCCTGAGCTCGCAAGAGCTCCCGGAGTAGAAACTGTCCCAGGCCCCAGCACGGGCTCAGGCACATAGGATACTCCCGGGAGATGTGTGTTGAGTGGAATAAAGGCAAGAAGGAATCAAACAGCTCAGTCTCCTAATGCTTGCTCCAGTCACCCAACCCATCAGTAAATAGCTGATCAGAGCCTGGAACTCAACCTGGGTGGGTTTCACTTACACACTGCCTCCTAGGAAGAGGACAGGAAGGAAAGCGGAGGGAATGGTGGCTCAGGTCCTGTAGTACCCCCAGTTCTCATGTCTCAGGTCCCTACCTGAGAAGGCCTAGCCTAGGTAGGGAGGGCAGCAGGATGAGCTGGCAGAGGAGAAGGGTGCGGTTATGAGCTCAGGCTCCTGGGGAATCTCTGGGAAGGGGAGGCAGCCTCTAGTCTCCCAAAGACCAGGAGACCCAGGCTGAAAGAGCAGGTGGAGTTGTTCATGTGGCAGACATAGCAGAGAGGACCCATCAGGGACTTGAATCAATGTGTGAGCCCATTCTCTATCTCCTTCCTCTCAGACCAGAGACAACTGGCTAGCTAAGCCCATCTTAACCTAGACCAAGCTTCAGAGGGGCCAAGATACAGGTGGGTACAGACAAGCAGGCTCTAAAGAACCAGTACCTCAGGAACTGGGTGGGGAAGGCTGGCCCAAGTTAGAGGCCATTCCCTGGGAGGAAGGTGCCTGAACTAAGGGGAGACACAGGCTGTAAATGGAACAGTGTCAAGGTGTTTCTCTAGAGGAAAATGAGGAAGTTTGGGGCCTGCTGCTGCCCTGCGTGGTGACCTGTTCCCTCAGGGCACTCCTTGCCCATCAACCATGATGGGACCCACGATGGGAGGCTAAAGAGAGGGGCTAGAACATAGTGGGGGTTCACGTAGCTGACCCAGGGGACAAACAAGAAATGAAGACAATAACTGGTATTGCCTGCCCCAGAGTCATGAGATTTAGGCCCTGGATCCCCGCCCCCTGACCCGCACCCCATCAGTAAGGCTGTGCACTCACCATCCCGCGGAGCGACTGCACACTGTCCTCTTCAGCCGATTGCTCACTTGCCTCATCTGAAAACTCAAAGGGAAGCTGGGTCAGCCTCAGGCTTCCCAGCTTTGCTGGCTAGATAGAGCCCTGAGGCCTCCGCCTATAGGCTCCGCCCATTCCCAAGGCCTGTTGTCATATCTGCAGCCCCAGCCCACTAGCCAGCTCCTTTGCCCCAGTGGGGGCTTCTTCCACTTCCCATTACAGCCTCTCTTCATCCTGGTTGGGATGATGAAGCCCCCTACAACTGGGTTGCTGCCTCAGTTTCCCTGTACTGACCTCCTGGTCACCATTAGGACCGAACTCCTTGAAACAGAGCATCTCGTTTGGTCCTTACTGAAACTCACCTCTCTGGGACACTGGGCCATACCCTTCAGTATTTACCATGGATGGCCCAAAGGCCCAGAGTCCCATCCCTGCAGCCTGCATAGATGCAGTTTCCTGGACAGCCACACTTGAAGTCACCAGGCCTTGGTTTACACTCCCAGGACCCCACACTCCAGCCCCTTGGTCCCTCCAGCCTGAGGACGCTGCCAGTCCCTATTCCCCTGGGAAACCAGCACATAAAGCCGTTTGGAGCCCTGCAGCTTCCTAAACCCGAGTGGACCTCTCTCCTTAGCCCTTGCCTCACTCCACAGTCTGGTTCCCACCAGTCATTCTCGCTTCAAAGACCCAGAACATTAGAATTAGACTGTGTTAGAAATCACAGGGCACAACTGAGGCCCAGAGAAGGGAAGCAATTTGTGGAGTTAGTTGGAAGAACCAGGACTAAACTGGAGTCACCTGATCCCTAGTCCAGTGCTCCTTCCAAAACGCCAACATCTGGGGACGCATCCACTGTGGAGCACTCCCCTACCTGAGTGCCACCTCCTCCAGGAGGCTTTCCTTGACCACCCCAGCGTGCAGGGAACAGTCCAACCACTTCATTCTGCTCAAGCCTAGCCCGCCCTTCACTAGCTGATGTGTTGCCTCCCTGTTTTGTAAGAAGTTCTACCTGGGTTCTGTATGGAAGACATGTTCTGATCCCTGGTGAGCCCAATACTGTGATCAGCTCTGCCGTGAGGAAGGCAGGATGAGATGTAGTCCTTACCTGTACTAGACCCCTCTCACGTGCCACTTATGGTCCTCTCAGCTCATCTGATTGCAGGGACTTTGTGCCCCCATGGCAGGCACCGCAGCAGCAGCCCCCCTGCACAGGCTCCCCAACACTTCCCTCAGGCTCAGCCCCACAGTGTCCCTCCCTCAAGTCCGCAGCTCCGGTCCACATCCCCTGCCCCCACTCCTTACCCCAGCCCACTCCTGCCTCTGCTCCCAGGGCTACTTAGCACCCACCCATGCATGCACAGCAAGGAAGTCCCACGCATGGATGAGTCTTTGGGCTCAGTGGAGAGATAGTTGGTGGCTGGTGGACATATTCTTACTGCTTCCTCTACCACCCCAGACTTTTCTGAGAAGCAGAGACTACTTAGAGCAATAGGTCACTTCTGCTTGGTTAGCAAGCAAAGGCCAGCCCCTGGACATATTCCTGCATTGCTTCTCTCTCCTTACCTGCTTCACTCCGCCTTTCCCTCTTTCCTCCCCCAAAGACTGCAATAAAAATAAGTAGCACATCAGCTTCTGCCAGGCTCTGCTTTCTAGGGGGTGCATACTAAGCTACCACCCTGGAGGAAAGAGCCGTCTGCTACATGCTGGGTGTCCCCTGCAGTTCCTCATGGCTCTAACAGTCTATGGCTAGGCCCATGGAGTGGAGGGGTGGGTGAGCGCTGCCAGATGGAAGGACAGACTCACCTTTGCAGGCTTGGCAGCAGGAGTCTGGCAGTGGGAGGGGTGCGGGGCAGCCTGGTTCGGGGCAGGTCGTGAGGCCGCAGTAGATCTGGCCCTCCTGAGAGATAGAGCAAACCAGCTGGGAAATGAGCTCTGACGAGGGCTAGCCTTGGGGACTAGGGACACCCGCTTCCCTGGGAGCGAATGGTCTTGAGGTCTCTCCTCTGGTGGGAAGGGGAAGCAGCAGCATCTCCTGGGCAAGGCCCAGCCAGCTCAGAGGAGGGGTCCCCCATGCCCTCCCAGCCCCACTTCCAGGCCCTGCAGGTAACATCCAGCCTTCAGCTTCTGACTCACTCACAGCCAGTTTGTCCCTAGGTGCCACCTGGTGAGGCGGGAATCTCCCTATCCTACAGATGAGGAGCTGGAGCGGCGCCTGAGCCATCTCAAGTTAGAAGGACAGTTGGGGCCCAGTCCTCAAGCTTTTCCCACTGAAATCAACGTCATGGGAGGGGACGGGTAGGTGATACCTGGGCTCATCTTGCTCTTTACTGAAAGCCCTTGGTCTCCAGCTTTGGGATCCAGCCTTGAAAGGCAAGACCACAGGGGAAGGGGTCTTCTGGGGGTCTGGGGCCAGGTGACCTTTGGTGGTCATTTCTTTCCTCCAGGCCTGAGCTCCCTCCTCTGTCAAGTGGGGTCACACCCATCTGGGGTGTGAAGATCCAGCGAGGGAATGGTTGTGAAAAGCACAAGGCACAACGTGCCTGGGGGGAAGTGCTGTTGCCTTGAGACCTTTCCCTGTTCCCTTTCCAGAGGGTCTGAGGAGTGAGTGTTCTGGTCCCTCGGGCGAGGCCAGAAGTCACGCCAGTCTCATATAATCAGGGATGAGAAGAAAGAAGGGAAGGCCCAAGTACCCAGGGAGAATGAACAGAGGAATCCTGGGAATGCTGTCACCACCCACCACCCACCACCCAGCATTTCTGTCTCCTGCCACAGCCCCTCCTCATCCAGGCCTCATCCTTTCAGGGGAGGCACAGGGAAAGGAACATTGGCTTTGGAGCCAGGTGGCCTTGGGTCTGAATTCTGGTTCTGTCACTTACTAGCTGTGTGATCTCAGGCAAATCACTTAACTGTTCTGAACCCCAGTTTCCTCATCTGAAAAACAGAAATAGTGATATCCTTCCCCTAGGATCATTCGGATACTGTCTATAAACCAGGCATTTCTATGAACCTGGTGACACAATAGACCATTGCAAAAGGCTCACACCCTGCAAAAGGTAATCGCTTACTAGGGTGATTTATAAGTAATCACTCCTCATTATTTGCAGGCTGTTTGCTCTGCAGCACAGAAACTTGAAGATTCAGAGACTCAGACTGATGGGACCCTGTCACTGAAAAGATGGGGAGGCAGACCCAAAAGAAGTGACTTGTTCGAGGTCACACGGAGAACTGGGACAGTGCTGGAGCTCAAACACAGGTTTCTGATACCTCGTCTGGAGAGAACATTAATGATCATTTGGTCAGACTCCCTTACGCACTCAGAGGCCTGAGTGTGGTATTCAGGTAGTAAGGAAATCGGGAGGACAGGGGCTTCTCCTGCCAATTCATGGATGAGTTGCCAAGCCAAGGGTTAAAAATGACATGCTGAAAGTCACCTGCAAACCTATAGGAAGGCCATGCCTAGACCACAGTTCCCTTACAAGGAGGAGGCTGAAGACTTTCTAGAGGAGGCCCTGGGTAGCTTCAGTCTCTGTCCCATGATAACACTGCGAGTCAGCCCTGCCTGCCCTGAGGTCCAGCTCTAACAGGCAGGAGGAGTTTAAGTAGCTTCATATTAATTTCCATTTACTACAGATAATCTGGCCCTGTCTCTGTCCCCCAGGACTGATAACTGATCATTTGCATATTCATTCTTTCATTCAACAATCATTACAGATGTCTTCTGTGCTTTAGGCCCTGGACTGACAGCAGAGGATCAAGAAATGAAACACATATGTTTCCTCCCCTCAAGGAATGCAGCATCTACTGGGGGAAACAGAAGGCTCAGGAAGGTGTGGAAGCTCACAGAATGGTCACCTGACCCAGCTAGGGACGGGACATTCCAAACCCCAGATGTTCCCTTTCCCCTGAGCCCATTCGTTTTGCTTTGGCCAGGAGGGACAATCCCCCAGTCTGCAGTCCAGGCTACTGTGTTCTCTGCAGGCCCAGAGCGCTGGCCTGTGCTGAAGGGAAGGCAGGAGTTCTTACGGTGCAGCTGCAGAGGACACACTGGTTGGGCAGGCGGGAGGGGAACAGCTCACGGGCACTGAAGATCTCTCCGTGCTGGTACATGGTCCCATTGTGCTGGCAGGACTTTGGTGGGGCCCGGAGCCCAGAAGGAGTGTGAGGTTCTGCAGTTGGGGAGGGGCAGGAGGAAGATTAAAATGAGGTTTCATGTGAATCTAAAAACCTTTGCTGAAATTAACGAGGCCACTTTTCTGAAGACTTTGCATTTGACCCCAGCTTGAAATTTAAACCAAGCTCTGGCCTGGGCCTTGCCAGCCATTCCCCATATCAGCTAAGAGGTCCCTCTGATACCTACATCTGACTGTGTCCCTCCCTCCCATGACCCCTACCACGGCCCTCTAGCCCCCTCAGTGTCTGAGCCAGCCCCAGTAAGAGCAAGAAGGTAAAGCCAGCAGCCTCATTTTCCGCTCAGTGGTGCCAAGTTAGTGGGGCTCCACAAGCTCCATGAGGGCTCGTGGAGCACTTCTCAGTGCCAGGCACTGTTCTAGGTGCTGGGGATACAGCAGTGAGCAAAAGAGTCCCTGCCCTCACAGGGTTACATTCTAGTGGCGCCAGCTGGGATGATTGTCCCTGTGCTTGTGTAAATTCCTGTCATTCACTGGCCCCCAGAGTCCCCCTCCCCATCACCTGCCCATCAGTCCATCCTTATCCTGCCAGGTGGAGGGGTAAGCCTCTGGTCCCGAGAGAACACACTCATTCATTCAAGACTCCTTTACTAAGCCCTCCTCTGTTCCAGGCACCATGCTAGGCATTGGGAATGGAGCAATGAGTAAGATTCAGCCCTTGCCATCAAGAAACTGAAACTCAAAAAGTAGGGGTGTGGTGGCTCACACCTGTAATCCTAGCACTTTGGGAGGCCGAGGTGAGAGGATCACTTGACTCTAGGAGTTCGAAACTGGCCTGGGCAACATGGTGAGACTCTATCTCTACAAAAAAAACATGATTTTTAATTCTTTTTTCTTTTTTTCTTTCTTTCTTTGAGACAGGGTCTCTCTCTGTCACCAGGCTGGAGTGCAGTGGCATGATCTTGGCTCACTGTAATCTCTGCCTCCCAGGTTCAAGCAATTCTCCTGTCTTAGCCTCCCAAGTAGCTGGGACTACAGTCTCCCGCCACCACACCCAGCTAATTTTTTTGTATTTTTAGTAGAGATGGGGTTTCACCATGTTGGCCAAGATAGTCTCAATCTCTTGACCTTGTGATCTACCCACCTCAGTCTCCCAAAGTGCTGGGATTACAGGCGCGAGCTATCGCGCCCAGCCAAAATTTTTTTTTAATTTTAAAAAAAGAAGTTTGAAATCTAATTAGGCAGAAAGACAAGCCACAAGCAATGATGCTTAGCAGGTAAGGGCTAGGGTGGATAGAAGCACAGAAGTTGTGACAGCAGAGAAGAGGAGCCTCTAACTCAGCCGGGAAGGAGTGGCCAGGGAAGACTTCCTGAAGGGCCAATGGCAAGCAGAGTCTTGAACTGTAGAGCCAAGCAGGCAGAGGAGCAGGGGATGGAAAGAGAGAGGGAGTGAAGAGCATTTTAGCAACAAGAGGCCTGGGCCAAGCACAGGGGGAAGCCCAAAGTCAGCAAGGAGAGCCGAGGCCCCTGGAGTCAGCATCAGACATGAGGACACTCCTTCACTGTGCAGGATGAAGCTGAGAGCCACTGTTCCCCTCAGGGACCCGCAGCCAGGAATCTCTATGACCCGTATCAGGGCCACGAGTCAGATCCCTACTGGGCTCCCTGCTGGAAAATGAGCCCCACTCCATACCAGCTCACCAGGAAAGCCCTGATTCCAGAGCCTGGACCCGAGACCAGAATCTAAAGCTTCTTCTTCACCACTTTCTTGATGCTTCTAAACATCAATTTTCTTCTCAACCTCCCCTCCCACCTCCAAGTTGGCCTCCCCTCTGACTGCCCCTCACTGGACACTTGCTTTTGCCAGTTTCTTCCCAGACCACCTCTCCTTTCTCTGACCTCTTCTTGCTGGAATCTCATTCTCAGAGGCTTAGAATCTTAAAATCATGGAATCATAGACGTTGAGCATCAGGACACATAGAGTCCCTGAATTTCAGCAGTGCGAGGAATCTCAGAGAACGGGGCCTGACTCCTTTAGTCCTTCTCAGCCCCCCAGTGGTAATTCTAGGGTCCCCCCATAGGACCTTCAAGCCCAAGATCACTCACCTTCACTTCCCAGACTGTGCCCACACCCTCCAGCTCTGGCAGGCCCGAGAGAGGCAAGAGCCCAAGTGTGCCAGTCAGCAGGCCAAGCAAGGCCCTGTTTCCTGCAGCTACTTTCTGCATGTCCTCCCTCCCCTGCCATGCACACCTACTTAAGGACACAAAGTCTCTGCTACCCCAGCACTGCCTGCAGGTCTGGGATATTTCCTCCCTTGAGTACCTTTGTGTGTTTACACCTCTGATGGGGAGAGACTGCCCCTCTCCTTGCAGAGTTCTCCCTCAGCTAGAGGGCTACACTGGGAGTAGGAGAAAGGTCAGTGGACGATGGGGAGAAGCATGGCTACTTACCCACACACCTGGGACAGCACTGCTGTGGCTCTGTCACAGGCTGGGGGCAGTGGACAGGCGGACAGTGGAGGCGGTAACAACTCACATGGGCGCTCTGAAGGGGACACAAGGGTCAGCCCTGGTTCAAAGAACCATCATCTTCCACCTGTACCTGTCCTTTCCCAAAACTCCCACCCCAACTGCAGAAGTCTGTACTTGTAGTAAGCCTGTGACTGGACTGAAAACAATGAACTCAAGTGCGCCCAGTCCCTCCCCGTTCCTGCCCACCAAGGGGATCTCACTTGGCCCACATATCCATGTGCCTCCCCTACCCTGGAGGAGGTCAGACCTGTTCATGGACTTGCTTAAACACTGGGTCCCCTTCACAGAGAAAGACAAGGAAAAGCCTAGAGTTGTTTGACATTGATCTTAATGCTTTGACTGCGCTATTTTAACTCTGGGGTTTGGTCCTTTTAACTCTGGGCCTGAGCCTTGTGGTCAAGAAAGGAATGAAACATGAGGACACGTGACCGGGAGGGGCTGTGAGACGAAAAACCTAATGTAGAGAAGATGGATGGCTTTATGATCCAGCCCCTAAATCTCTGGGAGGTTTGGGTAATCCTGCACAAAGCCTTTGGAGTTGGCACCACCGAAGGAGAGGCCTGAAGTTCCTTCTCTTTTTCAAGTATAGCAAGTGAGAGACCTGGGCAGGGGAATGTACGCAGAGAGAGACAAGCAGAAACCAACGGATAGTGGCCACCACCCCTCATGGGGGTCTTCCCAGCTCTCCAGGCAGTTTTTCTTTGGCCCCTCAGCCTTCCCGCACCTTGTTCTTCACTCTGTTACAAAGGTCACTCCGCTGTGTTGTGATGAACCATTTACACCTGTGTTACCAATTCAACCACAAATTCCAAAGAATAGTAGGCATAGGGCCTTGCTCCAAGTTAGTGGCTGCTGGAGTCTGAATGAACACATGAGTGAGTCAATAAATGAGAGTAAGGTAAGGAGGGGTCGATGGTCCTCTCCTAGATGAATGGAGCCTGCTTTGTTCACGATTCTGAGGTTGGCAAAGTTTGTTTCTATCCCTGCTTCTCCCCCTGGTTCCTTCCCCCTGCCCTCTCCCTGGACCTGAGTTCCCTGATAGCACTTCAGAGGCAGCCTCTTGCCCCATGGAAGGCCCTTGAATGGCCCTATGCCTTCTCGGGTCACTGCTTCCCAAGATGGCCAGAGGTAATTGCAAGGACTAGTCAGTGCTAAGGGGCATCCCAGAGTCCACAGAATTGGGCTAAGCTCTAATAGGGGCCTTCTAGAGTCCCAACACACATGGGGGTTAATAAATGTCTAGAGGATAAACTAGACCCTAGACATCTGAGGCTCCCAGATGAGAAACTAGGATGGAGTGCAAGGGACTGTGTGGCCTGAAGAGTTAGAATCGGTCCCTTGATTCTGGCCTTGGAGGAGCCAAGGATGGTGATGATTATTAGCACCACAAAGCAGGAAATAGGATGGAGACAGGTTAGTGGTGAAAAGGCAGGTAAGGCACGTCGAAAAGCCCTTTGCAGTCACAGGGAACCTCTCAGGAAGTCACAGCCTCCATTTATTGAGTGGCTACTGAGGTAGGGCCTTTACATTATATAAAAATCATCCCACTTTATATTCTCAACACCCCTAGAGGAAGGTACCATACTATTAGTCACACTTTTTAAATGAGAAAAGAGCCGTGAAAGGTTAAGTTGCCTAAGATCACACAGCAGGTAAAAACTGTCACCAGGGCCGTGCACTTTCCACGATGCTGAGCTGCCTCTGGTGGGTAGTAGGTGTGGACTCATTCATGCTCAATATTTGCTGCAGGTCTACTGGGTGCCAGGCCCTCTTCTGAGCACTAGGGATGTAGCAGTGAGTGGGGCCAACAAAGTTTCTGCCCTCCCGGAGCTCACATCCTAGCAGTGAAAGATAGACTATTAAAGAAGTAAGCAAGGGCCGGGCACAGTGGCTCACGCCTGTAATCCCAGCACTTTGGGAGGCTGAGGCGGGGGGATCACTTAAGGTCAGGAGTTTGAGACCATCCTGACCAACAGGGCAAAACCCTGTCTCTACTACAAATACAAAAATTAGCCAGGCAGTAGCAGCCCGCCTGTAATCCCAGCTACTTGGGAGGCTGAGGCAGAAGTATTGCTTAAACCTAGGAGTGGAGGTTACAGTGAGCTGAGATTATGCCATGGCACTCCAGCCTGGGCGACAGAGTGAGACTCCATCTCAGAAAAAAAAAAAAGAAAGAAAGGAAAAGTAAACAAGTAGGAACAAGAAGATTTCAGATGTTAAATTTATTATATATAATAAAATAGAGGACCTGGTGTGGTGGCTCTCACCTGTAATCCCAGCACTTTGGGATGCCAAGGTGGGCAGATGGCTTGAGGTCAGGTGTTTGAGACCAGCCTGGACAACATGGTAAAACCCTGTCTCTACTAAAAATATGAAAATTAGCCTGGCGTGGTGGTGCGTGCCTATAATCCCAGCTACTCAGAAGGTTGAGGCATGAGAATCACTTGAACTTGGGAGGCAGAGTTTGTAGTGAGCCGAGATCGTGCCACTGCACTAGCCTGGGTGACAGAGTGAGACTCTGTCTCAAAATCAATCAATCAATCAATAATAAATAAATAAATAAATAGAAGAATATTATTTCATTAATAGGGGTAGACTATGTTAGAAACAGCTGTCAGGGAAGGCCTTATAAGGAGGTAACATTTGTGTTATGAACTGGGAGATCAGAAGGAACTGTTCGTGAGAAGATCTGAGGGAAGAACATTCCAAGTGGAGGAAACAAGTTGGAATGAGGCTCAAGTGTTGGAAAAACTGACAGAGGTCAGTGTGGCTGCAGCAGAGGGAGCAGGTATGAAATGAAATTGGAGAATAAGGCCAGGCGCGGTGGCTCATGCCTGTAATCCCAGCACTTTGGGAGGCCGAGATGGGCAGATCATGAGGTCAAGAGATGGTGATCATCCTGGCCAAGGTGGTGAAACTCTGTCTGTACTAAAAATACAAAAATTAGCTGGGCGTGGCAGCGGGTGCTTGTAGTCCCAGCTACTCGGAAGGCTGAGGCAGGAGAATCACTTGAACCCAGGAGGCGGAGGTTGCAGTGAGCCGAGATTGCTCCACTGCACTCCAGCCTGGTAGCCTGGTGACAGAGCATGACTCCATCTCAAAAAAAGAAAAGAAAAGAAAAGAAATTGGAGAATAAGACAGAAGCAGAGCCCTCAGCAGGGAATTTGAATTTTACTTTAGGTCCAACGAAAAGCTACTGGAGGTTTTTTTTTCTTTTCTCTCCTTTTTTCCCTAAATCAGAACATGACAATCAGCACATAGTCTCTGCATGCCTGTCAATGAGTTTATCATCTGTTACTGGAGGGTTTTAAGAGCGGAATGACATGATCAGTTTCATGCTGAGAAAAGACCATTCTCACAGGGCATGGTAGCTCACTCCTATAATCCCAGCACTTTGGGAGGCTGAGTGAGGCGGGTGGATTTCTTGAGCTGAGGAGTTTGAGACCAGCCTGAACAACCTGGTGAAATCCTGTCTCTACAAAAAATACAAAAATTAGCTGGGCATGGTGGCATGCACCTGTGGTCCTAGCTACTCAGGTGGCTGAGGTGGGAGGATTGCCTCAGCCTGGGAAGTCAAGGCTGCAGTGAGCTGAGATTGCACCACTGAACTCCAGCCTGGGTACCAGAGTGAGACCCTGTCTCAAAACAAAAAACAAAAAACAAAAAACAGACCATTCTCCCTGCCACATGGAGAATGGATTTAGAGGGAGAAACAGGAAGACCTGTTAGGAGGCTTGTGTGGCAACCCAGGAAAGAGATGACAGATGATGGTGGCTTGGATTACGGGGAGCAGTGATGGTGGAGAGAAGTGGAGGGATTGAGGGTATATTTTGCAGATAACAGCACAAGTCTTCTGGGTTGAGGAAACTGTATGTGAACTCTGGGAAAGGAGAAATGAATTAACTCCAATGGCTCAAAAAACTTGGACTTTGTCAACTGGACCACATGATATGTCTGGAATTTTCTGTTATGATTTCCTTTCTGTTCTCTGGCTATATTTCATAAAGTCCTTCTTGAAAACGCTGATTGGCCTCAGATGTGCCAAGGCAAATCGAGGGGAGGCAGTCATGATGGGGGTTGTGTCCCCATTTCTACTTGGGGCCAACATAGTAGAAGCAGTGGTGAGTCAGGGGGAAAGACCCCAGGAGGAGTGGGACCCCAGTGTCAAAGTCAGGAGGGGGCTAAGCCACCCCTCCACCACCCCACAGGATCGCCTCCAGAGCTCTTTCTGCTCCCACCCCAGAGGGTTCTGTTTCAATAAGGGAGACTCTTAGAGGCCTTCCGCATTCCTCTCTTGGCTCTGTGCAGGGAAAGAGAGGGGCTGGGAGGCTGGCTCGGGCTAGGAGCTAGCTACCCCTCCCTCCAAGCACCGACACCCAGACAAAGAAAGCTGGGGACATCCACACTGGGTTCCAGGCAGCTGAGCTAAAACCAAGCATTTTTCAAGCCTCCTAAGCCACTTCCTCCTCTTCTGCCCCTCCAATCTCATACCTTGCTTGTGAATTCTGGACCACATGGGGGTCTCATTTATTCTACACAGCTGATTTTACAAGGCCCTGTGGAGGTGCTGGATTGTTATGGGGTACGGTGGGGTGGGAGGAGATGGAAAACAAAGACATGGTCTCTACCTCAGGTGGTTCAGCCTTTGGCAGGGAATCATGCCAGGCATGAGTGAGGGCCCAGCAAGTCCTAGTCTCAGAGGTTCAGTCTAGGAGGGGCAGTAACTATGCTGCCTGGTCAATAGTGACCAGGAGAAAGGGGCAGAGAAACTTCTGTGGGATCCCAGAAGAAGAAAATTCTTCCAGGTGGAGGTCATTTTCCCATTTGGGCAAATCCCTGAGGAATAAGTAATTGGGCTAGTGGAGGTGGGGGAACACATCCTAAGGCAGGGCCAAAGTGGCTGGAGGAAATAGTACATGAAAAGGAGGGAATGGGAGATAAAGTCAAAAAGGCTCTGTCTTGGGCTGCATGGGAGGCAGGGAGACTGGCACCACTGTGAGGTGGAAAGAAAGCTGGAATGTGAGACGGGAGACCAGGGTCCTCATCCCAACCCAGCCACTAATGTTTGTATGACTTATCTTTGGGAGGTACACAGTAGCCATCTAATCCTATATATTGAGTACTCAGTAGTGAAATGGCTTTTCCCAAGTCCCTCAGCTGCTGCTGACAGCACAGTTCTAGAAGGCCTGGTCCTCCCTCTGGGGTGACTTCTCTGGAGGGTTCTCAAATATCCCTGACACAGGTGGCAAGGTGACCAGAGGAACCTACCTCCGAGCAGGTACAGCGCAGGCAGTACATCAGGCCTTGTGGCTCCAAGTAGGGGTGCCAGCTCTCGCCGGGGGAGTATCTCTTTCCATGGAAAAGGCAGAACATGTCTGGGCCTGGCAAACCGACCAGGGCCATGTTAGTCCCAGGAGGCTCCAGCCCAAAGACCCTGTCTCATTTCTCCTTCTTTCTAGCTCTAGAAGAGATGTCATCTGGGCCACTCAGGCAAAAGAGAATCTGCTGGACAACTGGACATGCTTTCCTAGGCAGGGGGCCAGAAGGTCTGAGTTTGAATCTTGGCTTGACCACACACTTACTGTGCGACACTGGGCATGCCACTGTCTCTGAACCTTAATGCTTATCTCACAGGGCAGTTAGGGAATCAAGCAGTGAAATGCTATACAGATTTATATCATGGTAACATTAATTATTATGATTAGATGAATGAGGCCCAGCGAGGGTAAGTTACACCTGAGGGCCACACAAGTCAGTCACCGGGCAGGGATGACAGCATCAGTCTCCTGACTCAGTCCCATGTTCCTCTGCCCTCACAGTCACGCTTGTTTCCTTTTTATTTGTCCCATTTGGCTTATTTAGTACATCACCACACCCTTCCCTCCTTTCCTACCCCTCTTTCCTCTCTGATCCTGCTCCCCTGTACACACACACACACACACACACACACACACACGTATACACATTCTCTGGCTCCTGTAGCCCATCTTTTGAACAAAGCCCTCCTGGTGTGAAGATCACCAGGTACCTGTGTAGAGGAGGGTTGGCAGGGATGGGGCCCAAGGCCATGGTGCTGGGAGCTTTCTTGCTTTCACACTTTACTATGTCCTTATATTTTGGTGAGCCATGATGGAAAGGTTGTTAGGAAACTGACTTTCAAGTATCTTTAAAAATGGTCGTTGCTACTACTGTGATTTGTGATTGGCACATCAATGGACTTTTTTGCAATCGTACATCAGTTGTCAATATCTGGATGAATGCTTCTAAGAATTACTAAAGTCATTTGTTCCATGGGTTGGCTACCTCTCCTACAATCCTGCATTCCTGAAACCTCCACCTCTCTCACCTCTCGTAACCTATTGATCCACTCCTGCTCCCACATCCTACCCACTTATCCCCAGCCCTGGGTCACACCTCCCAGCCCAGCACTGCAGCCTCGTGCCCCGCCCCTCTGCCTCCCGCCCTATCCTCTCCAACCCTCCTCTACACAGGTACCTGGTGATCTTCACGCCAGCAAGAAAAAACATTCCATTGCCTGAGCTCTTTTCAGGAGGAACTGGGAGGCCCAGCACAGCTAAGTGCCAGTAAAGGTTTGTTGAATTAAATGAGATTGAAATATGGAGAAGGGAACCAACATTTATTGACTATCTTCTCTTTGCTGAACTCCTTACAGAAGTTAGTTATCTCATTAACATTGTTGTTTTGACCATTAAATTAGATAACGCTTGTAAAGTGCTTACCCAGTCCAGTTTCTGACCCTTAGTTGAATGCTATTATTATGATAATTGTGGTAACAATCACAAAGCCACTGCAAAATGGACATTGTCGTCTTCTGGAATAGATGACAGTATCCATCTTGCAGTGGCTTTGTGACTGTTACCACAATTATGAGAAGGCTCACAGAGACTATGCCACTTGCCTCAAGTCCTCCGCTAGGATTTCAACCCAGGACTCCTGCCTCCAAAGCAGAGCTCCTTTCTCTTCACCTCATCTCCTATGGCTTTTTACCCAATTCCAGGGCCTAAAGGCTCAACTGCCTTCTCTCTCTGCCCCACCGGCCACCATCTCCAACTCCCTAGCTTATTCTTTTAGTCCCCTGTTGGTCTAAAATGGAGAAGTTGCCTCTCATGCCTCCTGCTTCTCATTTTCCAGAGTCAAGCATCTTGGAAACATGGGTTCTCACACTTCCTAAATCACATTCTCTTAGACTTTGAAACAGAATTGCAGAGCATTGAAAGCAGTAATGAGTTCGGTGGGGTGAGCGGAGAGCTCACATTCAGTGCAGGAATTCCCTCTCAGCACTGGGGGCTGGGCTGGCGTGCAGCCCCTGCCTGACACACGCCTTCAGGGAACAGGAGCTCATGGGCCATTCCTAACCATTAGAAGGTTTTCTTTGTAAGGAGCTGGAGGTGGCCTCTCTGGTTCCTCGCATTGCTCCTACTCTGCCCTCTTGGGCCTCCTAGAACAAAGATTTGAGACTGCTGTCACGATGCCTTCAGCCTGTGCTTTGAGGGTCGCTGAGAGTAGGAACACATGACTTAGTTCCCTCGCTGTTCCCTTCCCAGCTCCCCAAAGTGGAGCTCACATTCCCAGCAAGCCAGCAAGGCCCGGCTGGCCCGTATCAAATGAGCTGTGTTTATCTCTCAGCCTCCACTGGCAGAGAGGGTGGGACATGGGCCCAGCTGGGGTGCTGGTCAGAGCCAGCCCAACTCTCCAAGGAGTGAATAATGTCTTTCTTCCTCAGTCCCCTCCTCCCACCAGGGAGGGGGCGATTGCAACACTGCCACCACCTGAGGTCTCAGCCTGTTGCTGAAGAAACCCTGTCTTACCTTCCTTGGGGCGGCCCTGGAGCCCAGGCCTCTGTGCCAGTTGGCACCCCTTCACCTCACTGCCTGCTCAGAGCATGAAGACAGAAAGAGTGTCTCAGCCAATGCCCAGGCAGGAGGCCCCTTCTCCCCACCAATAGACCTGGCAGAGGCTGAGAATGTGGGGGGCCTGGCAGGAGGCCTCCAGTGGCCACAATCCCCACCCCACCATACCCTAGAAGGTGACAGGCACAAGGAAGGGTGGCATGGCCTGGAGCTCTCTCAAGTGAGATGAGTGCCCACGGCCATGCCAAAACCAAGCAGAAGGAAGAACTGCCAGGCAGTGACAGGCCGCCTCAGTTTCTGCAGTGCTGGCACTAGCCCCAACCCTTGAACATGGCCAGTGGAAACAGTTTTAGCTCTTTAAGCCACAGCTTCACTGTGTAACATTCAGAGACTCATCCTCCTTTCTCTGAGCCTCAGTTTCCCATCTGCAAAATAAGAGAAGGGGGTAAGCTATGATCTTCAAAGATTTTCTGCATAGTTTGTGAATCCATGATTTCAACATTTGAAGACTCCAAAATTCTAGGATTCTAAGATTCAGGATTTTGAGAATTCCATGTTTCTAAGAACCTATATTTCCTTAGAATACAAAGCTTCTAGAATTGTCTAATGTTGTGGTTCTAAGATTTGATCATTGCAAGATTCTATGATTCTTGGATGTGTTGATGGTCTCATACATCCTAGGCTCTCAGAACCTCCAAAGTCGGTTAGGATGAAGTTCAGGGAAACAGTAGGACCAGTCCTGAGTGACACAGGAGTGTCACCTGAGTGTGAAGGAGGTAAAGTTTGTCTCACATCTCACTCCCTTCCCATACAGTCCCTTTGGCCCTCTGTGGCATTCCCACCCCTACCCTGGCCTTGGACCTGCCCTGATTCCTCTCCCTCCCCACCACCACGTCTCATCCCACCTGTGCCCATGCATCCTTCCCCATCTCAGAGACCAAGCATGCCTTTTCTCAGGGACCTTTTGGAGTCAGATCGGCTGGGGTTCAAATTCTGGATTTGGCTTTTATTTGCAGCCTGAATTTAGACAAGTTACCCAACCATTCCGGGCCACTGTTTCCACATCTATTAAATGGAACTAGTAACAATCTTATCTCTCAGAATTACTGTAGAATTAAGTTAGATAATACATGTAATACACCTAGTGCCTGACATATATTATGTGCTCAACTAAATAGGTTTAAAAAAAACCAGATCTGGGCACTGACCCCAGACTTCCTTAATCCCTTAATAGTTTGTTTCCTGTGGTGTTTCTTTGACTCCCAGAACTCTCTGTGGTCATCCCCAGGCACCTATTAGGGGACGAACATCATAGCACACACTAAGGCCAAATCTCCCTGGTCTCATTTACAACTGCACCAACCCTGATTCTGGTGGCCTCCTGCATTCTTCTAGCCCAACTCACAAGCCAGATCAGTCTGCCTCAACTCGCCTCATGCCCACAGACCTTGGGCGGGGATACAGAGACGAAAGTGGCTCAGAAGTTGGAGGAGAGAATGGGAAGGCAGACGTGAGAGGCAAGAGACCAGTCTGGAAAGAGAAGCAGAGGCTTACGGAGGGCTTCGAGAGCCCAGGAGACAAAGGAAAGCCATGGAAAAGCTTAAACTTGGGAGTCCCATGATCAGATTTGCATTTTAGAATCATCACTGTGCTCACAGGAATGGAGAACTGATTGGAGGGCAAGACTGGAGGCAGAGAGACCACGGAGGGGCTGTTGCAGTCATCCTGTTCTGAGATCATGCTGGACCTGTACCAAGATGGAAGTTGTGCTGATGGGCAAAAGTACAGATTTGAGAAACACTTAGGAGGTACAATAGGCAGGCTTTGGGACAGACTGGATAGGATATGGGTAGAGAGGGCAAAGGAGCCGCCAAGGACAGGATTGAGGTTTCGGGACTGAACACATATGTGAGTGTGGGGCACTTGGCATAACAGGCAGTAAACATTATTATCATTAGTAATACAGTAGTCCCCCCCCATCCTTGGTGATACATTCCAAGACCCCCAGTGGATGCCTGAAACCACAGTTTGTACTGAACCCTAGGTAGACCATGCATAGATTTCTTTTGCCTTCTTTACAATTTCACAGATAGAAGATTCACCCTTACTGTAGATCTTAGCAAACTCACTATACCATTTTTTTCCTTTCCTTATGAATTGAGAACTTCTACCTTTTTACTTAAAGAAAGCACTTTATGGCTTCTCTTTGGCATATCCAAATTGCTGGCATTGCTACTCATGCTTTGGCGCCATTATGAAGTAAAATAAGGATTCCTTGAACACAAGCCCTGCAATACTTCAACAGTTGATCTGATCACTGAGACACCTACTAAGTGATTAACAGGTGGGGAGCATCTACAGTGTGGACACGCTGGAAAAGGGACGATTTACGTTCTGGATGGGACACAGAGCGATGGCAACAGAATTCACTATGCCACTCAGAATGATGTGCAACTTAAAACGTATGAATTCTTCATTTCTGGAATTTCCAATTTAATATTTTGGACCAAGGTTAACATAGGTAACTGAGACCTCAGAAATTGAAACCATGAATACAGGGGGACTGCTACAGTAATATTACTTCCCATTATCATTTATTTATTGAACTTTTTGTATGTCAAATATTATACACATCCATGGGCCTGGTACATGACTTAAATAAAACAAAGTCACCTCCTGAAGGAGCTCACAGCCTAGTGAAGAAGACATATAGATACAATACATTCAATCTGACAAACGCTCTGATGGTGTGAGCATAGGGTCTTCAGGCGAGGCTTTTCTAGGAACATGCCTGAGTTGGATCTTGGAGAAATTAACAAGATGCAGGAGGGGAAGGACTTCTTAGGCATTGGGTACTAGATGCAAAGGCACAGAGGTGGGAGTGGATGTGGTTCATGAAGGACATGGAGGCTTCTCTTTGGCATATACAAAGTGCTAGACACTAGCTCCCTTTCCCACAGGAAGTGTCCACTTGGATAGGCCACAGCTAAAGCTCTTTACCTGTCTCAACAGATTTAAAGTGACTGGACTTAGCTGATCTAATCTGAATTCTGGACAGCAATGTTTACCAGACAGATTCTAAATGTCACTGTGTCATCCCAAGCCTATCATGAGCTGGCTCCTGCCTGCTTTTCCAGCAAAGCTTTTTTTGGTGGCCCTGTTTTCAGCCTCATCTCCTCTTGCTAAATTCCTCACTCTTCCACCAGCCCCCAGGCCTCCTCCTACTGTGCCTTCAAACATGTTGTTTCCTCCACCTGGAATGGGATTCTCCATCTCCAGTGTTTGACCACTCCTTCCCATTCTTCAAAAGCCAGCTTAGATGCTACCCTTTTTGTGAAGCAGTCCCAAACTTCCAGCCACTGGCCTTTCCTGCAGAACTGAGTTCAGCCCTCATTACAATGCTCATCATAAATGGATTAGAGGCACTTCTTAAGTAAGCTTTGCTTCCTAACTAAACTGTCACCTTCTTGGGAGCCAGGACCAGATCTCATTAAGTTTTGTGCTCAATGTAGAGCCTACATAGATAGAGTTGGTGCCTGATGAATGAAATCAATGATGAAAGAACAGAGTTAACAAAGAGGGAGAGATTCTGGAAGAGGAGCCAATTGATGGTCCTTAATCCTGGAAGCCTCTTTCATTCTTTTTTTTTTTTTTTTTTGCTCTGTCACCAGGCTGGAGTACAGTGGCACAATCTCGGCTCACTGCAATCTCCGCCTCCCAGGTTCAAGCTATTCTCCTGCCTCAGCCTCCCAAGTAGCTGAGACTACAGGTGCGAGCCACCACGCCCAGCTAATTTTTGTATTTTTAGTAGAGACAGAGTTTCACCATGTTGGCCAGGATGATCTCAATCTCTTGACCTCGTGATCCACCCACCACAGCCTCTCAAAGTGCTGGGATTACATGCTTGAGCCACCGCGCCTGGCCCTGGAAGCCTCTTTCTTTAACGAAAGGAGTAGTTCATTATATGGGAAGAGGGCCAATTCCCTTTCAGCACTTTTACCTTGCCACCTAACAGAAATTAGCTTCTGACAACCCCCACTTTCCAGCCCCCTGCCATCTGAATGCTCAAACCACTGGCCAAACCAAATGACAACATGTACAAAAAGGTCAGGAGCCCAGAGCAGCTAAGGGGATGAGTGATTCCATGATCTTCACACATAAGTCAAAATTTCCAAACTGTCTCCATCCAAGTTCCAAGTTCATCCCACAGTCTGGCTTGAAACTCTCATGCTGTGATAAAAGGTCTTTTATGGGGTCAGTTAGGAGGGGTTAGTGCGGTTGAGAATTCTTCCCCAATAGGAAGCAGAAAAGACAACTAGAAAGAAGCTTCTGGGCTGGAGAGGAGGCTGGACAAGACCATGGAAAGGGCATCAGGAGGGGCCGGGGTGAGAGGGGAGAGGTCTGGAATTGTGGCTGGCCTGTCCCCAGCCTGCAAGAACTCAGGAAACCTGAGTGAGCCAGCCTGCCCAGGAATGCAGAACGTTTACATCTCTTCCCTCACACCCACACAGCCATACTTTCTCTATTTATTTATAATCCCCTCTTCACACAAACAAGCTTGCTCCCCTCTGAGACATAAGCCCTGCTCTGGGCTCTGGCACCCGGTGGGAGAGGCCTCTTAAGGAAACCAGAAGAAAAGCCTCAGCTCCTCAGGGGCTGAGCTGTGCAACCCGGGGAAAGGAACTGCATTTCTCTGAACCTGACTTTTTCCTCTGGCACATGACAGACATACAGGAGCATAGAAGGGCCTCTAGGGAGAGAACTGTCAAACCAGGAAAGGCAGCTCTGTTACCTCTTAAAGGGCAGGAAGCAGGGTGGGGACTGTTCACATTCTCTTTTGCCTTGGACATATATGCTTAGATTCATAGAATCGTAGAAAGCTACTCAGAGACATCTAGTCCCCTGTTTCCTTTCTGGGAAATTGAGTCCCAGAGAGAGATCGGGCCTTGCCTAAGCTTGATTCACTCCAGCACAAATTTCAATGCCAGTCGTCAGATGTGGAGAGAATGCTTACAGAGACACCCATCCCCTACTAGGCAGGACTAGAAAAAAATGGCTTTAACTTGTAAACAGAAGGCTTCTGACGAGATACAAAAAAGAACTCCTGAGTACAAGAATGAAGATGGGGTCCTGGACAGAGGTAGGGGGACGCCTGAAATGATCTCTGTACTATACCTTCCAGGGGCACCACTGTCACGCCAGTCCTTTTCTTTGAGAATATGAAGGATTCAAGGTCCCTCTCCCAGAGCCGGGCGCCATGGTTGGGGGCCGGGGGAACTTGAGAGGCCAGTCCTGGAACAGGTGCAACAGCTGGAGCAACTGCGCAGCTGTTGCCTGGCTCAGGCTCAGCAGCCTGCACGCCAGTGAGTGAGGCAGAGACCTCTGCTGGTGAGAGAGGAGAGGTGCAGAACGGCCCAGTCAGATCCAGAGAGGTCAGCCTGGAGCCGGACTTCAGGCCTTCACTTAGGTGCTCCCCACTGCCTCACACAGACCTGCACAGGTAGATGGGGATGCAACTAAGCTGAACAGAAAAGCAGAGTCCCGTCTGGTAGGTCTCCCACTACCTCCACTGCCACAGGCCATCCAGGCACTTTTTTCTGGTGTCTGAGGGTCTGCCTGTCCACTCCTCCCTGTCAGGGCAGGAGTACTACCCTCCCACATCCCTATTCCAAAGGCCAGAGTGGACTCGGAATCAAGGCAACCATATCTTAGGGTTTTGGAGACTTAGAATCACGAGGTGTTAAAACTAGAATTATCCTCAATAATCATTCACTAGAGTCCAACCATCTTATTTTACAGGAGGGAAAACTGAGAGGCAGAGAAAGGCAACCTGTCCAGGGTCACAGTTGGAATTGATGGCACAGCCAGGGCTGGATCCCTGACTTTCTGATTCCAGGTTTGCCCTCTGCATCACATCCTACCAGGGCGGCTCCCTTCCTGTCCCATGCCTGCATCTAGTCTAGGGCCTGGAATCGATCACCTGGGAATGAAAGCTTGGATTCCCATAATATACAAAACCCTTGAAGAAAAAAGATGGTTTTTTTTTTTCTGAGCAGGGTCTCACCATGACACCCAGGTTGGAGTGTAGTGGTGCAATCACAGCTCACTGCAGCCCTGATCTTCTGGGCTCAAGCAATCCTTCCACCTCAGTCTCCCAAATAGCTGGGACCACAGATATGTGCCACCATGCCAGGATAATTGCTTTATATTTTCTAGAGATAGGGTCTTGATATGTTTCTCAGGCTGGTCTCAAACTCCTGGGCTCAAGCAATCCATCCACCTCGGCCTTAAGTGCTGAGATTAAAGGTGTGAGCCACTGCCCCCAGCCCCATGTTTTTACTTGGTAACTGACTCTCTCCTGAAAGCAGGATTGGATGGAGGGAGGGAAGAGAAAATAGAACATACTAGACACCTACAAGGGACAACTAGGGAAGTGAAACAAAGAGAGGAGCTGAGAGGAGTAAGGCAGAAAGCACTGCAGAGGGAGGTAAGAAGATAGTAGACCTCTGGTGGACACTCATCCACAAAGGGCTGATTGTCTAGAGTGACCAGCATCACCCATGTCTGTGGCTCAGCCTGGGGCTGGGACCAGTACCAGTCAGTAACCAGGTCAGGGACCCAGCCTGGGTAAGGGGTCTTGTATAGGGGTAGAATTGGTATTCAACCTGTGGCCAAGGTTGGAGGATTAGGGCTTGGCTTGTGGCTGGAATTGAAACAGTCTGTATAGGGATTAGGGCTCAATCTATGGCTGGAAATAGAACCAAAGAGAGAATACTTTTTGTTTGAATAGCCTGAGGAGCAAATTGTTACCTGTGTTCACAGGCCCTTGGCATTCTTCAGGGCTCCGGCACCTCAGGAGCCTGATACCACACAGACTTGAAAATTTCCATCTGTTAGCACGGTTTCTGAAACACCTAAGACATCACCAGATTTCTGACCCACAACAGGCTTGAGATCTCACTGAAGCTAAGATGAGGACCTTTGTAAGAGACCTTCAAATAGCATCTTGGCAAATGACTATAGGATCCTTTCTAGATTCATAGGTTGTCAGCACTAAACAAAATGAGGCTCAGATAAAGAAGTTGTATGTCCCAACTCACACAGCCAATAAGTGACAAATCAGGGTCCAGGATCCAGGTCTGTTCTGTTTTTTTTTTTTTTTTTTTTTTTTTAAGAGATGAGGTCTCACTGTGTTCCCCAGGCTGGCCTTGAACTCCTGAGCTCAAGGATTCCTCTCCCTCTCAGTCTGCCAAGTAGCTGGTGACTGGAACTACAGGTGTGTACCACTGTGCCTGGCTTTTGTTCTTTTCTTTAATAAATTTGCTGTATGACCTTGGGCAAGTCATTCTTCCTTTCTGGGCTTCAATTTAACTCTAAGTATAGGTACATCGATGGGTAGAAGCAGATGGTTTTTGATAGTTTCACCAGTTCTAACATCCAGTAATCTTAACATTCCCCAATGAGTGCCAGTCCACCTCATCCTAATGAATTGGCTCCAAGTCTTTTTCTCACATGTCTGGAGCTCTGTATGTACAAAGCTGTAGGGAGAGAGATGGAATACTGGCAGGACCTGCTGAGAGGTACAGAGCTGAAGGCCAGGGAGGCACAGAGGAGGGAGATCAGACTGGATCAAGTCACCACGGAGAGTTTGCTTGAAGAGGTATGACCTAAGCAAGGCCATGAAAGGCTGACAAGATATAGGAAGCGAAGAAGCGGGGTGTGAGTAGGATAAGAGTCTGGTTCTAGGACATCTTTCTAAGATGCATCAAGGGCAATGATATCTGGAGAAAAAATCGCATGGACTAAGAACAAGGTGTGAAGTGGATGGGAGGCAGGCATGGAGGGTATCCTGTGCAAAGTCTCTTTTAAGAAATAGAAGGCAGGTGTTAGGAGGAAACATTCAGGGTTCGAGGAAGAGATATTTATTGAGTACACAGCATTGTGCTGGGCACTTTATTACCTCCTTTAATCCTCCCAAGAACCTTTCAAGTTCTGGATTAGTATCTCTCTTAGACAGATGAGGAAATTGAGGCTCAGAGAAGTTATGACTTACCAAAAGTCACACAGCTATAAGGGGCACAGCCAGGACTTGAATCCAACACTGAGCTAATTCCATTACTTGTTCTATGTAAAGGAAAGACTTCTATGAGTCTCATGCTGCTGGCAGGCCAGAGACACTCAGCCTGCTCTCATGAGTAGAAACAAGACTGTAACAAAGCCCAGCACTACCAGCTCCAGAATGTCACGTGCAAAAGAAAGGCATAGATGGAGGAGCTGAGCTGGGGAGAGGAAAGAGCACCAGACTAGGAGTTGGGAACGCAGGTTCTTAATCGCAGGCTGTGCCATGTATGACCTGAAGAAACCAACTGCCCCTCGTTGGCCTCAGATTCCCTATGGGTATTTCAGGGTTTGAATGAAGCTCCTTTCTTCTGATTAAGAGAATGTGGTTTGGTTTCCCATCCTCACAATATTCTAAGAGATTGGCAGGACATGGGGAGGGGGCCCACCAGCCTATTGTGGGGGCAGTGAGGAAACTGAGGCTCAGACTGATGATGTAAACTGTTTGATGTTACACTGTATCTACGTGGAAAAGCATAATTGGGACCTGATTTTTTTTTGGAAGCTATCAAGCACCAGTTTTGTGCTAGCCGCTTTACCTATTTTCTCTAATTTAATCCTATCAACTCTCCTAGGATTTTTACTTCCGCTTTATAGATTAGGAAACCCAGGATCAGAGAGGTGCTCTCCATGACGGCCTCTCAGCAGCTGTCATTCAGCGGGGCTGGGATGGTGAAGACGCTGGTCTATCTCGCTGTGCCCTGCCTCCTCCCAGAGTCTCACGCTGCAGATTCAGGGTTCCTTCTAGACACTGTGAGGCGGGGAATAAAGCATGGGATCTGGAACTAGAGTTCTGGCTTTGGATGGCTTACTAGCTCTGTAAGTTTTAGCAAGTTCCTCCTCCTTACTCAGCCTAAGTTTTCTCACCTGTAAAGTGCGAATGATAATACCCACCTCACTGGAGAGTTGCGAGGATCAAAAGAGAGAAAGGAATGGGAAGGTTATCCTAATTACCTCTCATTTCTGTCGAATCACTCTTTCCAAAGGCAAAAGGCCTTTTCTTCTCCATCACACTCCTTACCTTTAGCCAGACATGCCCGACTGCCTCCTAGGAACAGTAAGTCCTCCCCCAACCCAAAGCACAGTGCCCTGCCCTCTCCCCCGCTGCCCTCGGTGCCCCTCCTCAGGTCCCTGGCAGCAGCCCTCTCTCGGTTCTGAGTCGTGCGGAGTTCCTCCGGTCCCCCGGCCCATACTGGTCCTCATGGAGTCTCCACCCCTCCGGCACAGGTGCTGCCTAGACGGCTGTCAGAAGAGCTTGGGGTCCGGGTCCTGGCGCTGTCCCGCACATTCCGGGGGCCGCATCCCTCCTCTGCCCACCCAGTCTCCCGGTCTACTTACGGGCTCGAGCGTGGGAGTCCAGAGGAAACCAGAGCAGCGCGAGTCCCAGCAAGGAGGAGAGGACCCTCACCTCGGGAACCATCCTTCCTTTCCCCAGGGTCAGGCCGCTGGTCCGGGAGCGGAGTCGGGAGGAAGGGAGACGAAAAGGACACTGAGGCACAGGGGCCACAGATCAACCCACAGATCTCGGGAGGGCTGCTGCTAGAGCAGGGTCGGAGAAGGGTCAGGAAGCAGCGGTGGGCAGGAAAGGAGGGCAGAAAGAGAGGACTAAGGTGGGAAGAAGAGAAAGGTGGAAAGAGAACGCGGGGAAAGGAGGGAGAGATGGAGAGACGGAGGAAGGTCCAGCAGGAGGGAGAAGCGATCAAAGAAAGGGGGAAGGTGAGAAGGAGAGGAGGAGAAAGCAGGGAGAGGACCGGCGTCTGCCGAGCGCGCAGCGCCGGGCGAGGCGCGCGGGACCAG
>NW_012115211.1:1743309-1753566 GCF_000951035.1 Colobus angolensis palliatus | reverse complement strand
CGCTCGGGCGCATTTGTACTTTGCCGCGGGAAGCAGGCAGCCCGGCCTGGCGCTGGCCTAGCGCTGGCGCCTCCTCTGGGACACCGCGGGCTCGGTGGATTGGCCACCCGAGAAACAGGCCCACTTTTTCCCCTCCTCTCTCGTGCGGGTCTCCCGGACAGACGCTCCAGGCGCGGCGCCGAGTGGAGGCGAGGGGGCTGCGAGGGGGAAGGGGGCACCCGGGCCACAGGGTTTAACCCCTGACTCTCCGCGACGCCCAGAATGCAGGAGGGCAGAGTCGAGGGAGACTTCAGGTGGAACTTTCAGGTGGGGAATGCTGAGCTGTCGGGGCTGCGGGTACCGGGAAGGCTCAGGGTAAGGCGCTCGGCGGTGCGTGCCCGGAACTCGGCAGATGGATGGAATGAGAACACTGGCGTTCTTAATTCAGTTTGTGGTCCTCAGCACGCCACCTAAGAGTCTGTTTCCCCAGCTTTAAAATGGGCATTTTAAGATTTTAAAATATCTTTACTATCTTCCCACGATTGTTGCTAAGATGAAATAAGGTAATGAACGTCAAAGCACTCACCCCACAAAGAGAAAGGGTCCTAATTCCAGGTGCCTACAATACCAGTTGCCTCTGTTCCCACTCCGTCTGCCCATGCGCCATTCTCAGGTGGAAAGGCGGCCCATAGGGATCCTGTGCCTTCCCCTGGAGGTCTTCCTCTGCTCCCCACTCCCACTCCCGAATCAAGGCAGGATGTCTCCTTTGCCTTTGCAAGTGAGGGCTGCACTTCTCTGGGAGTGATGGTCACCTTCAGTCATCTTTAGGGAGAGCTGGTTGTCAAAGAGTTTTCTTTCCCACCAGAAGGGGAGTTCCCTGAGATAGGGCCCTGACACCCCCCAGCCCACAACTGGTGCTCCATCTCTTGTGTTGAATGAATACATGCTCTAATAGGACCCTAAGAAGAGAATAACCAACTCTGGCCAGACCAGAAACACACAGACTCTGAAATCAAAAGGGCAGAGTCGTTGTCCTGGCTCCATCCCTAACTTGTTGGGCCACTTTGAGTAAATACATCTATCCTTGCTTTGGACCTCATCTTTCTGCCCAGCTTCTCTTGAAGAGCTACTGGAGACTCCAAAGAGTGCCAGAGGAGTATGAGGTGGGAAGGGATGCTGAGCCATATCCCACTCTGGTAGGGAATCATATTTCCGTCTTTAAACACTTGGCTGGCTGGCTGTAAAGGTATCTTTCAGGGCCAAGGCTGGGCTCTCCATTGCACTGTGCTTTCAGGGTATTACCCCCAACATCTCCACCCCACAAAAGAGAGCAGTAGGAGGAACCAGTGATCCCCGAACTGGCCCTTCGTAGGGCTCTCAGGATCAGGGACAAACATGATCTGTCCAGCGCCCTTCAGGCTTAACTTCTACTCTAATCTGGCTAGTCTCTTCCTTTCCCTTGAGTAGTCTTTATTTTAACAGATAATGCAAACTTATGCATGTCACCATGCTTCCTTTTTTGCCTTTGCTTCCAGGGAGCTCAGAGTTAAATCCCGTGCTGCTTAATTGCATAAACAATCTCATCCCAAGGGTCTGGGACAGTGATCTTTTCCTTTCTCCATCTTTGTTTAAAATGTGCTGTGCACATATATTGGTGTCTTAGATGTAAGAAGTGGATTAAGATGAGGTTCCCCTGCATCCTGCCCATCATACTTCAAAATAGGCCTCCACCATCTCAGCCCTCTGTCCATCCCCATTATCCTCAGAGTTGAGGCCATCTTCATTCTTTTTCTTTTTTTGAGATGGAGTTTTGCTCTTGTTGCCCAGGCTGGAGTGTAATGGCGTGATCTTGGTTCACTGCAACCTCTGCCTCCAGTTTCAAGCGATTCTTCTGCCTCGGCCTCACGAATAGCTGGGATTACAGGTGTGAGCCACCGTGCCTGGCCATCTTCATTCCTTACTTGAACTTTCCCAACAGCCTCTTAACAGGTCTCCTCCCGCTAATCTGGATCCCTCCTATTTTCCTCACACCTGCCGTGAGAACTATGCTGATCATTTCTACTGACAAATCTGATCACATCACTTTCCCACAAAAAACCTATTATTCACTTCCTATCATTTATAGATTAAAATCTAAAATTGTCAGCACTAAATTGAACACCACGCATATTTTAGTTCCGATCTACCATTGCCACCTACCCTACACTTTGGCCAACTGCTTACCTCCCCAAACTGACCATGCGTCGTCGCACCTCCATATCCCCGCACATGTTTTCCTTCTGCCTGGACTCTTTGTCTTCCTCCATCTAGTGAATCCCATTTAACTTTCCAAAGGTCACCTCCACTCTGAGGTCTTCCCTGAGTCCCCCAGGCAAAGTCAATGTTTGGTCTTTGTGTTTCCCATTGCACTTTGAATTGTAGCTTTTGGAGTGTAAGTATTTATTTGCATTTTTACCCTGCACTGTGAGTGCAGGTGCCTTTTAAAATTTATATCTGTAATTTGAGCATTTAGCAAAGTCCTTAACACGCAAAGATACTGAATAAATAATTGCTACATGAGTGAGTGAAGACCTCAGTGATTGGAAAAGCCTTCAGCCCACTATTGGCCTCAGCTTTAGTCAATGATTGACATAAGAAACAAACACTTGAAAGTTTCTGTGTCATGCCGGTCGCAGTGGCTCACACCTGTAATCCCAGCACTTTGGGAGGCTGAGGCGGGAGGATTGCTTGAGCCTAGGAGTTTAAGACAAGCCTGGGCAACAAAGTGAGACCCCCCCCAACTTCGTTTGCACAAAAAGTAAAAAAAAATTAGCTCGGCATAGTGGCACGCACCTGTAGCCGTAGCTACTCTGAAGGCTGAGGCAGGAGGATTGCTTGAGCCCAGGAGGTTGAGGCAGCAGTGAGCCGTGTTCGCACCACTGCGCTCCAGAGCAAGACTCTGTCTCAAAAAGATAAAAAAGAAAGAAAGTCTCTGTGTCTTCTGTAGAATTACTATTGAAGAGAGTTGTCCATATATTATTTAATATCTTTTTTTTTTTTTTTTTTTTGGGCGGGGTTTTTGTTTTGCCCCCAGGCTGGAGTGCAGTGGCCGGATCTCAGCTCACTGCAAGCTCCACCTCCCGGGTTCCCGCCATTCTCCTGCCTCAGCCTCCCGAGTAGCTGGGACTACAGATGCCCGCCACCTCGCCCGGCTAATTTTTTTGTATTTTTAGTAGAGACGGGGTTTCACCGTGTTAGCCAGGATGGTTTCGATCTCCTGACCTCGTGATCCGCCCGTCTCGGCCTCCCAAAGTGCTGGGATTACAGGCTTGAGCCACCGCGCCCGGCCAATATTTAATATCTTTTTAAAAAGGAGACTGAATAAATTCTTCCAAAATCTAGTCAGAAAAAAAAAAGTGCATCTCCCCACAGCAATTTGTTGCACCAAGAGTTTATCTGGCATCTGCTTGCTTCCTTCATAGCGAGCTTGCTCATTGCCTGCCAAGGCAGCCCATTCCACTGTTGGACAGCTCTGTTAGAAAGTTCTTTATATTAAACTGAAATCTGATTCTCTGTGACTGCCTGCGTTGCCCCTCGCTCTGTCCCCAGGGCTATGCAGAACAAGCCAAGTCCTTTTGTCTTTTGAGAGCTCTCTAGAGATTTGGGGCAGAGAACCCCTCTTCCATACCTTCACCTTTACCAGTCTGGGTTCCGGGACCCCTCATGCCACATTAAACATTTTCTTCAAATGTGCCAAGCTCTTGGCCCTCCATGCCTCTGCAAACACTGTTTCTTCGCCCTGGAATGCCCTCTCTGTACCCACTTTGATTTGTCTGGCAAGCTTACTTATTTTTCAAGGGTTATTAAGATAATTGCTAACTCCTTCACTCATGCAACAATTATTGAGTGCAAATTCTGGGCCAGACATAGTGCTAGGTGCTAGGGACACAGTGGAGAACAAGACAGACACCGAAGCTTATATTCTAGGGGCTCTGAATCCTCTTTGCTGGTCTCTGAGTTAGCTCCATTCCCCTCTATACTTCTTTGTTATAGCACTTATTACAGTGTATTTTCAATAGGTTTTGTGTCACCTCCTCTATAGTGAGTTCTTTGAGAACATAGACTACTATTTAATATCTTCCCTAGCCTTCAACACACAGCTTTGCACATATTTGCTGCTAAATAAATGCTTGTTGAAGAATATCCTAGTTCCTTCAAACAGTCCTCTTGTGAATGCTATTTGTGACTGAAAGGCCACTTCCTCCACTGCAGGTTGCTTAATTACATAAAATTACCATAGCGATAAGGATCATAGGGATCAGTGTCAAGGAGAGACTTAGCTTAGTCCGTTTAATTCTGTCCATAAGATTGTAAAAGAAGATTCACCACAAGAAGATTACATAATAGAGACTCTACACCAGTGGTGTGCTGGTAAGTGTTTAACAACAGGTTCTCCAGGGGATAAAAAGTTTTGTTTTTTACAGTTGCCAACGTCTGTGGTGTAAATACTCCCACTGTGGCCAATTCACACTACCAATGTGACATCACTGAAAGCGCAGTGGAGAAGAGAGGCACAGTGAGATAACGTTATACAGTATTTCCTCCCTATCGACATAGTAGATGTAAATAACCTCAAGAACATTGAGAGTAGTAATTAGGAAGTGATGACTCAGTTTTTATTACCTCTGTTTTAAGTGTAACTTATTTAATTATATGTTATGTTATTTAATTTTTAGGAATGATTGTGTTCAATAACCAGCTTGCAACATTTCTAAAAATTTAACCCCTGGCTCTTCTTAGCTGGTAAAAGCCAGCTCTAGTACACTGCTTTTACACGATTAGGTGCTGAAAAGCAATGAACAAATAGACTCTTTAAAGCTGCGTTCAGCCAGTGGTGGTGGCAGGTCTGTAGTCCCAGCTTCTCTGGAGTCTGATGTGGGAGGATCACTTTGAGACCAGCCTGGGCAACATTATGAAACCCTGTATCATTTAAATAAATAAGTACGCCGGGCACAGTGGCTCACGCCTGTAATCCCAGCACTTTGGGAGGCCGAGGCTGGTGGATCACGAGGTCAGGAGATCGAGACCATCCTGGCTAACACGATGAAACTCTGTCTCTACTAAAAACACAAAAAATTAGCCGGGCGAGGTGGCGGGCACCTGTAGTCCTAGCTACTCGGGAGGCTGAGGCAGGAGAATGGCGTGAATCTGGGAGGCGGAGTTTGCAGTGAGCCGAGATCACGCCACTGCACTCCAGCCTGGGCAACAGAGCGAGACTCCATCTCAAATAAATAAGTAAATAAATAAATAAAGCTGGGTCCAATTTATTTACATTAGGAGAAAAGTCTTATTTAAAGGACCTTCAAAGTTAATTTATTTATGAACAATTCCTACCCTACTCCCACCCCTCAACTGAGTCAGTTACTCACCTATATAACAAATATTTATTTAGAACTTACTATCATTTTTGTATTTATTTAGCTCTCCAGATATTGTGCATATAGTTGGCCTAAATAAAAATGTTTGTAGAATGGATGAATGAATCCTCAATGCCTGAAATAGTGCCTGGTGCATTGTGGGTGCTCGATCAGTATCTATGTGAGTAAGTGAGTGGATCTTCTTAAAGTGAGGCTCATCCGTATGTACATGGGTTTCCATATGGCTATATGAATATTCCCAAGTCTTTTTTCTCCCTCATTGAGCCCTCTGTTCCCAGGACAATCTGTACACAGCAAGAGCAGGAAGTATCAGGAAACCAGAATGGGGAACACATAGCCCTTAATGTCAGAGAGCCCTCATGAGGAAAACTGAGTGGGGACATTGTCTTCAGCAGAAGACATGGAGTGGGATCATCATTCTTCTAGAGTCGTAAGCTCTGCCACTGGCTAGAGGCCTCCTCTACTGGAGCATCCTCACTTACCAAGTACCAAAGAGAGAGGACCTTGCTCTCTTACCTCCTCCACGTTCAGTGGACTTTTGAAAAGCAGTTTGTTCTCAGACACTTCTTTCAATAGGTCTGTGAGGATGCAGTTAGAGCACCAGAAAACAGTGCCATACAACTTGGGTCACGTAGTCGGAAGGTGGCAGGCACTGTATCCACTCAAAGGTGGGAATGAAGAGCCACCAGAATTATCTTTTAAAAATGCAAATCAGGCCAGGTGCCATATCTCATGCCTGTAATCCCAACACTTTGGGAGGCTGAGGTGGGAGGATTGCTTGAGCCCGGGAGTTTGAGACCAGCCTGGGCAACAAAATGAGACCCCGTCTCTACAAAAAACTTAAAAATTAGCTGGCCATGATGGTGTGTACCTGTAGTCCCAGCTACTTGGGAGGCTGAGGCAGGAAAATTGCTTGAGCCTGGAAAGTCAAGGCTGCAGTGAGCCATGATTGCACCACTGCACTCCAGCCTGGACGACAAGGTGAGACCCCATCTCTGGGAAAAAAAAAAAAGTAAAGTAAATTAGTGAAGTCACTTCCTTGCTTAAAACCTTTCCATTGCACTTAGAATAAAATCCAAAGGCTGGGTGCAGTGGTTCACGCCTATAATCCCAGCACTTTGGGAGGCCAAGGTGGGAGGATAACTTGAGTCCAGGAGTTTGTGACCAGCCTGGTCAACATCGTGAGATCTCATTTCTACAAAAAATTAAAAAATTAGCCAAGCGTAGTGGCACAAGCCTGTAGTCCGAGCTACTCTGGAGGCTGAGGTGGGAGGATTGATTGAGCCTGGGAGGTGGAGGCTGCAGTGAGCCAACATCGCACAACTGCATTCCAGCCCGGACAACAGAGCAAGGCCCTGTCTCTAAATAAATAAATAAATAAATAAGAATAAAATCCAAATCATTTGCCAAATATGTAAATCCTTCCATGCTCTGGCCCTGTCTACACTCTGACTTCAGAACACTCTCCCTGTGCTCACTACGCTCTAGTACATGGGCCTTCTTTTTGTCCCTGGGGTACATCAAGCTGCCCAGTTCCTCCTCAGCGATTTTGCCCTTGCTAGTTCTCCTGCTTGGAATGCTCTTCCCTCAACTTTTTCTACAGATAACACTTCATTCAGTTCAAATGTCACTTCTTTAGTGATGTTTCCCTGGTCCAACCTATGTAGTGATGCCTGCTTTTGAGTACTTTTCTATCTTATTGCCTTGTTTTCTTTCCTTTTCTTATAATTCTCGGAAACATATTTTTTCACTTGTATATTATCTGTCTCCTCCATGAGCACAAAAGCTCTGCGACAGCCTAGACTTTAATTTTTTTTTATTTCTTTCTTTCTTTTTTTTCTTTTTTTTAAGACAGCATCTCACTATGTTGCTCAGTCTGGTCTCAAACTCCTGGGCTCAAGCCATCCTTCTGTCTTGACATCCAAAAGTACCGGGACCTCAGGTGTGAGACGCTGTGTCTGGCCGTGGACTTTAATTTTTGATCACTGCTATATCCCTAGCTCCTGGAACAATGCCTAATACATAACAGATTTTTGTATGTGTGTGTGAACCTAACTTTGAGATTTTATTGTCTTTACAATGAAAAAAGATGAAGCTTTGAACTAGGTCACTTGGCCCTTTTCTTCCTATCTCCCCCCAGTTTAAAACGCTTGCTTCTCTTAATAGTCAGCCTTCTCTTAGCTCTGCAGTTGGGCTCATTGCACTCAAGGCTCAGCATAGTCTTTTTTGTGGTTTTAACCTTTTTCTGGAAAATTGGCTTAGTCTGCCCACCCTAGCCCCTCTGCTTCTTGTTATAATGCTGCTTTCCCTGGACATACAGTGGATCCTTACCCTTCTTGTACTGTGTCGGTTTGTGGGGTTGGTGCTTGCTTCACTTCTTATGGAAAGTCTGGCAGGTTTTAGGAATGTTCACCATGTTTGCAGGAGTGCTATTGACATAGAAAGTGAATTTTAAAAAGAAATGGAGGATGGAATATTTATCTGTATTATCTGATTCATGTGAGGAGTGAACCCTAGATTCCAGACCCCAAACCCTTGGAATTCACCCACATTAGTATTTTCATCATCACTATTATTGTCCTTACTTTTATTATCATCCCACCACCATCATTCTCAATAACAGCGCTGCATGGCACGTGGGAGTATTTAATGTTTGTCGAATGACTGAATAAATGAATAGCAACTTTACAGCTGACCTTGGACTTCCTTTTTAGTCTTCTTTACTCCTCCTCCTCTGCCCCAGTCCAACTTCTTATCTATACTGTGTGTAGCTACTCAGAGTCATTTTCACTGAACACATGCCTCCATGCCTCCATGTGTTGGCTTACTCTGCTATTCCTTCTATTTGTAATTCCCATTTTCCTTCTCTGATGAGTTCGCATCCTTCCTTTAGGACCCAATACTGTATCCCATTCAGGTATGTAGTCACTTCCTCTCCCGTGCTTCCATATTGCCTTTTCTACACCACTGTTAAATGCTCATGTCTTAAATTATAGGTGTTTGTTGGTGTATCTGTTTCCCTCCCTAGATAGGGAGCATCGTGAGGGCAGAGGTGGTATATTTCATCTGTGTGTTATCAGGAAACATTATTGGACTTGCCACATAGCAGTTTAGCAACATTTGTTGAAATCTTCGTTTTTGTATTGGGCATACAGGTTGCCTTGCAGAACAGTGTGCTACAGGAGAAGATGTACAGTGTTGGTCAGAACATGGTCCCTTGCCCCAAGTTCTTACAATCTAATTGGGAGAGAATCTTTTCATAGAGATACAGCATTGAAACTCGATGTATTCTAGAATTAAATATGAGACTGGAGAAAGCTTGGTGTGGAACATGTGTAGAACTGGAGTAGTGAGTCAAAAGACTTGTTTTCTAGTTTCTACTTTACCAGTCACTCACTATGTGGCTTTGGCAAATTATTTCCCCTCTTTAGACCTTGGTTTTCTTCTCTTGAAACAAAAAGGTTTGATTGGAAGCCTTGGATGATTTCTAAATCCAGTTACAGCTCTGACATTCTGATTCTGGAGTTTGGAAACTGGGTGGAGGCGACTGCGTAGGCTCAGTTTGCCCCCTGGTGGTCAAACTGAGGAACATCACAGACCCAGGAGACAGCCTGCAGGCATTTCCCAGGGATGGGATTGTGGAGCACAGAGCCAAGTAAACAAGGAACTCTGGGACGATGACCATTCTAGAACAGAACCCATCAGGTTTCTCGTTGATCACTAGTAGATTGGTATAGAAGCCTGTCTTCCTTCAGGACAAAGGAACTTGGGAGATCATGCTTTCTGTTCTCAGCCTCCGGCTGAACCCATCTCTCCCCTGTTTCTTTCCAAAGTAGACAAAGTCAATCTCTGAGTGGTTATTTTGTAGCTCCCCTGACTTTTTCTTCTGCTCCCATCACAGCGCTCTCTTCTGAGGCAAATCCTCCATTCTGCTCAATGTAACTATTCGTCTATTTATTTACAACAAGAAGCAGTTTTCACTCTTCTCATTCTTTTCCTGGGGCAGGTCCATGACCCACTCCTTATTGGAGATTTGGACCAAAGTGAAGGTAGTAGGATTTCTTTGATAAGAATGGGAAAATACAGCGACTCTGCGAGAATACGAAATGTGATTTACAGTGTAAAAGGTGAGCAATACTAGCACAGAAAGGTTTGTCTTTTAGATATTTCACTCTGAGTGCAACTGGGTAAGGCCATTTGCCAATTTCTTTCCCCTCTTATTCTCTATATCTTGAACCTAAAGGATTTCTTAAAGCCACCTCTATCCTCTTATAAAACAAAAAGAACAACTCTACACTATAAATATATACAATTTCTATTTGTCAATTAAAATGTAAAAAACAGCCAGGCACGGTGGCTCATGCCTATAATCCCAGCACTTTGGGAGGCCAAGGCGGGCAGATCACGAGGTCAGGAGTTCAAGACCAGCCTGGTCAATGTGGTGAAATCCCGTGTCTACTAAAAATACAAAAAATTAGCTGGGCATGGTGGCGTGTGCCTGTAGTTCCAGCTACTCAGGAGGCTGAGGCAGAAGAATCGCTTGAATCCAGGAGGTGGAGGTTGCAGTGATCCAAGATCATGCCACTGCACTCCAGCCTGGGCGACAGAGCTAGACTTCATCTTAAATAAATAAATAAATAAATACAACTAAATCAAAGAGGAAACTAATTGGTTGCTTGGAACTTGGGGTCAGAGTCTAGAGGAAGAAGAATAGGGGCCCTGAGTGCAGGGAAAAAAGGAAGAAAGACTGAGGTGAGGAGAGGGAGGTGCAGAGAGGAGTAAGACTAGTTGCCAATTCTAAGTGGATTTATAGGCATCTGGAGGGAAAATGTAAAGAAATTAAAGAATATTTTGCTCCATC
>NW_012115211.1:1736827-1742499 GCF_000951035.1 Colobus angolensis palliatus | reverse complement strand
AAAAAAAAAAATTTAGCCGGGCGTGGTGGTGCATGCCTGTAGTCCCAGCTACTCAGGAGGCTAAGGCAGGAGAATTGTTTGAGCCCGGGAGGTGGAAGTTGCAGTGAACCAAGATTGTGCTATTGCATTCTAGCCTGGGTAACAGAGCAAGACTCCATCTCAAAAAAAAAAAAAAAAAACCAAGAAACAAAAATACAAATCCGTATGTACCAATCCCTTGGGCCAAATATTAAATCTTTCAATTACTTTAGGTTTAAATGAGAGAGGTATATGGTTGCTTAGCATGGCACTTGGCACATGGTAGTTGCTCAATAAATTCTAGTTTCTTTTCTTCTCCGATTTTCTAGCCTCATCTCTAACCTGATGTTCTAGCCACATCAAATTCTTTATCAGTCCCACGCAGGTTCCAAACTTTTATGCCTTTGTGCCTTGGCTCTTATTTTCTCTCTGTTTTCCCTTGTATCCATGTTGTGAACTCCCTTCCCTCAGTCTTCAAAAAGGAGCTCAAATGTCCCCTCTTCTGTGAAATCTCCCCAGTTTCTGCTCACCTTTGCCCTCTGCTTCCATGGCACTCTGTTTATGTCCGTTGTAGCCCTTGCAATTCTTCTATAACTCTTCTATTTTCTGCTGTATTTTTTTCTACTTTTGCCTCTCTGTTAGGTTTTGACTTTGAGGGGGCAAGGACCAAGTCTTATTTGTATTTGTAGAGTGTTTGGAAAGAGTCTGGAGGAGACTGGGCAGATGACATGACAAACACAGATGGAGGGATTAGATTTGGAAAAAGAATTACCTCTTCCTCTGAAACAAAAGGGAAGGAACTGAAGATGAATAAAAGTAAGAAGGTAGCAAGAATCTTTAAAGCAAAATGGAAGGGGCCAAATCTCAGGGGAGATCTGACTTGAGGAAGAGTACAGGAAGAAGATGCCATCCAAAGAGATGAGGAGGCTAAAGGAGAGATGGCACTGGTGTGGTCTGAGGGGCTGAGCCTTCTCCTTCTTAGATGTGTGAGGTCTCAGGATGGACCCAGCAGCACTTAAGCTGGAGGAAGGGGTCTTGGGCCTGCAGGAAGAAACAGCCTTGACTCCACCTGGAACTAGGCTGAATGGTCTTGCTCATATCTGAGTCTTTCAGTCCAGCAAGGAGAAGCTGGAGCCATCAGCTGGAGGGAAGAGGGAAGGTTTGTAGTGATGTTAATGAGGAGTGAGAAAGGGTTAGTGGTGGTGGTGGAACCATGCAGAGCTATCTGGGTAGAGGTGCTATGAGAAGGATGGTAGGGAATTCTGACAGCAATACAATCCTCATAAAGCAGCTGGAGGGGAAGCATTGGTACCTGTGGCTGCACTGCCACATGTTCCAGTTGGCATCGTACATTAAAGGGAGTCTATGAGTCCTTCTTCCCATGGTGGTCTGTGGTGCAGGTGGGGCCTTAGAGAAAAGCTATTTGGGCTTGTTCTATTCTAGGCTGTTGGCTTAAGCTTCTTATATCATTTTATAATCTACCAAGCACCCTTAACAACCATTTTTAGGTGACACTTCAAAAACAACAAGCTAATGTCTCAGTTAGAGTACTTTGATGTAAACAACAGAGATTGTGAGTCATTTAAGAAAAAATGAAATTTACTGAAAGGATACAAAGAGTTGACAGGAAAACTGCAGTGTCAGATATGGAAAATGGGCTGTAACCTAGGCAGGCTCGGCAACGGGAACCACAGCCAAGTCCGTGCCTCAGGTACAGCCTGGCATGGCCACCCTCACCATTGCAGGGCCACCCCCCTCAACCCCGACCAGGGCCCCCACTGCTGTTGGATACCTACAGTCTCTGTTGCTATGAATAATTCTAAAACTGTCTCTATGTTTTCATGTCACCTGCTGAAGATGCCAACCTCAGAGAAGAGTGGCCAGGTGGCTGAGCCTGGGTCACGTGTCACGTGTCACGTTGTAGCTGTTAGGGGGCAGGGAGAAGAATATCCCTTCAGTTTCAGCTTCCCTAGCCTCATCAATACTATACAGAATGGGGAATTCCCCAAATAGAAAGGCGGTTTGGGCCAGGCATGGTGGCTCATGCCTGTAACCCCAGCACTTTGAGAGGCTGAGGCAGGCAGATTGCTTCGGGTTAGGAGTTCGAGACCAGCCTGAGCAACATGGTGAAATTCTGTCTCTATAAAAAATATGAAAGTTACCAGGGTGTGGTGTGTGCCTGTAGTCCCAGCTACTCAGGAGGCTGAGGTGGGAGGATTGCTTGAGCCTGGGAGGCAGAGGTTGCAGTGAGTCGTGATTGCAGATTGCATCACTGCCCTCCAGCCTGGGCAAAAGAGTGAGACCCTGTCTCAAAAACAAACAAACGAAAAAAAAAAAAAAAAAAAACAAGAAAAAAAAAAGAAAGAAAAAAAAAGAAAAGGAGGTTTGGATGCGTTTTTGTCAGTTGTCAATTTTCATCACAATCCCAGGCTGCTAGGCTTGAAACTTTAGAATCATCCTCATTGCCATTAGCTTCCCACATAGTGACTCTCCAGATTTCTTAGGTGTGCCTTGCTCTCTGTCACCACTATTGCTTTTACTAAGATTACTCAGCAACGGCATAGAGGAGAGAAGAGGCTGGAAATCGGAAGTTGGACTTCTACAATGTTAGTGCTGGAACGGTCCTTTGAATTTATCTACTGTAGTGGTCTTACCTAGGAGTATTCATTACAATTCTTATGGCACTAAAAAAAAAATTCACATCCTGGTATCCCCCACCTGGATTTCTGGGTTCACTAGATCTAAGGCGGGACTTTGATATATATAGGTTTCTGAGGTGCGTCCCAGGTTGAGAACTGATGAATTTCAATACTCTTGTTTTTTTTTTTTTTTCTTTTTTGAGACGGAGTCTCGCTCTGTCGCCCAGGCTGGAGTGCAGTGGCACGATCTCAGCTCACTGCAAGCTCCGCCTCCCGGGTTCAGGCCATTCTCCTGCCTCAGCCTCCCGAGTAGCTGGGACTACAGGCGCCCACCACCGCGCCCTGGCTAATTTTTTGTATTTTTAGTAGAGACGGGGTTTCACCGTGTTAACCAGGATGGTCTTTGATCTCCCGACCTCGTGATCCGCCCACCTCAAGCCTCCCAAACTGCTGGGATTACAGGCGTGAGCCACCGCGCCCGGCCTTCAATACTCTTGTTTAAAAGATTGAGGCCCAGGGGGAAGTTAGCTGTTTGAAATACAGCTGCGCCGGGTGCGGCCACTCTCTGTGCCCAGGCTGCGCTCATTTCCCGCGGACGCAGCGGGCCAGGGTTGGGCCGAGCCCGCCGTCAGGCCCGTGATGACTGCCAGGCCAATGCAGAGATGTTGGGCGAGCTCGCCCAGATCTCCTGGCTTCTGGTCCAGTTTTACTCAGACCTCTTGCTTTTTCCCTCTGCTAAAGGAAATTTTCTATATTTATTTGTATCCAAGAAAGCATGCTATGTTTCTGTGGCTCAGTTCCTCCAACAGTAAACAGATGAAAAGATCCAAGCCATCGAGAGTGAACAGCCTGCACAAACGGCCCCATTTCTAATGAT
This sequence comes from Colobus angolensis palliatus, assembly GCF_000951035.1. Classification (NCBI taxonomy): domain Eukaryota; kingdom Metazoa; phylum Chordata; class Mammalia; order Primates; family Cercopithecidae; genus Colobus; species Colobus angolensis. The sequence goes on along the minus strand of NW_012115211.1, from coordinate 1,738,965 downwards.
GGTTGGCTTGATCTCTGGATCACAGATCTTCTTTGTCAGAATCCGGGAAAAATGTCTTCAAGAACTTTAAGTTGGGATGGAAGTCGGGAGGACCCACAGATAAAGGATAGCCCAGCCAAGGCCATACTTCTGTGTCTGGCAGGATTCTGTCTGGGCCTCTATGCAAACAGGTCTTTGTTTCAATCACTCATTGGCCTTTCTTCAACTCTTGACTGTCCTTTGGCCATCTGATTCTTATCTTGGGAATACATCTCTCTCTCTCTCTCTCTTTTTTTTGCCCCCCTGCTCTCTGAGTTAACCAATCATTCAGCACTGGATTGGTTTACCACTAGCTCTGCACAATCTCATCAAAACCCAGGGCTTCTGATGCCTTCTGTTATATTATGTTGATTTTTTTTTTTTTTGGAGACAATGTCTTGTTCTGTCGTCCAGGCTGGAATGCAGTGGTGCCATCATGGTTCACTGCAGCCTTAACCTCACAGACTCCAGTGATCCTCCTGCCTCAGCCTCCCGAGTACAGGTGAGTGCCACCATGCCCAGCTAATTTCTGTATTTTTTGTAGAGATGAAGTTTCACCATGTTGCCCAGGCTGGTCTTTAACTCCTGAGCTCAAGCAATCTGCCTGCCTTATCCTCCCAAAATGCAGGCATGAGCCACCACCCCCAGCCTATGTTGCTTTTTTACTTTTCTCTCTTTACAAAACTCGTGTTATCCTATAAAGATTTCCACCAGGAAATGTCATTTATTTAATGCTTTCCTGCTCCAAATCTATCCTAGGGCAAAGAAAGCAAAGAATGGGAGAACTACTGCAGCAGAACCACCTTTCCATTAGAGAGGGGTCATTCTTTCTCCTGTAACCTCTGCATCCAGAAAGGGCACTAGCATCAAAGTCCAAGCACCTCTTCCTAGCTTAAGCAGGAGTAACATGGTCAGAGCTGGCCTTTAGGAAGCAACTCGAAGAGTGTGGAGGATGGATTAGAAGAGGCTGAGAGAGGGGAGACAATCAATCTTTGGCAGCTACTGCCGTAATCTAGGTGAGAGATGATTAGACCTGAATTGGGCAGTGGGGATGGGATGAAGAGGTGGGGAAATAGTCATTTTGTTAGTGGAACTGACAGGACTAAATAACTGATGGTTTGTGGAGATAAGGGAGAAGTTCAAGATGGCTAGGTTTGGAACTTGAGTACCTGGGAGGATGGGACCTTTAACAGAATGAAGGAAATAAGAAGGGCAGTTTTGAAGAGAGGATGGGAGACAGTGACATTAGTTTTGTACATGAGGGATGTAGGGATCTAAGAGGATGTTTCCAACAGGCAGTTGAATATGGAGGGCTGGACTCAGGAGGCCTGGGCTGCAGACAGCAATCTGGGAGCTCCTGAGGGAAGAAAATGTGGACCAGGGCAGCACGCAGAGTGAGAAGGGGACTGAGGCCTGAGCCTAGAGGAACACCCACATGGAAGCCCCAAACACGGGAGACTGAGAAGGAGCCAAGGGTCTGGGAAAAAACCAGGAAAGTGTGGTTTTACCAGCCAAGGGGCACAGTTTCAGGAAGGGACATGGAGAGAGAGGATGAGGAGGTAGCACTGACAAGAGGCTGCTCCTTTTGGCAGCTACCACGGTGGCCCTGGTTTCAGTCGCAAAGCTACCTCCATCCTTAGGAGAGAGCTCAGGCCCTCACATCAAATGAACACTAAGGCAGGTTTCTGAGTAACTCACATTCTCCTCAGTTATCAAGGCATTACAGGATAAGTAAACCAAAGTTTAACATCGTTCAGAATAGCCAATAAAGCCCCTCAGTTCCCACCTCTTTCAGTTCAGTAAAAGGAAACCGCAAGGACTTTTTGAGAGTGCAGCTGATGACCGGATATATAAAGAATAATAAATATTAATGAAGTATCCCCTGTGGCCAATCAGGTCTGGGGAGAACTCTCTTTGGGCTCACGGAAGCCTCGCCCCTCATGAATATGTAGATAGCGCTGCCCACCGCGCAATGCCCCGCCCGCCACTCTTCTCCCTCGCAACCGACTCTCCCTTCAAACGGGAACAAGATGGCGGCTGCAGGTCCGAGTACTCGGGCCTCTTCCGCGGCGGCAGCGGCCGCCCTGAGTCGGCGGGGCCGGCGGGGCCGCTGTGACGAG
>NW_012115211.1:1705979-1736431 GCF_000951035.1 Colobus angolensis palliatus | reverse complement strand
GCCTGCGGAGCCAGGTGGAGCTTCCCCACTTCCCCTTGGGGTCTGGAGCGAGGCCGAGCGCGCCCCGGCCCGGCCTGGCCTGGTTAGGGGGTGGAGAGTCCCGGGCCCTACTCGGGCGGGTGTGGAGAGTTCTCGTGGGATTGGAACCCGGGCTCTGCCCAGGTGTAGTGTGTTTGTGAATTTTGAACTTCAGAGTTAAGGACGGGCACGTTGCATGCGGAGGGGCGGTGAGGGCTCCCGGCGCCTTACGTAAGTCCAAAGTTTGGAGGGAAACAGAATTGTTGGAACAAGTTAGGGGCAGGTTGGAATTGGTGTGTGGGAGTGGGAGGGGCCATGGATCAGAGAAGTGCTTGGTTTAATGTTGCATGAAGAGTTTGGGGGTCATATTGCTTGGAGAGATGTGGCTCCTGGCCCTGAATGGGTCAGTGAAGGGTGTGGAGAATCCGGAGTTTAGGGGACAGGTTGAATTTGAGGATGTGAAGGGAGCTTTTCAGACTCGAGAGCAGAGGGGGTTGGAAGCACACATGTGCAGTTGTTTTCATACATCTTGGAAAATGCATGCTTAGCACACAACTTGGCACATAGTGAGAAGGAGTAAGTGACTGCCGTTTATATTGGTAATACTACTACTACTAAGTCCAGTAGTGCCCAACAAAACTGGCTTGGGTTTAAAAGTTTTGGAAACAAAGATTGGGTTGGCAGGAGCTGTTTCGATCTCCTTGGCAGTGTGGGTTTCCTACTGACTTGCTGGCAATTAAAAGTCTGTTGTAGGACTCTTGCCTTGAACTTCTTTCCATTAACACCAGCATCTCGGTTCTGAGCTTTTAGATAGAAAAGTGCCCTGTATAAAATAAAACAAGACTGTGTTATAACTTAGGATCCTTTTGGGGACACACCCAGTCAGCATCTACAGCTCTGTTTGATAAAAAATGCTTATCTTGAATGAGATTTTCAAGAAACATAAACCAGGAGAGGCCAGATATTTGCACCTTCTGTTTTGGGAATTCTACCATGTGTTATTTTCGGCAGGGAAAGAGAGGCATTGCTTGTGTATACAAGTGCAGCGTCTAGAAACCACAGGTTCTAGAATGCACTCGGTTTTAATTCAAGCCGCCAGAGACACCTGTCACTATCCTAGGATATCGGGCTATTTTATTCCTGGGGTTGAGGGGGACCTGCATCTTACTTTCTATGTTCCTTGTCACTCCCTTTTTTTTTTTTTGAGACGGAGTCTCGCACTGTCGCCCGAGTTGGAGTGCAGTGGTGCCATCTCAGCTCACTGCAGCCCCTGCCCCTTCCCCCACCCCGGGTTCAAGTGATTCTTCTGCCTCAGCCTCCTGAGTAGCTGGGATTGCAGGTGCCTACCACCACGCCCGGCTATTTTTTTTTTTTTTTTTTATTTTTAGTAGCGATGAGGTTTCACTATGTTGGCCAGGCTGGTTTCAAACTCCTGACCTTGTGATCTGCCCACCTTGGCCTCCCAATTTTTTTTTTTGAGACCGAGTCTCACTCTGTCGCCCAGGCTGGAGTGCAGTGGCGCAATCTCTCAGCTCACTGCAACCTCTGCCTCCCAGGTTCAAACGATTCTCTTACCTACACCGTGTAGTTGGGACTACAGGCAGGCGCCACCACGCCCTGCTAATTTTTGTAATTTTAGTAGAGACGGGGTTTCACCGTGTTGGCTAGACTGGTCTCGAACCCCTGGCCTCAAGTGATCCGCTCACCTCTGCCTCCCAAAGTGTTGGGATTACAGGCGTGAGCCACCGTGCTCAGCCCTCGTTATTTCTTGTAAGCTTCACAACATTCCTATGAGATAAGTACTTTTATTTCCATTTTATATATGAAACTGAGGTCCAGAGAGGTTGGGTAACTTGTGTAAGGATGAAAACCCAATTCTATCCTATTCCTGCTCAAATCAGGGATAAAAACCTCCCCAGACGTCCTTATTTTTGTGGATGTGGTGTGATGGTTTCATATGCTACTTAATTTGCTTTAAATTCTGAGGTTATGGTCACAATATAAGACAGTATTTCTCTGGTCTCCCTATTAGTACCAGTGATTATATGGCCATGTAGGATAGAATTTTCTTTCTTTTTTTTTTTTTCCGAGACAGAGTCTCGCTCTGTCGCCCAGGCTGGCGTGCAGTGGCACGATCTCTGCTCACTGCAAGCTCCGCCTTCCCGGTTCATGCCATTCTCCTGCCTCAGCCACCCGAGTAGCTGGGACGACAGGTGCCTGCCACCATGCTCCGCTAATTTTTTGTATTTTTAGTAGAGACAGGGTTTTACCGTGTTGGCCGGGATGGTCTCCATCTCCTGACCTCGTGATCCGCCCGTCTCGGCCTCCCAAAGTGCTGGAATTACAGGTGTGAGCCACCACGCCCGGCCCAGAAATTGTCGTTTTGATTTCTAAGCTTGGAGACCGTTGTGAAATACCAGTTCTGAATTTGAACCATGAGGGGGAGTTTGGCTTGATGATTTGTGCAAACTTTTTCCCTTGAAAAAGTTTTTGTCATAAAATTTATCAGTGATTAAGGGAAATTATCTAAAATGAGATTTCAAATTAGAATCTATTGAGTCACTTAGTATTCATCAATTACTTTATATGTTTATTGAGGACCAAAATGAAAAATGTTTTTCGTAAATGTTCTTCTTGTTGGATTGTTTCGTATATGCAGTTATATGCTTATTCAGTGGAAGAATTTTAGAATACAAAAATACTGCCAAAAGGCTTAGGAAGTATCTTTTAGCTTCAGTGTATTGTCTGATCCTCTTGAAGTTATATACAGTATTTTTAAATTAAAAATTTTAATAGGCAGCGCATTCACAGGATTCAAACAAAAATGTAACAAAGTATACAATGAAAAGATTGCCCTTGGCCGGGCGCGGTGGCTCAGACCTGTAATACCAGCACTTTTGGAGGCTGAGGTGGGCGGATCACAAGGTCAAGAGATCGAGACCAGTCTGGCCTACATGGTGAAACCTCGTCTCTACTAAAAATACAAAAATTAGCTGGGCATGGTGGTGCGTGCCTGTAGTCCCAGCTACTTGGGAGGCTGTGGCAGGAGAATCTCTTGAACCCGAGAGGCGGAGGTTGTAGTGAGCTGAGATCGCGCCACTGCACTCCAGCCTGGTGACAGAGGGATACTCCGTCTAAAAAAAAAAACAACAAAAAAAGGTTCTCCCTTACGCCCTTATTTCTCATTCCCATCAAAGATTCTTGGACTGGGCATGGTGGCTCATGCCTGTAAATCTAGCACTTTGGGAGGCTAAGGCGGGCGGATCAGTTGAGGTCAGGAGTTCAAGACCAGTCTGGCTAACATGGTGAAACCCTCTCTTTACTAAAAATACAAACATTAGCCAGGTGCGGTGGTGCACGCCTGTACTTCCAGCTACTGGGGAGCTGAGGTAGGAGAATCGCTTGAACCTGGAGGCAGAGGCTGCAGTGAGCTGACATCAAGCCACTGCACTCCAGCCTGGTGACAGAGCAAGGCTCTGTCTCAGAAAAAAAAAAGATTCTTGTTTGTTCTTCCACAGTTTATGGATCTACATGAAAATTCAAGTACACTTATTTTTTGCCATTTTTATACAAAAGGTTGTATATTATACACACTGTTCTGTTAACTTTTTTTTTTTTTGGTTTAACGGTACATCATCAAAGTCCATAGCAGTAGGTTGTATGGAATTTTACTGAATGGATATAGCGTAATTTACTTAACCACCTATTGGTGGACATTTTGGTTGTTTCCTGTCTTTTGCTATTATAAATAATGGTTTATAAATAATTATGTAAATGCATATGTGCATTTTTATGGAGAAGTCACCAGTAGCTTTCACCAGAATCTGAACCATTGTTTTAATCTACATCTCTCATTCTACAGAAGAGAAAACTGAGGCCCAGAATAGATAAGAGAATAAGGGTTTACGTGAGTTAATAGTAGATAAAAAAAGGGTCAACAGAAACAGCCTAGTTCACAGTGAAATGTTCATAATAGCTTTAATAAAGAAAACTAATAATACCAGTTTTATAAATATTTACAATATACTTTTATGAGTGGAAGCAGCAACAGAATTACTAGGTTGGCACAAAAGTAATTATGGTTTTTGCCATGACTTTCAATGGCAAAAGCCCAAATGACTTTTGTACCAGCCTAATAGCAATTTTAGTAATATTCGGAGATATATTGCTTAGTTGTATTCTCATCACATAGTTGGATCAATTGATAAAGGAAATGTCAGGCCTGCTGGAAATGAAATTTTGTAGTAAATGCACTGGTATTTAAGTGAAGTTCTTAATTTTATTTTTTTCTTTTGTTGAAGTCCAGTGCCTTTTAGGAATTGCTTTGTCTGGAAAAAGTGTAAAGAGTTTGTGCTTTGTTGAAAATTTTGGTTGCGCTTGTGACATTTTTGTTCTTTGCCAGCCTTTTTGGCAAGCTTTAAGGTTCAGAACCTTAATGACCCCTGTGTATGTGTTTTATTTAATTCTTCTATGCATTGACAGTTTGCTTTTGGATATAGTATCAGTTCTTGTTGATTTGTGAAACTGTGTGTGTAAGGGCTACATCAATGATCATTTCAAAATGAACTCAGACTTCAACTTCATATTCTTTGAGGATCTACAACTCATTGTATATATTGACATATTAAATATTTGGACCATTTTGAGCAATATTCAGGAATTGTGTAGTAAGTGCCTACTCTGTGCCAGGTCTTTGGGAAACATTAGTGAATGAAATATTAAACATCTCTCTCTCATGGAACTTATATTCTAAATTTAGAGACATTCCTTATCTGTTGATTTAAAAAACATACCATACAGGCTTACATAGGTAGATTTTGAACTATACATTGCAGCCACACTTAAGTTTCATTTAAAAATGATTAATGGATTTTAAGAATTCATTTAGTCTGTTTGAAATCAAGTATGATTATTCCAAATCATACTGCTTTTGAATTTGAAACCAAAACCTTTTTACTTTTTTGGATTCTTTTTCTTCTGCTGTGGGTAATGACTGAAGAAAAGCTAGACAAAGGCTGGTGAATCTTTTAAATTGGCAGTTTAAATTTTTTTCTCTTCGTGGTGTTGAAAGTGCTTTTCAGAAATTGAATAGATAGGCCAGGCGCGGTGGCTTACATCTGTAATTCCAGCACTTTGGGAGGCAGAGGTGGGCGGATCACTTGTGGCCAGGGGTTTGAGACCAGCCTGGCCAACATGGGGAAACCCCGTCTATACTAAAAATACAAAAATTAGCCAGGCGTGGTGGTGCATGCTTATAGTCCCAGCTACTCGGGAGGCTGAGATAGGGATGCGGAGGTTGCAGTGAGCTGAGATTGCGCCACTGCACTCCAGCCTGGGCGACAGAGCGAGACTCCCTCTGAAAAACAAAACATGAAAATTGACTAGATAAAAAACTATTGGATAGTGCCTCACTTATCCCTTCTCATCCCACCTCAACTTCCCTGTTCACTTAGGGTTAACATTTCTGCATTTAAAAAATTTCCCCTTTCTGTGAAAAGCAAGTAGTTCTGGTTTATTACTCAGTTGACAGACAATGTTTGCTATGTGTGCAGCCTAAATTACATTTAGGACTAATGAATAATGAAACCATGTGATTGTAATGCAAGAGGACAGGAATTCCGTAGTCTGTAAGGATTTGTTTAAAATATGTAAAATGACTCATTTCTTTATCCTTAATGACACATATCCGAGAATTTGAAAGTATCCTTATGTGTTATACCAGTGCAGGAAACATTTGCCTTGTGCTAAGATGTTTTTTAAAGCTCTTGAGATTACATGCAACTTTACCAACTAAACATTATTACTATTGAAGAATAGCTCCAACTTACAGAATTCAGGATTGAACAGCAGGAATTTAGGAGATACTTGTTATTCACCAGATGAGAAAGGAGGGGATGTCCATTCCAGGTAGAAGAGCCTGCATGTAGAAAGGCTTGAAGGTGCTTGGGATGTTCAGGGATTGGCAAAAAGCTAAATATAGGTGGAGTGTGGACTGGAGTGGGGAAGTAGAGAAGAGACTGAAAAAGTTAGATCATGAAGGCCATTGTGTATTAGGGTAAAAGAATCTTGGACTTTATCCTATAAAACTCTTCAAGATTTTTAAGTGGTGGAATGACATCATAATGTGCTTTAGAAAAACAATATATATTGGTTGGAAGAGGAAAGATGTGAGTAGAAACTGGAGGCTGGAAGTTGTTAGGGGACTGTTTTAGTGGTTTAGGCAAGTGATGAAGAGGGCCTGGACTAAAGCATTGGCTGTGGCATTAACTTCAGACATTCATTCATTTAGTAACCATTTGAGGGTCTTCTGTGTGCTAGGCCTAGGCACTGGAGCTGCAAATAGGGGAGGTTAAGCATGGTTCTGTCCCAAAGTGAAGTTGGGAAGATTGGGTTGTAAATATGCAACTGAAATGTGGTATGATAAGTATTATAACAGCTGTTATGCAAGATATAATTGTAGAAGGCAATATAGTATATATTAATAGAGCAGGCTAATAAAGGAAAATCTGGAGACAGACTACCTGGGTTCAAATTCTAGCTTTGCTATTTATAGCTGTATGTTATTGAACAATCTCTGTGTCTTAGTTTCTTCATTTGGAGAATGGGAATAGTAATAGTATTAAAATCAAAAAGGTTGTTGTTAAAGACTAAATGAATTATTACAATGCTTGGCATATAAAGAGCTAGCTCAACAAATGTAAGGTATTTTCACAAAGATGATGATCTAGTTTAGATGGGTCAGGAATGGCTCTAGTAAATGCCAGACATTTGACCATGAGTATTCATTAGGTGGATGACATCAGCATAAAGATGAGAGAGGGAAATCAGTACATTTAAAGGCATAGGAGCATGAAACAAGGAGCGTTCTGGGGATTGTAAGCAGGAGTGGTTAGAGTATAGAGTGCATGTGGGAGAGTGGAAGCACGTGGGACTGCAGAAATGGGCAGTTGCTGAATAATAGTGGACTTTGAGTGCAATGCTATGGAATGAGGATAGACTGAGGAGTTTCAAAGAGGAATTCATCTTTGAACTTTAGAGAGATCACTCCCATGGGAGTGTTGTACCAAAAGGATTGGAGAGCCCAAATTCTCTTTTTAGCAAGATGGCTAAAACTCCTGACACAAATACGCAGAAAAGCTGCATAATAAAGAATGACAGTTCTTTTAAGTGCATTCTTGAATATACAGAATAGGAAAATCTCCAGTTTCCAAAACAAAAATGGAACTACAAACCAAAACTGAAAGCCCAAAAGCTGCATAATAAAGAATGACAATTCTTTTAAATGCATTCTTGAATATATAGGAAAGATAGGAAAATCTCCAGTTTCCAAAAACAAAAATGGAACTACAAACCAAAACTGTAAGCCCTTGACCCTGTGCTATATTGCCCTGGAGCAGAGTGAGGAGTGTGGAGAAGGGTTATTTCAGGTGTCCTCTTCCTAGCAGGTTGAGTTTTAACCATATGCAAAAAGGAACCAGAACTAAGATTTCTGCATAAAGCTGAGATTTTTTATGTGCTGCACTCTAGGTGAAAGGGTGGGCTAGAAAAATAATCTTCCCTGTTACACAAGGAGATGACAAGAAATCTTGTCTTGATTTGCTTGAGCTCTATGCAAAGAGAAAATGAAAAAAGTTTGCCTGGGAAATTGAAGCACAAGATCTATACTTTGCTTACATTTGGGAACTGGGTTTATATTATATGGCTCAGAAATTAATATAAAAATAGACTTCAAGCTAGTGATACATCTGGGTCACCTGGAGACAGGAAAAACAAGACTTTGAGAGGTACATCCATACCTTAGACCACAAGGGATTCTTACAGAAGAAATAAGCCCAACTGAAGATGAACTTATGATTAAAAATGACGACACATGAGGAAATGGCTTTGTACCACAAATGAGAGTCAGCAGAAGGAGCAAGCAGGAGGATTATAGCTCCAAGAACTGGAATAAGAGAGTGACAATTTGAGAGATAATTTAAATTAGCATATTTTAAGTGGCTAAAGACTTTAAAGAATTGACATCCCAAGAAATGAATAAAGCATTATGAAACAGGCACATTTGAAAAAGAATGAAATATAGTGAAAAATATAGTCATTGAGGTTAAAAATCTCATAAATAAGTGAAACAATAGTTTACGCAGATGAAGAGAGATTAGTAAGGTGGGACATAGACATGAGGAAATTCTCAAGAATACAAATAAATAAAGGAAAATTTGAAAGAAGGTGAAGAAAAATGAGAAGGACAAATCAAGAAGATCCAACATGTAATAGTACTTCCAGGAGGAAAGAAAAAATGTGGAGGAGGTGTGGAATTTGAAGAGAAGATGACTTGATAATTTTTTAGAATTAGTAAAAAGTCCTGAATCCTTAGGTTCGAGTCTCATGAAGCCCTAGCAAGAGGTTTTTTGTTTTTGTTTTGAGACAAGGTCTTGCTCTGTAGCTCAGGCTTGAGTACAGTGGTGTGATCATAGCTTGCTACAGTCTTGACCTCCCAGGCTCAAGTGATCCTCCCACCTTGGCCTCCCAAAGTGTTGACTTTACAGGCGTGAGCCACTGCACCTGTAAGAATTAACAACAGAAAAGCAGCAACAAAACCCCACAACTAAACACATTGCAGTGAAACTTCAGAACACCAAAGACTATTAAGTATAACCAAAAAGGAAAGACAAAGGAGCAGTAATCAGACTGAGAGCATGTATCTTTTAACCTGTAAGAGAGACCAGAAGAAAATTGAATAATATCTTCAGCCTTGAGAGAGATCTGAATTTCATACTCAGGCAAGTTATAAGAGTAAGGGCGCTGGGCGAGGTAGCGCACGCCTGTAGTCCAGCACTTTGGGAGGCCGAGGTGGGCGGATCGCCTCAGGTCAGGAGTTCAAGACCAGCCTGACATGTTGAAACCCTGTCTCTACTAAATACAAAAAATTAGCCGGGCGTGGTGGCGCATGCCTGTAATCACTGGAAGGCTGAGGCAGGAGAATTGCTTGAACCCAGGACGCGGTGAGCTGAAATCACACCACTGCAGTCCAGCCTGGGCAACCATGAGCAAAACTCCATCTCAAAAAAAAAAAAAAAAAAAGGCAAAATAATATTTTCAGACAGGAAAAAGATAATTTACCACATTTTCTAAAAGTACTATTATAAACAAAGCATATAGTGCAGGAAGAAAAATGTAACTTAGGGGAGAAAATAGGATATAAGAAGTTGTGGTGAAGAAAGAAGTCAGTAGGTAGTCTAAGCTAGTGTTGACTGTATAAAACAAAATAATTATGACTGATGTGTAGGGGCTAAAACCAAGGTAAAACTAAAATACTGGGCAAGGATAAAATGTAAGCGGGGAGAAAAGTGATTCTCATTACGGATTTCTAAAGTTCTATCTATACATAACGTAGTTCAATAAGAAGATAGAGATATTGATCAACTTTAGGCTTTAAGTCAGATGCACATTAAACATTCACAGGTAGACTGGACATGGTGGCTCATCCTAATCTCATCACTTTGGGAGGCTGAGGTGGGAGGATCATTTGAGTCCAGGAGTTCCAGACCAACCTGGGCAAAAAAATGAGACCCTGTCTCTCATTTAGCCAGATGATAAATCAAGTTAGCCAGATGTGGTGGTATGTGCCTGTGGTCCCAGCAATACAGGAGGCTGAGGCAGGAGGATTGCTCAAGCCCAGGAGGTCGAGGCTACAGTGAGCTGTGTTCGTGTCGCTGCACTCCAACGTAGGTGACAGAGCGAGATCCTGTCTCAAAACGATGGGGTTAATCCTGAAAAGAAATACAATATATAGCTTGATCTACTACACATATATAGAACCATACACCTCCTAGATTAGAGAACATGCATTCTTTTTAAACAAATATGCAACATTTATGTAATTTTCATAGATTCATTTAGGCACAAAGGAAGTTTTGACAAATACGAAAGATATATAAACCATCTTATCTGACTGTAGTATAATAAAATTAGAAATTAATAATGAAAAGATAACTAATTCCCCCTCCAATTCATGTTTGGAAATTGAAAAAAATAAAATTTAAATAATGTTGGTAAAGAACAAAACCAGCCAGGTGTGGTGGCTCACGCCTGCAATCCTAGCACTTTGGGAGGCCAAGGCAGGTGGATCATCTGAGGTCAGGAATTTGAGACCAGTCTGGTCAACATGGTGAAACCCTGTCTCTACTAAAAATACACAAAATTAGCCAAGTGTGGTGGCGGGTGCCTGTAATCCCAGCTACTTGGGAGGCTGAGGCAGGAGAATTGCTTGAACCTAGAATATGGAGGTTATAGTGAGCTGAGACCGCACCATTGCACTCCAGCCTGGGCAACAACTCCGGCCTGGGCAATGTCTCAAAAAAAAAAAAAGAACAAAACCAAGGGATCAACTGAAGAAGTTAAAAAAGTAACAGCAGATTAAACCCAAAGGAAGTAGAATATAGGAAAGAATAAAGAGCAGAAATTAATGGAATAGAAAGCAAAAGAATTAGCAAGGCCAAAATCTAATTCATTGAAAAGATTAATGTAAGATCTATAACCCTAACCGCTGGCAAGATTGATCAAAGAAAAGGCATAAATGTTAGGAATGAAAAAGGGAATACAACTACAGATATAATGAAGATTTTAAAAAACCTATAAATATAGAATATGGAAAACTTTCTGCCCATGAATTTGAAAAATTGGATAAAATAGTTTTGTGGAAAAGTATAACATCATAGCTGACTCAAGAATATATAGAAAATAGGACTAGAAATGTAACTAATTAGCAAAGAGTAAAATCTGCCCACTAAGTAATACCACCACGTGGACACAATGAACCAAATGCAGAACATGGGGAAACTAAGGGACAAATGACCCACTTTCTTACACAAATAAATTACAGAAAAAAAGCAATAGAGGGGCGACCCGTGGATTAAAAGATACAACTAGTTTAAGTGTATGAACTTACTTGGGTCTTGATTTGAAAAAACTATGAAAACATTTGATGAGAATTTGAATGCCAGCTGGATATTTGTTGGTTAATTAAAGACTTACATTTTTAGTGTGACAGTAGTTTTCTGGTTATATATTTTAAAATAATCATTCTCTTAGATGTTAAAAATGTTTATAGCTAAGATGATATGATGTCTGGGATTTGCTTCAAAATAACTTCAAATTTGTTCGAGGAGATAGGGAGCAGGTATTGATTAGGGGAGGACAGAAAATAAGATTGCTAATGATTGATGGCTGAAGCTGGATGATTTGTGGTAGTTCATTTTACTGGTTTCTCTAATAATATATTTATTTGAAACTTTTCCATAAAAAAAGCAAGAAGAAATACTGTCCATTGAAGAAGTACCAGGCACAGATGGTTACCCAAATATTGAAGGATGAATGGTTCCAGGGAATAAACAAAATGTTTCCAGACTTGTTTTGGGGGCTTTTACAACTTGATAACAAATTCACACAAGAGCTGTATGAAAAAGGAAAAGTACAGGCAACTCTCATGAACAGAGATTTATTTTTTTTATTTTTTATCTTTTTATTTCATTTTTTTTCTATTTTTTTGTGGAGATGGGGGTCTCACTGTGTTGCTCAGGCTGGTCTTAACTTCTGACCTCAAGCGATCCTCCTGCCTCTGCTTCCCAAAGTGCTGGGATTACAGGCGTGAATCACCACACCTGGCATGAGCACAGATTTTTAAAATTTCAGGTGAAACATAGACTGAATCTAGTAGTATATTTCTAGAAAAATCACAACCAAGTAGCAGTTATTTGAAGAATAGGAGTTTGGCTTAACATTAAGAATCTAATGTAATTCACCATATTAACAAACTAAAGGAGAGTAAAACTATATGGTCATTGCAATAGATGGCTCAAAACAGCATTTGACAAAATTTATCATTCGTTATTTTTAAAAAACTAGAACTTGTGGAATAGGAGAAAGAAACTTTCTTTTTTTATTTTTTATTCTTTTGAGACAGAGTCTTACTCTGTTGCCCAGGCTGGAGTTCAGTGGTGTGATTTGGGCTCACTGCAACCTCCACCTGCCAGGTTCAATCAAGCCTCCTGAGTAGCTGGGACTACAGGCATGAGCTACCACATCCGGCTAATTCTTTTTTATTTTTATTTTTTTTGAGACAGAGTCTTGCTCTGTCGCCCAGGCTGGAGTGCAGTGGCATGATCTCGGCTCACTGCAACCTGCACCTCCCGGGTTCAAGCGATTCTCCTGAATCAAGCCTCCTGAGTAGCTTGGACTACAGGTGCCCACCACCATGCCTGGTCAATTTTTTGTATTTTTTTTTTTTTTTTTAGTAGAGACAGGGTTTTACCATGTTAGCCAGGATGGTCTCAATTTCCTGACCCTGTGATCTGCCCTCCTCGGCCTCCCAATTCTTTTTTTTAAAAAATAGAGATGGAGTTTCGCTATGTTGCCAGGGCAGGTCTTGATCTCCTGTCTTCAGTGTATCCCCCTGCCTTGGCCTGTCCAGAGTGTTGAGATTACAGGTGTGAGCTACTGTACCCAGCCACTGTCTTTGCTTTTAAAGTGGAATTTATTAATAAGGATGATTAGTGGCCAAGAATAGTCAAGACCATTTTGAAGAACATGATGGGTGGATTTGCTTTCTCAAATATCAAGCTGTTTAAAGCCATATTAATTAAGACAGTGAGGTATTAGTATCAGGGTGGTTGAATAACTAATTTTAAAATTAAAGAGCATAGAAACATGCCCTCATATGTTTAAATTTGGTGGATAATGGGTGGCCATTACAAGGCACTGGGGTAAAGGTGTCATTTTTACTTGTCATGGATAGTTAGCTAACCTTACAGAAAACAAGAAAAAAAATAGATCTTTAGCACTATATACAAAAAATTATTTGTAGAACCAGGCATGGTGGCTCACGCCTGTAATTCCATCACTTCGGGAGGCTGAGGTGGGCGGATCACTCAACGTCAGGAGTTTGCAACCAGCCTGGCCGACATGGTGAAACCCTGTCTCTGTTAAAAATACAAAAATTAGCCAGGCGTGGTGGCGCATGCCTGTAGTCCCAGCTACTCAGGAGGTGCAGGCAGGAGATTCACTTTAACCCGGGAAGCAGAGGCTGTAATGAGCTGAGATCATGCCACTGCACTCCAGCCTGGGTGACAGAGCTAGACTCTGTCTCAAAAAAAAAAAAAAAAAAAAAAAAAGTTGTAAATGGATTAAAAGTCAAACTGTAAAACTTAGAAAATGCTAGGAGTATCTATGAAAATGGAGTAGAGAAGGACTTTCAAACAAACACAAAACATAAAGACTGATAATATGACCACATTAAAATTAAAAATTGGGCTGGGCATGGTGGCTCTTGCCTATAATCCCAGCACTTTGGGAGGTTGAGGTGGGAGGATTGCTTAAGCCAGGAGTTCAACAGCAGCCTAGGCAACATAGGGAGACCTTGTCTCTACAAAAAATATAAAAATGTAGGCAGTCATGGTGGGGCGTGCCTGTAGACCCAGCTATTCAGGAGGCTGAGGTGGAAGGATACTTTGAATCCAGGAGTTTCAGGCTGCAGTGAGCACTCTAACCTGGGTGACAGAAGCGACACCCTGCTTCAAAAGAAACAGAAAACAACAAACACACCAGAAACAGAAAAAGAGATTAAGAAGACCAACCAGAGGCTGGGAGAAGATATTTGTTGCAGTGAAATAACTGACAAAAGATTGATATCCAACATATATGAACTACAAATCACTAAGACAGATACCTTATTAGAAAAATGGTGAGAAGATTTGAATAGGCATTTCATAGAAGAAGGAAACTGAAAGGCCAGTAAACATCTGGAATGATACACAACATCATTAGTAATCAGGGAAATGCAAATTAAACCAGTGATGTGATGCTCTCAGACTGCTATAATTTGTAATTGATTAATTATAATTAATGAGCACGTATATACTGCTGGAGGAGTATAAGTTGCCATGCAACCATGTTGGAGAGCAGTTTGGCCATATCTAGTAAGGTTGAAGAGAGAGATTCCTTGCTATGCCGAGATTCCATTAATAGGTGTGTGCCATAGTGAAACTCTTGTGTACATATGCACACACACAATGATGCTCACATTACAGCACTGTAGTACTGGAAAATGTAGTAACAGTTGTCTTTGATAGGAGAAGGGATAAATTAGTTTCTACGGCTGTTACAATGAATGAACTGGGTATTTATATATCAACATGGATAAATCTGGAAAAATATTTGCAAAAGGAAAAGTTGCAAAAGAATATGTATCCTTTGATGCCATTTATATAAGTGCAAAAGATAGGAATCATTTCAATAGGTTGAGTGAGAAATGAAGAAACAATCACCCAATATAGACTCGACTCTCCCTGTACCCCCAACAAGGTCTCCCTCTGTCATCCAGGCTGGAGTTCAGTGGTGAAATCATGGTGCACTACAGCCTCTACTTTTCAGGCGCAATTGATTCTCCCACCTCCAAAGTAGCTGGGACTATAGGCATGTGCCACCACGCCCGGCTAATTTTTTGTGTTTTTAGTACTATGCACGGTCTCACCATGTTGCCCAGGCTGGTCTTGAACTCCTGGGTTCAAGCAGTCCTCCTGCCTCAGTCTCTCAAAGTGCTGGGATACAGGTGTGAGCCACCATGCCTGGCTTTAGACTACTGTTTCACAGTTTGATAATGTAAGGAAGGAAATAGAGTGCATGAAAAAGGGAAAGCATAATTGTAAGAACCAAGAGCAGAACAGATTTTACTCAGAATTTGAATTCAGGGTACTCTTGGAGAGCCCATTCCTGGGCTTTGGGCAGAACTTGAGAATCTAAGCAATAGCCATCATATTTCTTTTTTTGATGTATACTGCAGGAACAGTAAGCTGCCAGTTTGCTTATAAATTGCCACTAGCTTTTCCAGGGACTGCAAATATTTGTCTTATCTTGGTAGAAAGCAGGTTATGGATATAAGAATTATAGTTCATAGGAGAAGGTAGAGGCCAGGCTTAGTATTACTGAAGCCATTTGTTCATTTTAGCTGTAGATATGAAAGATATCCCCCAAATTGTTAAATTATGGTAATACATGGTTACTGACATCTAAACATATCTACCAGTAGCTCTTTATTTTTTCAAAATAATTGCTTGCAGTTCCTCTGTGAATAATGTACATGAATATGTTTATTTCCTGTGTTACATAGTACTTTGCATACATATAGCCTCTTGGCTAGTGTGTTTTCATTAAATGACTAGGAATAACAGAATTCTATAATAAATCAATTAAATCAGTACACTTTAATCTTACAGTTGTAGGTTTCTCTTACCCATTATTTCTTCTTTCATTATTGAACTCCTGGGTTCAAGCAATCCTCCTGCCTCAGTCTCTCAAAGTGCTGGGATTACAGGTGTGAGCCACCATGCCCAGCCTCCATGTGCATTTTTGATACTTAGTCATACTAACATTAAGGTAACTTGATGGGGAAATACTAGTTGTAGTAATTTTTTTTTACCATCACTTAAAGTAGATTTGGGCTAGTTTTGTATAGTCTTGGGCTTGGCTTGCTTTTGAGTCTTTGGCTCTGTCTACTACAGATTGAATATCCCTAACTGAAAATCTGAAATCCAAAATGTGCCCAAATCTGAAACTGTATGTGCTGACATGACAAGTGGAAAATTCTACATGTAAGTACTTAACACAGACTTTGTTTCATGCACAAAACGATTTTAATTATTAGCTGGTCACAATGGCTTGTGCCTGTAATCCCAGCTACTCTGGAGGCTGAGGTGGGATGATCACTTGAGGCCAGGAGTTCAAGACCAGCCTGGGCAATATAAGGAGACCCTTGTCTCTACAAAAGTAAAAAAAAATTAGCCAGGTGTGTTGGTGCACGCCTATAGTTCCAGCTACTCAGGAGGCTGAGGTGAGAGGATTGCTTGAGCCCAGGAGTTTGGGGCTGCAGAGAGCTATGATTGTATCACTATACTCTAACCTGGGTGACAAGGCAAGACTATGTCTTTAAAAAAAATAAAATATACAAAATTACCTCCAGGCTATGTATATAAGGTATATATGGAACATAAATGGGCTGGGCGTGGTGGCTCATGCCTATGATCCCAATACTTTGGGAGGCCGAGGTAGGAGGATTGCTTGAGGCCAGGGGTTCAAGACCAGCTTGGGCAACATCAAGACCTTCTCTCTACAAAATAATTTAAAACAAGAAAACATAAATCAATTTCGTATTTAGACTTGGTTTCTATCCCTAAGAAAACTCATTACGTATGTACAAATATTAAAAAATCCAAAGAAAGTCGGAAACACTGATGGTCCCCAACATTTCAGATAAGGGATACTCATTCTGTATTCAGCGTTGTGGAAAATGCTTCTGTAATGTATAAACTAGTCTGGAAAATAGAAAGTTTTAACTTTCTTGATGTAATTTGAATTAGTTCTATGAATGATTCCTTTGCCTGATCTAAGGGAAAAATGGGTCTTTTTAAAAAAAAAATCACTTTTATTTATGCAGGTCATGTGTTTTAGGGAAGGGCAATGAATTTGAAATCAGAAAATCTGGATTTGAATCTCAGTTCTGCCAGTTTTTCTCATTGACCCTGACAAAGCTGCTTAATTAACGTCCTTGAGAGGTTTCAGTTTTCTGGTCTGTAAAAAGTAAATACTACAACCACACAGGGTTATTGTAAAGCTTAAATAAGAATATGCGTGGAAACCCCTAGCACAGTACTTGGCACTTAATCCTTCAGTAAATGTTCATTTACTAGGGATGCTGTGTTTTTTGTTTTTTGTTTTTTGTTTTAAACTTTATGTATTAAGCTGTGCTGGGCCCTATACTGTGAACCTCTTTTTTGCCCTATGCGTTGCATAGCCAACTGCCTGGTTTAAATTCTGCTCCCTCAGTTACTTAGCTAATTTTTTGACTTTGAGTAGAACATTTAGCTTTTCTGAGCCTCAGCTTCCATATTTGTAAGTGAAGATAATAATGGTAACAGCCTCAAAGGACTATTGTAAGGTTTAAATAGGATAATCAATATTAAGTGTTTCATAGTGATATTTAAACAGTAAAATCAGATTAATGGGATAAGATTAGCATTTTTTAAAGGAATAGAATAGATATTAGCATAATGAACCATTTGTTTCAGTTTCACATGTATTTGATCATGAACTGGGGATTGATGTAAAATGTATTTCTTATTGTGGATTGTATTAAAAGGTCCAAAGCTATTGGTTAGGTACTAATAGTCCATAGTATGTCATCAATAAATGTTAGTAACAATAGAAATACTTAATCTGTAATGGAGATGTACTGTCAAAATAGATACATATTGGTTTGGGAATCTAGTCATACAAATATTTTATCACATTTGCTAGTGAAAAAGTACTTGTTTTTTGTACTTTCTAAGAACTTAAACTGAGCTTTTGGTGACTGGGATATTTGGCCTGAAATGCCGAGACCTGGGGTAGGATTTGGGGAGGATGGCCTAAATTTCCATGGTGCTGCAGTCTCTGGCATGTAGTAGGTTCATAAATATTTGTGTGATAAATGACTTTATTGTAGCCTCAGTTCAGAATTTCTCAACTAGTCGATCTTTAACACCAACCTGATCAATTCATTGACTGAGATTTACTGTTGTGTTGCATTTCTTTCTCTAATACCTCTCTAAAGCCTCTCATATGTGTTTATCAGCTTAGATGACTTGATTATAGCACTTAGGATAATATAAAATAAGATGATAATTGTATAGTATAAGCTAAATATGAATGAAAGGAGGAAGAAAGATGGTCATTTGTGCAAATGCACCACTGGGCCAGTTTTCTTTGTGAGCTTGCCTGGATGTTTCACCTACTGAATCCCAGGCACAATAATATTCTTACATGTTTACTTTTCTGATGAGGTCAGAAGGGTTGTAAAATGCCTGCAGGAGAGAGAAAATTTTTCACTAAATACTTCAGTATAAAAACATTTTGCAGGCCGGGCGTGGTGGCTCAAGCCTGTAATCCCAGCACTTTGGGAGGCCGAGACGGGTGGATCACGAGGTCAGGAGATCGAGACCATCCTGGCTAACACGGTGAAACCCCGTCTCTACTAAAAAATACAAAAAACTAGCCGGGCGAGGTGGTGGGTGCCTGTAGTCCCAGCTACTCGGGAGGCTGAGGCAGGAGAATGGCGTGAACCCAGGAGGCGGAGCTTGCAGTGAGCTGAGATCCGGCCACTGCACTCCAGCCTGAGCGACAGAGCGAGACTCCGTCTCCAAAAAAAAAACATTTTGCATCCTAAATAGCATTCTGGAAAGGACACAGGATTGGAAGTTAGTGGATCTGAGTTTGCATACTGGTTCTACCACTTAGTAGCTATGTGGCTTTGGGCAAGCCTCTTAAACTCCGTGCCTAAATTTCTTCTTTTTTAGTATGAGGATAATGGGAGTTATTTTGCAGAGTTGTGAGGATTAAATGAAATGATATGTGTAAAGTGCTTATAGAAAGTAAATACCTGATAAATGTTAACTGTTATTATATGCAGTCTTTCATTTTGTACACCCTCATGGAGCACATACCACATATTTGCGCCAAGCACTCTGCCAGGTGCTAGGGATACAAAGATGAGTAAGACACAAACCTCTGTGAAAGAATGTTAAGCTAAAGCTGTCCAGGTGTGGTGGCTCATGCCTGTAATCCCAGCACTTTGGGAGGCCGAGGCAGGCAGATCACTTGAGGCCAGGAGTTCGAGACCAGCCTGGCCAACATGGTGAAACCCCGTCTCTACTAAACACACACACACACACACACACACACACACACACAAATTAGCCAGGCATGGTGGCACACGCCTATAATTCCGGCTACTCAGGAGGCTGAGGCAGCAGGATTGCCTGAACCCAGGAGGCTGAGGCTGCAGTGAGCCAAGATGACACCACTGCACTCCAGCCTGGATGACAGTGAGACCCTGTTTCAGAAAAAAAAAAAAAAAAAAAGGCTGAAGCTGAGCCAATTTATCCCAGATTGATAACTTAAATAAGGCTAGTATTAGATATTTTAATTTTAAAGATCCCTAGCTTTTAGGCTAAGTAAAGATTCTGTTTGTATATCAGATTCAACTTATTCATTGAACTCTTTTGTGCTTATATTGTATATGTACCCTGGGGTACCTTGGAAGTCTTTCTTGGTGACTTCATTAAGAGCAGTTTTGGTAATGTGGTAGGACAAAGAAAAGGCCCTAATAGAGTGGGTTACAGTGAGAATTAGAAATGAGAAAGCAAGGCTGGGCGCGGTGGCTCACGCCTGTAATCCTAGCACTTTGGGAGGCCGAGGCGGGCGGATCACTTGAGGTCAGGAGTTTGAGACCAGCCTGGCCAACATGGTGAAACCCCGTCTCTACTAAGAAATACAAAAAAAAAAATTAGCCAGGCATGGCGGTACAATCCTGTCTACTTGAGAGGCTGAGGTGGGAGGATTGCTTGAACCTGGGAGGCAGAGGTTGCAGTGAGCCGACAGAGGGAGACTCCATCTAAAGACGGGGTGACAGAGACTGGACGACAGAGCGAGACTCCATCTCAAACAAAAAAGAAATGAGAAAGCAGAAACAGTGAATATAATATTTAGACAATTCTTTGGAGGAATTTGCAGTAATGGGGGCAGATAAATGGGTCAGTACCTACAGCGGGGACAAGAGCCCAAGAATGTTATTTTTAAGATAGATGATATCAAGTCATGTTTGTATTTTAGATTTGTATATTATAGTAGAGAGGAAGAAATTGATGCTGCTGGAGAGCGTGGAGGAAATGGAATGAGCTAAGTCAATGAAGAGGTAAAGGAAGATGAGGTCTGAACACCTGTGGAGATATTGATCATATACATTAATAGGGATATTTCTCCCATTCTGATTACTTTGTACTCCCTGCTCTCTATTTTTGGACAATTTTTATTTTTATTTTTTGTTCTAGTCAAAGAGGAATAGTTTTGGACAATTTTAATTGTTTGAAAGTTTTCTTTTTTAGTGAAATCAAAATGTGCTTCCCTAGTTTCAGTATTCAAGTATTTAGAGACCATGATTACTTCTAAGTTTTTAGATTAAACTTGTCATATTCATCTCTTTGTTCTGTTTTTTTCCTTCCCCAAGATTCTGATCTTATCATATTGCTCAGAGTTCTTGGAATATCATATGCTTTTTGAAGCCTTTCT
The DNA here is from genome assembly GCF_000951035.1 of Colobus angolensis palliatus. Classification (NCBI taxonomy): domain Eukaryota; kingdom Metazoa; phylum Chordata; class Mammalia; order Primates; family Cercopithecidae; genus Colobus; species Colobus angolensis. The sequence goes on along the minus strand of NW_012115211.1, from coordinate 1,716,262 downwards.
GATATTCCTCACCTATGATTATTCTGCCTGGAATACTCTTCTTTCTTACCTACCTGGCAAATTTATACTTACCCTTTAAGACCCAAGTGAAACGTAAGTGCTCGGTAAAATGTTTTCTCACTCAAATGTGAGTTGATTCTTCCTTCATTTTTGCCACCATTTGATCTTGTGAATCCCTCATTTCACTGGGTTAAAGTTCTTTATTTATATGTCTGTCTCTGGCACTACACTGAGCTCTTTGAGGTCAGGAATTATGTCTTTAACACTTAATATGGTATCTGGAATGTATTAGACACTCAGTAAATATTTAATGAAGGAAAAATTCCTAAAAAGCTGGGAAGTTTTTCTTTGTATGTCATGATTCCTTAACCATTCTAGTCATCTTTAAATATGCCACTCAGAAAACCTGATACTTTAATGCCTGACCACAGCCAAGTATTACTTGACTTACTGTCTTCCCATCTGAGTGCTAAATTCTTATTAATGATGCCAAAGGTTGTATTGGCAGGCAAAACAAAAATTGTTCTTTTTTATTTTTTGCATGAACTTCCATCATGCCAGTCTTTCTCCTCACATGTATGTACAACTAAATTTGTAAGCCCGAAGACAACTCATGTTCAGTTTTGGTGTTTATGGACTTATTTTCCCTTCCTTCTGTTTTGCCATTTCTCTTGTAATTTTCTAGTGTTTAGTTCTATAAAACTATTATAATGCAACCTCAAAAGATTGGACTGTGTTAATCTAAAGCTGATGATAATGAGACTTTGACTTTAGTAAATTCACCTTTGCCTTAATTATAAATAAAAACTTTACAAAATTCAGCTGCCTTCAGAAAACGAATTCTTTAAAAGACCATAGTGCAAAATGATGCTGTCATGAAAGCAGACTTTCTCATTGGTTGATTCAGCAAAAAAAAAAAAAAAAAAAAAAAAAAATTGAGCCATTGTCTGACACTGAGACACATACCTAGAGATCATCCCTAACTTCAAGTTAGGAAGTCAGAGGCAAAGTCAAGTAATTATAACACAAGTAGTAAATGTTACTACAATTGAGATAAGTGCAGAATGCCATGAGGGCCTACAGGAAGCTAACACAATTCTCTCTGGGTTAGTGGGAAAGCTTTGCAAAGGAGAGAGCAGTGAACGGGGTTTTGAAGTATGAATAGCAAATCATATAGTGAAAAGGGAACAAAATCATTTTGGGAGGAGGAAGTGGCATATATAAAGTCCTAGTGGAGGCAGGGTATGGCATATCTAGGATTAGGGAGATGTGTGAGGGCTGGGGAGAAAAGGAGTATTGAAGGAATAGTAGAAGATTGGCTGAAGTGGCAGATTGGGTCCTGTTTACAAATCTTGGAGGCAATGGGAAGCCAATAAAAGTTATTAAGTGGGAGGGTGGTAGGGTCAGTTCTCTTTATAAAGAATGGGAAGCAATGTGAAAGATAGATGGAAAGACAGAGTCTAAGAGACAGGGAGGCCAGTTACTTACCATTGAATGCCTACCATCTGCACCAAGTAGGTATTAGAGGATTAGGTGAGATGAACAACTGTGTTGAGGTAAGTGCTACTCCCATTTTATGAATGAAGACACAGGCTTAGTAAAGATAAATACTGGTAGGCACATAGTCAGTAGGTGACTGCAGGTCTGTGTGGTTCCAAATCCTGCACTTTAAAAAATTCTGGTATCATTCTGCCTTGTGGACTAACAGGAATAATTCTTTGCCTCAAACAGGGCAAAACTTAATTCTGAAGGATTTTGTACCATGGTGGTGGTAGATGTGGTAGTGGGGACAACCACATGGTCTTGGTCTGCCTAGGATAAAAGGCCATAAGGTCCAAAGCCTTCATCTTAGCAGCATTCCTATGTCTGTGTTTGACTCCATGACCTCCTTTATCGTGTGCCTCTTGCTGCTTTGACTGCTGATCCAGTGTGGGTTACCTAACAACAAAGCCTTGTTGTTGGGGCCATTTCTGGATTCAATAGGAAACCTTATTCACTTTGACTCTACTCTTATCTGATAACCTGCTTTTGCAAATTCTGTTGATCTCGGTTGTCTTAAATTTTTATTTTTTTTTTTTTTCTGAATCAACCAGTGAGAAAGTCTGCTTTCATGACAGCATCATTTTGCATTATGGTCTTTTAAAGAATTCGTTTTCTGAAGGGAGCTGAATTGTCTTAAATTTTTTTTTTTTTTTTTTTTTTTTTTTTTTTGAGACAGAGTCTTGCTCTGTCGCCCAGGTTGGAGTGCAGTGGCACAATCAAGGCTTATTGCAGCAAGTGATCCGCCCACCTCAGCCTCCTGAGTAGCTGGGACTACAAATATGCACCACCATGCTTGGCCAATTTTTTATTTTTTGTGCAGATGGGGTCTCATTATGTTGCCCGGGCTGGTCTCAAACTGCTAGTCTCAAGAGATTCTCATGCCTTGGCCTCCCAAAGTGATGGGATTACAGGCATGAGCCATGGATTACGCCCAGCCTCAACTGTCTTAATTTGTCTTTCTTGCTAATCCAGAGATTGGCAGACTACGGTCAGCAGGCCAGATGCAGCTTCATCTCATCTTGTGAAAGCATTGCCTCTCCTTCCCAGCCCTGTTCTCTTTCTCCTGTGGACTCTTAACTGCTGCGTTTGTTTGTAAGATTCATTTGGCAGTTATTTTGTGCCATTGCATCTGTCATCATCTCCCTAGTTATTTAAAACTATTTTTAAAGCTTTTTATGAATTAGTCTTAGCTAATAAATTGCATTATGAATGTTTTGGGGAAAGAGTTTCATGCCTTTTCTTTTTATATTTTTCTACAGCACCTCCCTTCTTCCTCATTGCTCATTCCCTCTTTAACCTACTAATCTCTAGTGACTGTTTCTATCGTTCTTACACATTTACATACGATAACTTGATATGTTATTATGATTTTTTTTTCCATTTGTGAGTTCTACGATTATGTCACTGTTTCTTTTTCCAGTATGTTATTGTTGTTTCTGTGTTTAATGGTCTTTCATGTTTGAGATTATAAGGTATACTTAATCTGGTGATGTTGTGCCAAACCCCTGTCAACTCCAGTGGGGATGGCACCAGGTTCAAGAGACCAAAGAAGAGACTCAGCCAATAAACGCGACATAGAGTTTTCCTGGGGGCTTTACATACAGGGAGAGACTCCAGTGGTGGCAGGCTGGGTGAGAGAACTGCAGCCACTTTCAAAAGGCCTGCAGTTTGTATAGTATTTTTACGTAGCACCCTTTATCTAACAACCTCCACCTGGCCCCCTTCATTCAACTCAAAAGTTAGGACATCTTATATGGCCCAGGTTCCACTGGACAGGGGCTCAGATGTTCCTCATAGACAAGGAATGAATTTCTGAGTTGGCCACTCCCAGATTCCCTAGCTTGGAACACACATTCAGATGTGTCCACCATATGGGTTATTCTCAGGGTATGCTGAAGTTACTATCAGGTGCATTTACCATACAGGTGACTTACATCTTTCACTAACCTAAGCAGCTTCCCATCTTATGAAAGCAATACTGCATATTATTAAAAGTATACAGCTTTAGTGACTGAATAATAGTACAAGTATATGGTCTGTTCATAATTAGCCTAACCATTTCTCAGTATTGGACAGTTAGGTTATTCTTGATTTTTATTTTGCAATTGTTAACAATGTTGCAATGAAAATATTTTTATGTAAAAGTTTTGCTGTATTTCAGATAACTCTCTTAGATCAGTTCCTAGAAATTACATTACTAGATCAAATGTTACATAGCATTTCATAAGTTCTTGTGTGGGCTGTGGCATTTATGTTTGATTAGTACTTTGCCAAAGAACAGTTTAAAAACACAGTAGTAATTGGTGGTGTAAATTATAGAACCTAAGTAAGCAGCCTTAGAGTTTGATATTAAATTTTATTAGCTTAGTTCAACTTTCTCTCTGTGTATTTCCTCTTGTTCCTAGGTAAACACTCTTTATATTGCCTATTGTAAATTGTTACTTGTCTTAGGCAAGGGGGTAGGTGAAAATTGCATTAGTTTTAAGACAGCTGGTACTTGGCTATCTATATTCTTGGAGAATCAGAAGGAGTAAACCAAAAAATAGATAAAATGGGAAACACTTTAGTTTGATTTTATTTTTGTTTTATTTTTTGAGAGGGTTCATTTCTAGCTGATTTTATTTTCTTCTCAAAAAAAGTTATTTACAATAGTTTGGTTTTAGAGTATATTTGTTGTTCACTCCTGTATTTCTACCTTCCTACTTTTAAATGGTGCATTTATTTTAAACATTGAAGTTTCTCCTTTTACTTATTTCATTTGACAGTAGTTGTTCAAGGTTTAGTGGATAGTATAAGCAGGTAAATTTGGCTGATTTTTTTTTGGAGATGGGGTTTCCCTACTTTGGGGTTGGCCTCAAACTCGCAGTCCTCCCACTCTAGCATTCTGCGTAGCTGGGACTACAGGCATGTGCCACTGTGCCCTGCTAAGCAGGTAAATATGAGATTAATATGGATAATTGCCTCGTTTCTTGTGTATCTCTGCACTTAACATATGTTTCATTGTAAAAGGTGTGCTTTCTTTCATTGCCTTCCTTTTGCTGTTGTGCACCTCCACCTCTTGCAGTACTTAGGTATTTAGTGTTATAACTCTTTTGACATTCTATAGTTGTTTCACCCAAGTATGTTTTTGCTTTCCTTGTAAGGTTGTACATTTATTTAGGACTTGGATCACCCGCATTCTGCTTTTAATTATGTCCCTTTCTTGACTCTCAAAGAATGCTCTCTACTTTTGTTTTCTTCTTTGCTGTTCATTCCCTCTTTACCCTCTTAATCTATGGTGACTACATCTTCAAATCTCATCTATCCAGCATTACTGCCCACCCACCCTATCCCAGTCCATTTGACACAACATAGTCATTTCTGCCTTTGCTCGTGAAGTTTCCTTTGCCAGAAATGGCTTTTTCCTTGCTAGTACTTGTTCTTAATGCCTAACATAATTCACCTCCTCCAGGAAGGCTTGCCTTTAAGAATTCAGCCTCGTTGATCCTTTTTCCTTTCCTCAGATTTACATATGTATGCACACTTGCCTTATGTGCATCATTTCATACTTTAAAAAATGGTGTTAATTTTTGGCTTGTAGTTTCATCATGAAAATCTTATATTCTCCACTGCTTATGAAGTATGTAGATTTTGCTTCTGTCTATGATGAAGTAGATTGTAGCAGACAAAAACTCCTGTTGAGAATAACTAGAAAAGCTTGATTTAAAAAAATCTATATGAAGGCATTGTAAGTTGCCAAGGCAGCCAGGATTTCAGACATTTGTGGATTCTTGGCAAAATGAGAGTGCAGCTATTAAGAGGCAAAAACGTCAGCGGTGCTTTCTTCATGAGACTGAGGATACAAAAATTGTAGTTCAGAGCTGCCAAGGCAACCAGAACCTGAGAGTCCAAGATCCCAAAGAGAAGAGATGTATAGCTTCCTGCCCCCTCCACCTACTTCCCCACTACCTAGCTCCCAGGGTTGCTGATTGTTAACTGTGCAGGGTAAAAGGCTAAGAAGCCTCACAGAAAACTACTGAAAAGCAAGGCAGACTCTAACAGTTCTCCAGTGTTGAAGAGAAAAAGTTCATGATCTTTCAAGGAAGATAGGCTTGGAAAACACTGATTTCAGTTGGATCTTTGGAGGGCTACAAACTAGGGGAGAATGAGCTGTACAAACTTTATACTGCAGCCGACTTTGAGTCAGCTCATGTCATGTTTGGATTGTGAAGTGATCTGCCCCCTCATTCTAACTGCCTATCAGAGAACATGGTGAATTCTCTGTGGGAATATAACATCATTGAGGGCTGTTACAGTTTTTCATACACAATGAATGACATTCTAACAAAAATTACAGGTAAACCCAGAGACCAGAACAGGAATAAAGCCAGACAGTATAGAAATGGATCCATGTGTCTCCCCATCATCTAATTATTTAATCAGTCTTTATTTGAAGGACATTTAGGTTGTTCCCAGTCTTTAGTATGGTGAGTAATCAGCAGTGAACATTCTTGTATGTGTATATTTGTACACATATATATCTTTAAGATAAAGCATAGCCTTGCTAACTCTTGTCTTATGAAACTTTTTGTTCTCTGCCAACTTGATACAAAAGTGTTTTTAGTTTTTATTTTTCTATACTATGAACTGCTGGTACATGTCCTTTATCCATTGTTGTATGGGGTTGTTAGGCTTATACATATATATAAGGCATAGTGGGTAAGTGCACAGACAGACGCTTGATCTAGATTGCTTGTGTTAAATCATAGCTCTTTCACTTATAGCAGTGGTAGCCTTAGCAAGTTAAACTCTGTGTACCTCAGTGTCCTCATCTGTAAAATGCGGATAACCATAGCACCTTCCCATAGAGTCATTATGAAGTTGAGTTAGTTAATATTCATGGCTTAGAAATGGGCCTGGCATGCTACATAACTGCCAGCCACTGTAATGATGCTGCTGGTGGTGATAGAGATGGAAATTAATCTTTTATTATATGTGTGGCAAATACTTTTTCCAAGTTCATCTTTTGGCTTTGTTTTATTATCTTATGCTTTGTACAAATTTAAACTGAGTTTTAAGGATGAGTTGTTTGAAGCTTCCTATGAAGCGACTGTGGAGAGTTAAATGTGGAAACTGAGGGCATTTCAGGCAGAGGCATAGAGGCAGAAATAGCATGGTTTAGAGCAAGAACCATAGTTGTTGATGGAATGTAAAATAGGTAGGGAATGAAGTGGTATGAAGATGAAGAGGTAGGCAGATCCACGTCATATAGATCAGGGTCCCCAACCCCTGGGCTGCGGACTGGTACCGGTCCATGGCCTATTAGGAACATGGCCACACGGCAAATGAGTGGCAGCATTAGATTCTCATAGGAGCACGAACCCTCTTGTGAACTGTGCATGCAAGGGATCTAGGTAGGCTGTGCTGTCCTATGACAATCTAATACCTGATGATCTGAGGTGGAACAGTTCCATCTTGAAACGATCTGCTCCCCCCAGAACCCCTACACCAGTCAGTGGAAAAACTGTCTTCCAGAAAACTGGTCCCTTGTGCCAAAAAAGCTGGGGACCACTGATATGGATGGCCTGTTATGTCATGTTGAAATATAAGTGGTATAGCATCAACTCTTGTGATTACAGAAAATTATCTCTGTATGTTTAAAGAAAACACATTTTTTTATAACAGATATTAGTATAACTATATTATATGTAACTATATATTTGTATAGTGCTAAATAATTTGGCAAACAACAGTTTACAAGCTTTTGAATTCAACATTAATTTAATCTTGTCTATAGTTCTGATATATGGTTGTATTATTACCAAGTTACACATGAGGAAATTCATGTGCAAAGAGTTATTTATTTATTTATTTATTTAAATTTGTTCAAAGACAAGTAGCTAGTACGTGGGACTATTCAAATGAGTATCTTGGTCTTGGGACTCAGTCCAAAATTCTTTTTCATTCTGCTGCACTCATAGAAAATGAATGTACAGGGGTAAAAACTCATGCATACTCAGGTACCAAGGGATGCTTTCCTTCGGATTTGAGAGTTTTTGGGACAGCATCTTCCCATCACAGTTGAGTGAGGTTGTTAAATTTTTAATTTTGCATTGACTGTGGATGCTTTGACAATGACACTTCATTCCTGATGGTTTGATGCAATTAGCAACATGCCTGTCTTGTAGTTTGTTTTGTTTGTTTACCTTTATTAATAAGCAGTCACTCTGACCAAGTGAAAATCCTTTTTCAGGAAGGATCTTCAGGGAACTATAGCTGTTCCTATAATTCACATAAGATTCATTTTAGGTCACTGGCCACAGGTGCATGTCATTCTTAAGGCATCATATCCTTAGAGAGTTTCTCTTCCTGTTAAGTGTAGTAATAGTCAAAGGATAGGCATTAAGAAAGTACTTCAACTGTTAGATTCATTTATGAATGCTAAGATATTCAGTATGTCAGTGACACCTGAAGTAGTTTCCAGTATTTCTGTTCTGTGAGGTGAAGGAAGGGTGAATTGTTGTTTCTGTGCTGCCAAACACTTAAAAATCCCTGTAAAAGCTGGTAGAAGGATTGGTAGATTTGTGACTAACTCCTCTGGACTGAGGAAGATGATGTTGCCTTTTCTGGTTCTGACTTGACGTCTTGTTGCTCTGCTTTTGTGGTGGGGTAGTATTGCTGTCATTTCACCCACAATTTCCTCTTTTGGGGTGGAGGAAGCTGACATGTGACCCCAGGAAGGAAAGGGAAGTAAAGAGAAAATTAAGAAAAGTAAAGTCTCACATCAGCAGTAACAATTGTTTTATTGTATGTCATTGTTCTTTATTAAAAATCTGGGAAACTGAAAGCTTCATAATAACTGTCTTGGCATAATTGATACTGTTGAATGCATACATGTTCTCCATTCACCTTTAAGAGATGTTATGAGACTTTGATTTGAAAGGGGCAGATCTTCATTTTTCTGGCCTTTTCCCGGTTCCTTTCTCATAGTTGTCCAGGTGGATTGAAACACCACATTTCACAAGGCTTCAAAGAAGTTATTTTGATGTTATACATGCTCTTAATGTAAGTTTGAAATCCTAATAGCATTTTACCTATAATATTATACTTTAATGGAGATTTAAAAAATTTAGAGAAACATACTGAGTAGGAAATAAAAGTGAATTCAAAGTATTGTTACTGAATCACTAACTTTAGAAGTTATCTGATGTGTTGTCTTCATTTCTGAGATTGAAACTGTGATCTAAAGAGATTTTCAGTTCATGACATGTGTTGTATGTGTGTGTTGGGAGGTCTCCAAGACCACCCACAGGTTCATTGATTTGCTCAGGGGACTTAAAGGACTCAGTACGTAGTTGTATTCTCTGCTATGATTTATTACAGTGAAAAGACACCGAGCAAAATCAGTAGAGGGAGAAGACGTGTGGGACAAAGTCTGGGGAAAACCAATTACAAGCTTCTGAAGTCCTCTCTCAGTGGAGGCACACAAACCCTAGCGAGGAGTTGTGACAATGTGTGAAATGTTCCCAACCAGGGAAACTCGTTAGAGACTTAGTGACTAGGGTTTGTATTAGCTGATCATATAGGCATCCTCTACCTAGCACATGCCAGAATTTCCCCACAGGAAAGCAGATATTTGGCACGATTATATTGTTTCTATAGTTTAGGTACAGTGAACAACTCATCAGTTAAGGAGGGTAGGAACCCTCCTGACATCCAAGTTTCTAGGCACCAGCCAAGGGCAATCCTTGGAAGCAGACCTTTTTAAGGATAGACATCTTCTCCCACTGATGTGTTAGAAAGAAAGAAAAGGTTAGACAGGCCTGCAGTGTCAACTCTTTTCTGCTCTGTGTGTATGTGTGCATGTGTGCACTTGTGCATATGCATGCATGCAACATTTAGTGTGCTTTTCATTAAACGTTAGCTGTTTTTACTTATTTATTATGGGGATTCTTCATTGGTTACTACTACTGTTACTTTTAACTGTGGTCTTCTGCATTCCTGTAAGGGAGCTTGGCCTGCATTTTGATCCCCGTTTGACGGACAGGAAGACTAAGGCAAAGAGAGGCTTCAACATGTGTGTGTGTGTGTGTGTGTGTGTGTGTGTGTATGTGTGTGTGTGTGTATAAAATTTCCCAAGGCTCCATTTAAGTTTTGACATTTCTAAATACTCTCACTTAATTGACAGAGCAGGTATCTGAACCTAATGTTATGTTCTTTTTGCAAACCCATAAAAAAAAAGGCGAGGATTTTTTTTTTCTGTCTTAGCATTTTTAGAGGGTACTGCTAAAATAGAACATAGGATTAAATGTTTAAGTTAATATCACTTTGGACCAATTCACAACCTTTTATGCTTAACTGTTTTAGTATTCAAGAAGTACTTTACTTTCTATGTAATTTTTGAGCTTTTGGCCATGGTGTCATTTACCGTAGCACAGTCCTGTTGGGGTAAAAAATGATCCTAAAAGCATTAAACATTGTTCATCTTAATCTAACTAAACTGATTAATATCAGTACTAATTTTGGTGAATATAAACTGGTACCATACCTCTACCCCTGCCCATCACCTTTTGCAGTCAACTAAGCCAGAGGAATACTAAGATTTCAGTCGTTATGCTGAGTTCCTCTTTGGTCTTATATGAACTTTGAGATTTTTTAATAAATATCCCAAAGTGAATTTAACTTTTCATGTAATATATCTAGCAAAGTAGCTGGAACATTATCTTTGTTTCTTTTCTGTCTTTTTTTTTTTTTTTTTTTTT
>NW_012115211.1:1664311-1705534 GCF_000951035.1 Colobus angolensis palliatus | reverse complement strand
AGCCAGGATGGTCTCGATCTCCTGACCTCGTGATCCACCCGTCTCGGCCTCCCAAAGTGCTGGGATTACAGGCTTGAGCCACCGCGCCTGGCCCTGTTTCTTCTTTTTTTTAAGAATGGAAGTCTTGTTCTGTTGCCCAGTCTGGAGTGCAGGGGCACAGTCATGGCTCACTACAGCCTCAAACTCCTGGGCTCAAGCAGTCCTTCTGCCACAGCCTCCTGAGTAGCTGGGACTATAGGTGTGCACCATCATGCCTTGCTAATTGTTGGGTTTTTTTTGTTGTTGTTGTTTAATTTTTGTTTGTTTTTTGCAGAGATGAGGTCTCTCTGTGTTGCTCAGGCTGGTTTCAAACATCTGACCTCAAGAGATCCTCCCTCCTTAGCTTCCCAAATTGCTGGAATTATAGGCATGAGCCACCACACCTGGAGATTGTCTTTGTTTCATATAGATTGTACTTGCAAGTAAGTTGAACCAAACCACAATTTAAAGAATGCTGTCCCAACAATACCAGAGAGAATTTTATACTTAGTAAGTTCTGCTGCATGCCACTCTACTGGCTGAAATAGTTTGCAAAGTGTTTTTACTCTTACTGCACTCATCTGATCCTTATAATAGCCTGTGATGATAGGTATTCTGATTTTACAGAAAAGGAAGTTGAGACTGACTTATTCAAGGCTTTGAACCTTCTAAGTTGGGGATCAGGCTTACTGTGTAAAAAATGAAGATGTTAAGCTCTTGAGACATTTTGTGCTAAATATCAGTGAAGTATTTTAGAGAAAGCAAATTCTCCAACAGTAAGTGAAAATTACCATTTCTAACAGACTATTGCTAAAATATTTTTGGTTTCTTGTGTTGGATAGTATGCTTATTTATAAGCCTGAATAAGATTATGCTCCTTATGTTGCTTCTCAAATAAAAATAAAGATTTATAATTTTTAAAAAGTAGATCTGAGAAGAATCTTATGCATTCTACCAGAAGAAAATGTGATGGAATTTGTTTTTGTATCTTGGCCTAAAGGAAAGTCTGTCCAAATATAATAAAAAATGCAAAAGCCATAAAAGTTTGGTTAATATAACTACATAAAAATAACCACTATAAACAAAGTCAACACAAGAGATAAACCGGGAAAAGTATTGCTAGTCATGTAACATAAAGCTGATTTTTCTTAACAAATCAAGAAGAAAATGTTAGTGTAAGTAGGAGTAAGGAAATGCATATACATATCATATCAAAAGAAATGCAGATTACTCTTAACCATATAGAAATACTCAATTTCACTCATAAAATATAAGCATATAAAATGCAAAATTTCATCTGTTAGATTAGCAAAGCTAAAAGGTTTCCGCACTCATGGTGTTGGAAAAGATGTGAGTAGATCGGCTTCTTGGGAGGCTTAAGGCAGGAGGATCTCTTGAAGCCAGGAGTTTGAGGCCATAGGTGACTATGATTGTGCCTGTGAATAGCCACTGCACTCCCTCCTGGGCAACACTGCGAGGCCTCATCTCTAAAAAAGTGAAAAGGAGGTGTGAGGAAATGGCACTCCCATGCGTTGCTGGTGGGACTGTAAATTGATATAGGCTTCATGACAGAGGGGCAATTTGGTGTTACCTCTCAAAAAGCACATATCCTTTGACCCAGGGATTCTGATTCTAGCAGTTTATCCTATGGATACACCTGCACTCATGTAAAATGATATACATGCAAGATATTCATTACAGCATTCTTTTAGTAGTCTCTGGAGATTTAAACTCACCTTGTTATCTGTATTTAGAACTTTTTATTCTTAATATAATTTTATCTTCTCTCTTTTTTTCTTAATCAGTTTTACTAGAGACTGGTTTGTTGGTTATTTCAAGGTACCATGTAAAAAATTGAATTCTGTTGCAATCAACAGAAATCTACTCTGGCAAATTGAATCAGAAAAGGAACTTATTGAAAAAGAATATTAGGTAGCCCAAAATTACCACCTTGGTAGCTAGAAAACTAGGCTGGGAAAATGGCATCCAGAATCAAAGAGTAATACAAATTCTTTGAAATTTTTTGAAGCATCTTTATGACCTAATGTATCATCAGTATTTTAAATTGTTTGCCTTAAGAGGTATATATTCTATTCATTGGGGGTTTAATATATACATAAACATATACACACATGCACATACATATACATATACACACATGACCACATGAATTTTATTGTTCAATTTTTCTGTATATACCTTTTGGTCTGCCTGATCATTTTGTTTTGTTTTGTTTTGTTTTGTTTTGTTTTTTTGAAATGGAGTCTCACTGTGTCACCCAGGCTGGAGTACAGTGGCATGATCTCGACTCACTGCAACTTCCGCCTCCTGGGTTCAAGTGATTGTCCTGCCTCAGCCTCCCGAGTAGCTGGGATTACAGGTGCCCACCACCACGCCCAGCTAATTTTTTTTGTATTTTTAGTAGAGCTGGGGTTTCACCATGTTGACCAGGCTGGTTTTGAACTCCTGGCCTCAAGTGATCTGCCTGCCTCGGCCTCCCAGAGTGCTTGGATTACAGGTATGTGATTGGCCTGATCTATCTGTTTTTAATTGCAGTGTGTTAAAAAATTTCTTAAATTAATTTTTGATTAATTTCTCTATATAGTCATTAATTTTTACTGTGGTGTAGGTTCATACAGGTTTTATCATTGTTACATCTTCTTGATGGGTTGCTCTTGTTTTAAAAAAGATAGTAAGGAAGATTTTATTCAGGAAGGGCCACTACAATGGGGTTTGTAAAAGGGGAGAGAGTCAGCTCAGCTCTAGATGGGTTACCTTTTTAATCATTTTGTATTTCCTTCTTGATTCCTATTAAAGCTTTTCTCCCTGCTTCGCCATGCACTAGCTCTGTAATCTTGGGCTAAGTCATTTAATCCCTCAGTTTTCTTATTGTAAAATGGGCATAATACCTACCTTATCAAGTTTCTGTGAAAATTCACTGAGAAAAAAATGTGTATTTACATTAATATACATGTAGTAGGTTTTCAGTAAATGGATGTAAACTACTCACTTGCCTTAAGGCTTTCCATCCCTTTATTTTTATTTTTTAAAGCATCTAATTTTAACACTATTTGCCTATAATTCTGAATGTGCTTAAGGGACTAAAATAATCATCAGGACTTTTTTATTTTTGAGACAGGGTCTTGTTCTGTTGCCCAGGCTGGAGTGCGGTGGCATGATCTCAGCTCACTGCAGCCTCAACCTCCTGGCCTCAAGTCATTCTCCCACCTCAGCCTCCCAAGTAGCTGGGACTACAGGCACATGCTACAACACCTGGCTCCTTTTTTATTTTTTGTAGAGATAGGGTCTTACTATGTTGCCCAGGACTTCTTTTTCAAGTGGGTGAAAGTGATGGAATGTTTGCCTCCCGAAGCTAGGGTCTAATAATTCTGTAGTGGTTGGAAAAGGTTTATGTTACTGTTTTCTGTATTTGCTTTAGGTCCAATGTTTCTATCTAAATATCTTCTGCATTACTCAGTATACTAGAGTCTTTCTAAAATAGTTGATTCCTGTGTGAGGGAAATGCAGGGAAAAAAATAAGATACTTGAGACAACTGAAAAAGGACAAAAGGCAACTTTCTGGGGAGACTACTTTTCTATAATGAATATTTATCAACCTCAGTGGGATGCAGAGTTATTAAGTCTTTAAAATTAATATATATTTAGACCACCAAATATACATTGAAGGTATAAAGAAGTGTCATGTACATTTAAGGAGACAGAAGTGTATACTTTCCTCCACCTTTTTGGTAGTATTTAAGACTTATCATTTATTCTGTTCTTAGCTTTGATTTTTATCATTTATTTATATAACTCACATGTATTGTGCCTCTTATGGGTCTGACATCTTGGATTTAAAAATACATAGAAAGAAGGGGAAAAGACAGAAGAATTTCAGTTGAGAAAACAGCATAAATAGTTTTAAAATACCGTATGGCATGTATATGTTGTGACAAGACAGTCAAGGGTTGAGCTGCACAGTGCTTTAGAAAGATAAAGTTGTGGTCCATCTCTGAAGAATCTTGAATGATGTTGAAAAGTTTTGACTTTATTCTATAGGCCAGTTAAAATCACTGAAGACTTTGAGGATAAAAACAAATCAAGTTATATACTGAAAATATACACAAGATTAGATGCATGTTTTTACAGGAAAATACTTTGGCAGTGTTGAGAAAGAAATGGAAAAATACAGTATTGTGAATAAAACTCCAGCTTATTTTAAATGCCACTCGGTAACATTGAACTCAAGAGCTTTAAATGTAGTTTTTCCTTGAGGTCTTTTAACATGTTACTTTATTAGTTAGACCCTTCTAGACAACCATATATATCCTGTACTTCTTTTCCCCCATAGGACTTAGTACAGCAGCCGTAGCATACACACACACACACACACACACACACACACATATACATATACATGCACACACTTGTTTGTTTGCTGTTTCCTTCCACAAGATTATGAGCTGCATGAGAGCAAGGACTTTATTGTGCAGTGCTGCTCCTCAGTGCTTAGAACGGTGCCTGATTTGTCACCTTTGATAAATATTTGTTAAGTGAAAGAATGCATATTCAAATTGAGATGACCACAGTTTCTAATGTGATTTATAGTATAGGGGCAGCAGTAGGACAAGATATTGGTTCCTTCCTAGAAAGTCCTGTTAAAAAGTATTTTCTTTTCCCTTTCTTTCAGACTTTATATTCAGAGCACCAATCAAATTAAGCAAGGCTGGGGAACTTCGTGAGGAATATGAAAGCTTGAGAAAGGTATAGTATTATCATGTCATTAATTTTCTTAAAGTAGATTGAAATAATGACATTGAAGAATGCTTAGTAGGAGTCTTGATTTACCAGGTTTTAAAAAATTTATAATGCAGAGCCTTTCTGCACACTGCCTTATACCAGCCTAGTTAGATTTGGAGCTATAATGGAAGTAGAGTAAACCTTAACCCAAGATTACCTTTTTAGTTGTCTTTTCAAAGATGAAGATGTAGTTCACAGAGTCTGTCACATGCCAGCTGCAGTAACTGGCCACCAGAGAGGTATTCTTGGTACTTTTAATAGGTGCCCTTGCTAATAATTGCTTGTATTATTTTTATCACGCAAGGTTCTTCTAATTACGTGTAGCTGGTGTTACCCGTTATTGCTCACTCTATTAAATACTCCAAAAGAACTGTCATGTAGGTCAGTAAGGGGATAGTGAAATAATTTCCTAGTTAGAAAACATTTGCCATTGGGAAAGCTTTTATCTGTGTCCATATCTCTTATTTATGATGTTTTCAAACTAATTGTCTGGGAATCACCTAGAGAATTAAGAAGTGAAAAAGGTTGGTAATAAGAAGTATGTTGCTAGATGTGTGTCATTCTTTCCCAGCCCTCTCCCTGCACCATCATTCCTCACTCAGCTTTATAGTTGATTAATCATTCTACATGTGAGCATCTAATATTTTGTAAATGTAAGTGATCCACTTAATCTGGATCAAGCATCATCATAAGATAGAGGTGAGACAATAATGCTATTGTCACAGGATGCTTGGGGTGTTGCTTTGCCAGCTGGAAACCTCTGTGGCTGGTGGTGCCTTTGCCCAAGTTTTACTTGGGCCTCCTGGGCTCGTTCTGCCCGCACTTTCTGCCAGGCTGTGCTCAGCTCGCACTACCAGCCTGGATCCCATGCCAGCCAAAGGCAAGCCAGGTGCAGAGGGGAGGGGTGCGTGAGCAAGCGAGCATGGGTTCCAGCTGCTGTGCACAGCCAGGCATACTGGCTGCGACTGGGCAGGGAGCTCCAGGTGCTGGCATGGGCACTGGCCCCTGTGAGGCTGTGGCTGGACCAGGCCTACTGCAAGCGGCTTCCACTGCTGGCACTGAGGAACGTGGTGGTGCCTGGAAGCTTGGAGGTGCCAGGAACCACAGAGCCCCAAAGAGGGTGTCATAGCCCTGGCTCGGGAGCACCTCGGTCTGGGCTCCCTGAAGGGCTGCAGCTCTTCTCTGTTTTCTCGTTGCCCGCAACATGGTGAATGAGCGACGTGTTTCAGCCATTTGTGTGACAGCTCTTTCTGTCCCGGTCCCAAGCTCTTGTCCCGCGTCCAGAAAGAATGAGGTACGTGGACAACTGGAGGGTGAGTACGGTGAAGAGAAGCTTTATTGAGTGATAGTACAGCTCTCAAGAGACTGAGGTGGGTAGCTCCTTTCCACAGGCAGGTCATCCGGACATCTACTCAGCACTCAGCTGAGAGGAGATCCGTAGTGGGTAGCTCCCCTACACAGGCAGGTCATCCCCATGTCTGCTGGAGTCTGGCTGAATCCAGGGCTTTTATGGGCTTCAGAGGGGAGGAAGTGCATACTGATTGATCCATCGGCAGGCTTGGAAAAAGCACTGTAAGTTCTCACTCCAGTCTGCAGAACTGGCAGCCCAACCGCCGGCTTCAGGTCATCCCCAACTTGAAGGTGGATCCGCCCCTTTCTGCCCAAGAGCCTGTCTACCTCCTGCCACCATCAACCTGCCCTGTACAGTACCCACAGTGCCCAGGCTGTGCCACAGGGCACTTGCAGGCCTGTGCCAACCTGTTCTCAGCACTCCCACAGCCTTCCTCCTGTCCTCTGGGGTGCCCAAAGTCCAGACGGGGCCGAGGTGGCAGGGCACTGGCATGTCAGCACCACCCCGAGTCTGCTCCCACCCAGCCAGGTAGTGACAGTGCCTGGGCTCAGTCACAGCTTTCCTTTGAAATTGGCATGGGTGCTGGGAGTGGGGAGAGGCCAGGCAGTGGGAGCAGGCACTTCCGAACCTGTAGGGGTAGGGGATGGGGTTAGGATCCCCCAAGAGTACAGGGATGCCTGCAGCCATGGCTGGGTGGCTGCAGCTACACCTGGCATGGCAGAGATCCCGCCCCTTCAACTCAGAAGTGGGCATGGCTCCTACTTGTTCCTGGCTCCCACTGACTCCTTCCGGCTCCGTGAAGCGTACAGTCCCAGCTGTGCCTTTCCCACTGCAGCTGGCATCTTCACAGTGCCCACTCCAGGCAGGCTGCTGCTGCCATCACTATTGTGGTGTTTTTCACTGAATGAAAAATCAATGTTTAAAAAGGTCATATTAAAGAGAAAAGATAATAGGAAACTGTGGCTAGTTACTGTATGTTCTTTGATCTTTGCTTGTAAATGAGGGTGTCAAATGTTGACTTGGATCTTCATGCTTCATTTGTATTGGCATTGTGAGGTTTTTGTCTCTTTTAAAACTACTTACAAAGTTTTTTTTCTGTTGAAAAAGAAATTATTTTCAGGGACCACATAAAAAGAACAGGTTCTTAAATAAAATTTCAGAATGTGCACATACAATATTTACTTCTAATATATCTTTTTAAACATTTTGAAAATGTGGAAATTTTGAAGCTCTCAGTTTGAAGGTAATGTTAAAGAAAACAAGGAGTAGGAGGTAGAAAAAGGAGGTAAAGCAAAAGACATAGTAAGAGTAGGGTTTTTTTTTTTTTTTTGAGAAGGAGTCTTGCTCTGTTGCCCAGGCTGGAGTACAGTGGCATGATCTTGGCTCACCACAACCTCCGCCTCCTAGGTTCAAGCGATTCTCCTGCCTCAGCCTCCCAAGTAGCTGGGACTACAGGCATGTGCCACCATGCCCAGCTAAATTTTGTATTTGTGAGTAGGGATGGGGTTTCCTTATCTTGGCCAGGCTGGTCTCGAACTCCTGACATCGTGATTCGCCTGCCTCCACCTCCCAAAGTGCTGGGATTACAGGTGTGAGCCACCATGCCTGGCAAGAGTAGGGGTTTTTATAAACTTTGGGAGAGAGAAGGAAACCTTGAGGAACTGTGATTTATGTTCCTGTTAGAGGAGAGGTATGGGATGGTGGTTTTAAAAGGGGCTGATGCCATAATGTTTTTGAGTGAAGCTAGGATAATCTCATCCTGTATAAACTGGATTGGATTTGAGAAACACTCATCTATATCATTTGGCTTAAATAAAATTTAGTTACTGGTCCCTCTCACCCACCCCGAGTACCCAAGTTATCCTACATCCATTGTACAACCTAGAAAATGGAAGTCTAAGCCATAACATTAAAAGGCACTAGTATGGCATATCCATACAGTGGCATACTATTCAGCAATAAAAAGGAGTGAACCACTGATACATGCTACCACATGGGTGAACCTCAAAAAGATGGTAAGTGAAAGAAGGCAGATATAAGAGATTATATATTGTTATTCCATTTATAGAAAATGGCCAGAATAGACAAATAGTAGTGACAGATAGGTTAGTGGTCCATTGGGATAGGGTGTGGGAACAGGGATTAACAGTAAATGGGAATGAAGGATTTTATTTAAGTGACATAATGATTTCTAAAACAGATCTCAGTAGATCTTCAAAAGTTTCTGCTGAGCAAAGGAAGATAAGTGGAAATTAATTCTACACAACTCATTATTACTAATTTGATGTGTGATATGCTACTAATATACTTTTCACTTAGTATACGCTATCACTTTAAGTGACAGTAAAAACCTTTATAAAGGCTGTAAAAAGTTAAGAATTTTTATTCCCCTAATTCTAGTTCTTCTAAAAGGTATTACTTTATTTAAAAATCCTAGATTCTATTACCTGTGGGAGATTTGGGAACAAACCAGGCTGGGGTAAGGGACTACTGTAGAACAGTACTGAACCAAGACCGAGGGGCCTACTGAGGACAGGGAGCTGTGTTCTTAACATCCTTTCTAGCCGGAGGCTTTTGAGTTAGTATGCTTACTGAGGTCACTATGAGCTTCTAAATTTTATTCTGTGAATAGCCATATATTTCTAAATATATTTAGATTTTTTTTCTTTCTGCATGTGTTGTAGTTAATTGTCATTTTTTAACATAAGAAAAATAACGCAAAAATAATCAGAGCAAAATGTGAAAGTCCCGTTTTACCTTTCTTCCCACTGTCCTTCCCAGAAGTACCTAGAATCAAGTTTAGTGTTCATCTTAGACCCCTTATATGCTTACCTGTGCATGCAGACACATACATATACTTTAGTCTTCTGTATAAATGAGATCATGATATATATTCATTGGTTAATGAAATATTGTGCCACTAGTATGTGCTGAGGCACTGGGGATATTACAAACTGCCCTAGCTACTAGGGAGGCTGGGAAGCATATGTTTTAGCTGGGAACATTAACTTCCTAAGTAAAATCAGGGTTCTCTTAGTAAGGAAGGAGAAAATGGATATTGGGTTGGCAACTAGCTGCCTCTGTCTCCTGGGACAACAATGGAAATAAGACTGGTTAGGACTCTTTGAGAGTAAGCACTATGTTGGGTTTAACTGGGGTTGTGATTTTGTCAGAAGTATGATGGAGAGATGCGGTAGATGGACGGGGAAGTGTGTACAAGGAAGTTGTTACAATTTTGGATGATGGATCTAGGTTAAGGGGAAAATTGAGTACATAAAGGATGTGATAGGCAGTGAAAGAGTTGTAGGGTCAATGGATTGGAAACTTTGATGGTGAAAATTGTAAAAGTAGGATCGCTAGCATATATAAATAAAGCTGGAAAGCTAGGAAGTGGTGGTCCCAATATAAAAGGCTTAAATGTGAGCCTTGGGAGATAGTTTAGTTATGGATATCACAGTTTAGGGTATGACTATGGAGTAGATAGCTGAAATAAGGTGGAGAAAAAGATGTATTTAAAGAGGAGGTGAAGGAACTGAGAGAGTATACCAATATTGAGACCTTCAGGAATGATCACTGGAGTAGCTGGAGAGAAGTTAAAATTTAAGTGCCAAGTTTTTCTGTGACTGAAGGAGAGTGACAGAGAGGGGTCATGAGTGTTACAGTCTAAGGCTAAATACTTCAAAGAAGCTAGGTTGTTCGTTCGTTTGTTTGTTTGAAGAGAGAGATTCTCTCTCTGTTACTTAGCCTGGAGCACAGTGGTGGGATCATAGCTCATTGCTGACTTGGATCCTGGGCTCTAAGTGATCCACTTGCATCAGCCTCCTGAGTAGCTGGAAGTATAGGAGCACACCACCATGCCTGGCTACTTGAAAAGTTTTTATATCTGTAGAGATGAGGGTCTTGCTGTGTTGTCCAGGCTGGTCTTGAACTGCTGGGCTCAAGCAGTCCTCCTGCCTCTGCCTCCCAAAGTGTCAGGATAACAGGTGTGAGCCACCACACTTGGCCAGACGGAAGAATTTTTGAGAAATAATACAATATATTTGGTGACTTGCTTTTTTCCACTGAACAGCATTTTTTTTTGTGGGGGGGGAGGGTGGTGTGTGTGTTTTTAATATAGGTACTTTTCTTTTTCTTTTCTTTCTTTGTTTTTTTTTTTTTTTTTTTTTTTTTTTTTTTTTTTTTTTTTTTTTTTTTTGAGACAGGGTTTCACTCTGTCACCCAGGCCGGAGTGCAGTGGTGTGATCTCAGCTCACTGCAACTTTTGTTTCCTGGGCTCAAGCGATCCTCCCATCTTAGCCTCCCAAGTAGCTGAGATTACAGGCACATGCCACCATGCCCATTGTGTTGCCCAGGCTGGACTTGAACTTCTGGGCTCAAGTGATCCTCCCTCCTGGGCCTCCTAAAGTGTTGGGATTACAGGCCCAGCCTGTTTCCCCCAGTTTTAAAGGAATGCTGTGCTGAGCACCCACTAACATATGTGGGCAAATACAATCCCTTCAATTAAATTCCTAGAAGTGAAAGTGGGAAATGGTAAGAGGCTGGGCACAGTGGCTCATGTCTGTAATCCCAACACTTTGGGAGACTGAGGCAGGAGGATCCCTTGAGCCCAGGAGTTTGAGATCAGCCTGAGCAATATAGTGGGACCCCATCTCTACAAAAAAATAAGTTAGTTGGACATGGTGGCACGTGCCTGTAGTCCTAGCTACTCGGGAGGCTGAGAGGCAGGAGGATTGCTTGAGCCCAGGAGGTCGAGGCTGAGGTGAGCTGTGATTGTATCACGGCACTCCATCCTGGGTGACAGAGTAAGACTCTGTCTTAAAAATAAATAAATAAATAAATAAATAAAGCAGACACGGTTTTGTTGGATAACAATTTGCCTTTTAAAAAGACTTTTTCAACTTACTCTCTTGGCAGCAGTATAGAGAGTCCATTTTCCTCAAATCCTTGCCAAACCTTTTTCATTGTTTTGATATTTTACTATCTGCTAGATTAAAATATCTTGTTGTTTTAATTTACATTTCCTTGATTACTACAGAGGAGTAGCATTTATGTTAATTGACCATTTGTATGTTTTCTGTGATTTCTTGTTTATAATATTTAAATCTGAAAACCAGTTCTATCTTTTGGGTATTTGTGATCTTGATTGCTAATGGCATGCTTTTTTGTTGTTTTTCCATTCTATTATATAGTTATTCTATTAAAAGAAGTTTTCTGACATTTTATGGTGTTTTTAAATGGAAGGAGAGTATTAACACATGCTCAGTCCTTCATCTGGATGTATTGCTTAATGGAAAGGATTTTGTAGTATTGGTTCTTGTTATATAAGGATGTGCAGTAAATGCATGTTGAAATGAAAAAATTTTAGGAAGAAATTACTTCAGTATTGATATCTTTTAATGTTTTCATTCTATGTAAGACTTAGCCATCTTTGTCTTTTGAAATAATTGATTTATCTCTAAAAATGTTATTTATTGGTTGAATTAAGCTTATTATTTACACCATTATTTCTTCTGCTTTGCTTGTTAGATGCTTAACTTCGACTTCATGGTTCAGTAATAGTTACTTTGTTTTGATTTGGGAAACACATGATCCAGGATGGTCTTGTTTGTCTTTGAACCACTGGACTCTGAAAAACTGAAGGTGGGGAAAAGATTGAAGGTGGGGGAAAAGCAGCCTTGCTTCTAGACTATTCGTTTTCCTGGTTTCTACAGTGGGAAAGGTGAACTGCTTTCATTATTCTGTGGAGCATATGAGTGGTTTAGGCTTCTTTGGATTGGTTTCCCGACCTATCCATTTTCTTTTTTTCTTCCTCCGTTCTGGTTCTCTTTTTAAAAAAGTAAATGGGGTCTTGCTATTTTGTCCAGGCTGGAAGGCCGTGGCTATTCACAAGTGTACCCTACAGACTCAAACTCCTGGCCTCAAGCAATCTTCCCACCTCAGCTGGCTGAGTAGGTGGGACTACAGGCACGTACCACCTTCCCTGGCCTTCTGGTTCATTTTCAAGGAGTATTTTCTCCCCATTGTTGGCTGAATTATTCAAGTAGTAAGCATGCAGTTTTCTAGTCCTTAGCCAGAGAACATACTAGTCAGATGTAGTCAGTGGGTTACTGAAGTAATTAGTAGCTCTGTAAGGCAGTCATTAACTTGTGAAGGGATATTTTAAATGTAAGTAAACTTTTTTAGGACCTAATTATCTTCAAAATTGCATTTTAAAATTTCCTTTTATTAACTTACTGCCTTGAACTGTAAAATATTAATATAAAGTACTTTATTAAAAAGAACATTGCACCTAAATCCATTTGGCTATGCAGTGTATCGTGAACTGTTGAGCTGGCCTTTTTCTTATTTTTATTTATTTGTTTAAAAAGTAGCTTTATTTATCTAGAAAGTTTAAAATATGTTGTTATACCACACAACAAGCAGATTATATTAAAAGCTTTTTCTTATTAGATTACAAATCTTTCAAGATAGATCTGTCTGTTTTAGTCTCTTTAACTCCACCGTATCTAATGTAATATCTTGCACATAGCTCTTCACCGACTACTTATCTAATTGAATTTCTAATCATCTAGTTTCACAGCCCCTTCTCTTATTAGAAATGACTTGTGTAAGGATGTATATATGGCTGGTTCATGATACAGCTATCTTATCTAATTGAATTTCTAATCATCTAGTTTCACAGCCCCTTCTCTTATTAGAAATGACTTGTGTAAGGATGTATATATGGCTGGTTCATGATACAGCTATCTTATCTAATTGAATTTCTAATCATCTAGTTTCACAGCCCCTTCTCTTATTAGAAATGACTTGTGTAAGGATGTATATATGGCTGGTTCATGATACAGCTAGATATATTTTATGATTTCTAGGGATTTGGCTGGGCACAGTGGCTCACATCTATAATCCCAGAACTTTGGGAGGCTGAGGTGGGAGGATCATTTGAACCCAGGAGTTCAAGACCAGCCTAGGCAATATAGTGAGACCTCATCTCTACAAAAACATTTTTAAAAAGTTAGCCGGGTGTGGTCGTGCATACTTGTGGTTTCAGCTACTCAGGAGGCTGAACTGGGGAGATTGCTTGAGCCTGGGTGGTTGAGGCTGCAGAGAGTCGTGTTTGCATCCCTGCCCTCCTGCCTTAGCAACAGAGCAAGTCCCTGTCTCAAAAAAAAAAAAAAAAAAAAAAAAAAGATTTCCAGTGGGGTTTTTTTTTGCTACATTATTGCTATTTTTTCTTCTTTCTTTTGAAATGTTATATAATGTTTGAAGAAATGCCCACTTTTAGCATGTGCTAGAATATCTCTTTCTAAAACCAGAAGATAAGTACGGAATCTCATATTACATCTTTAAGACGTACAGGTAACAGGTGTGGTATTAAGAAGAAGGAAAAATTCTGAATATAATGTTTGAATTTTAACTACATGAGGGAAGAACAGTTAATTTATAGGATGTTTAGGATCCAAGAACATTAGATATAGTTGTCTCCTTTTGCTATTTGTAACTACCCAGATGTGGAGAAACAGTTTTGTCAAATAATGTGCTTTTCAAAGAAAAGAACACACTTGGAGCATTCAAAACGCGATCAAATTCAATTAGAATAGCAGGTTATTCAGGTTATTTCTGCAGTGTGCTGTTTTTCCTTGTCTTACTGTTTAGGGTCAGGATCAGTAGTTATAAGGTTACTATATTAGTATAATTATTTTTATGGTTTAAGTATTAATAAAATCATTTAACTACTACTTGGAAGACAAATTAAGGAATTTTCCAGAAGCTGTTGCCACTGTTGTCTCTAGTATAAAATAAATATTTTGTTAAAATACGTAATGAATGAGACTTTTAATAAATTAGAATAGCTTTATTTTTTTCTGCTTATGAGCATAAGCAGAATTGTGCATTTCTGTTAATTGGGAAAAAAACATTCAGGTTATCAAAAAGTTTTAAAGCAGAAAGGGAAAATCGCCAGTAATCCTGCCACTTAATTAACATGTTTAAATGTTTATCAGAAATTTAAGCTTAAGACTTTGTAAAAAACAGATTTAAGATCACATTATGCATGCCACTTTTACTGCCCTTTTAAAATTTAGCATATCACATGAAGTTTTCCATATTATTATAGATTTTTGTCAACATTTTAATGGCTATATAGAATTGTAGAAAATATTGTAATATACCACATATATGCCAATATTTCCCCTAAATCCAAAACCATTCAAGAGTCAGAAATAACTTTTAAAAATATAATATGTAGAAAACATTCCATAAGATAAACTGATTTTTAAAATGCCCATCTCTAGCCAAATTTGTTTAAAAACTCACAAGTAATCTGCTTTCAGTGATGAGTGTTCCTCTAAAATTGCAAACTTGGTTATATTTTTCTAGATTCAAATCAGGGTTTAAGGTCTTATTTGTTGTTTACATTTGAGAGTAAACTTTTTGTTTATTGTAAACTTTTTAAAAAATGCAGGTGGTTCAACAAATCATAATACAGATGATGTAGATATTTTACCCTAAGCTGAGAAATAGTAGTGTGATTAAGAGCTGACTTCTTGAGTTAAAATCCTGGCTCTGCCACTTAATAGTATGTGAATCTGGGCAAGCTATTTGAGTTCTCCATGTCTTAGTTTTCTGGTCTGTAAGATAGACATCATAGTACCAAGCTTATAGGGTTATTGTAAAATAGTGCCTGGTCCACAGTAAACTGTATGTAAGTATTACTTATTAATATTTAGTATTTGGAATTCTCAAAAATCTAGCACAAAGTAATTCCTTCTGTTGCTACCATTTATTTGCTGCCTTTGGGTAAGAAGTAGAAAACTCAAAAAGTCATAGTTGGAGGCTGGCAAGTTACTGATATGAAACACAAATGAATTCTCAATTTTCTTGAACTTGGACAGTGAAGATGTGTTTTTGTTTTTACAATTGATGACTTAAGAGCTCTTTCTGCTTCCCGTAAGCAGCTGTCCCCCTTCTCATTCAGCCTTTTGGCTTGGCAGCTAAACATATGACTGATAATATATCTGCTGGTTCAATTTATATGTAAACTTGGATGCCTACAATTCATTTTATATGCCTATCTACAAAATGCATGTAATAATTTAAAACCTATATTGAAGTAATTTTAAATATCTTATTACATAAGGAGAAAATTGGTAAAATATTGTTTTGGCATAAATATTTAGATATGCTTAATTCTAAATCTAACATTTAATTTGAAAGTGGTCTAGAATTTAAAGTGAAGAGAACATAGTATCATAAATGTGATTTCTTTAAAATTAGGTAAGACTCATAAGAGCAAGTCAGATGCTTTGGTGCTATTTATGTGATTTATCAAGTAAAAGTTACAGCTTTTATGCATGTTACCTTGTACGTAAGAGATCATTTGCTGTGAGTTCAGGATGCTGTAAACGGGAGCTAAGAGTAGTCCTTTCACCCCAAATACATTGTTTTTGTGGATAGTATCAGCAGTAGTCACCAGTCAGACCCTATAGAAGCCGTAGCTGTTACTGCCAAGTGAGAGTACAGGAAACAGAGGATATAAAGCATCAGTTGTTCTAGATACCAAAGTAAATTGAAATGTTCTGACACCAGTTTGATTAACTAGTTTATGTTCTGAATCAGTGGTTCTGAAGCAGTGGTCTCCAACTTTTTTACCAGCTTGTATTATATTCCTTTCATGATCCCTATGAATTTAAAGTATTTTAATAGCTCTATTAAAAAGCTCTAGATATCAAAAAAAGTGTATTCAGCCTACTTATTAATATGGTGATACTTAAGCTAGGCACAGTGGTACATAATCCCAGCTACTTGGGAGGCTGAGGCGGGAGGATCACTGGAGCCTTGGCAACATAGTGAGACTCTGTCTCTAAAAAGCAAAGAGGGTGATATTTAATAGATAGAAACTTATGGACTATAAGTGTCTAATGTTAAAAATTAACTTAAAGATTCCCATTATTAGCTTGTGAAACCCCCCTTAGAATCTAGGGTCCCAGGTTGAGAACCATTGGCCCAGAGATAACCAGAACATGAGTAAAATGTTCATAACTCATAGTTTACTGTTTCATGTGCATCATTTTATTTTATAAGGAAAAACCTGTTACCCCTTATCAGGAGAAGGATTAATTAAACACCATGAGACTGTATGGTTCTACGGCACTCCCAAATTATTTCTTTAGTCTACTATTATTGGATGGTGGTCCATTTAACCAGTTGAGATAAGAAAATCAGAAAATTATGGATATATAAGCTCTAGTCTTTAAAGTACCATTGAACAGCACTCCCCCTATAAGCCTTATACCCATGGCACTGTCTGGTTGGTTACCTTTTAGGGTGGAATTGAGAATACAGTGGTTCCTCACAAAGCATGGAACAGTCACCACAATAGGTATGGTTTGTGTCAAAAAATATCTTTGTTGGAAGGACCGTTTATAAAAATCAGTTAGTCTAGGCTGGGCATGGTGGCTCACGCCTGTAATTTCAGCACTTTGGGAGGCTGAGGCAAGGGGATCACCTGAGGTCAGGAGTTCGAGACCAGACTGGCCAACATGGCAAAACCTCATCTCTAAAAATACAAAAATTAGCCAGGCGCGGTGGTGCACAGCTGTAATCCCAGCTACTCAGGAGGCTGAGGCACAAGACTGACTTGAACCTGAGAGGCAGAGGTTGCAGTGAGCTGAGATCGTGCCATTGTGCTCCAGTCCGGGCAACAGAGCGAGATTCTGTCTCAAAAAAAAAATCAATTAATCCAATCTTCAACAGCATTCTGCTTGTAAGCAACTTTGTCATTTTTGGTCAAGACTATAGTCTTAGCACTAAAAATTTGCCTAACACATAGAATCTGATGCACTGTAAATATTTGTGGAACTGAGCTTATTGAACATAGACCCTGTATCTGGAACTCAAGTAGGGGAGTGGAAATCAAGGATGCATAGGTTGCTGATTAAACGAAGCTCACGGTATCTGGGGGAAAAGGGATTTGAAAACAAGTAATTGAACACAAGTAATTTTTTTGGGGGGGTGGCGGGGACGGAGTCTTGCTCTGTCACCCAGGCTGGAGTGCAGTGGGGTGATCTTGGCTCACTGCAAGCTCTGCCTCCTGGGTTCACACTATTTTCCTGCCTCAGCCTCCGGAGTAGCTGGGACTACAGGTACCTGCCACCACGCCGGGCTAATTTTTTTTTTTTGTATTTTTAGTAGAGATGGGGTTTCACCGTGTTAGTCAGGATGATCTCAATCTCCTGACCTAATGATCTGCCTGCCTCAGTCTCCCAAAGTGTTGGGATACAGGTGTAAGCCACCATGCCCGACCAAACACAAGTAATTTATATTAGAAGTCTGTGATAGAGATATGAGGTATGTTCTGGGTGTTATGAAATATATTTTAAAATGCCTTATTTGAAATAGTGTGGCATGTATATATGTTTTAGCCTATGTTCCAAGGATGGCTAGTTAACATCTTAAGTACTAACAGGAAATATATACTCTGGAGTAGATACTTAGTATGTAAAAGATTATAATCAGAATTTTCACTTCATAGGCTCCTATAAGCCCATCAGTTATTTTAATCATCACCCAGTACCTGAGGTTTGTTAACAAACATAACAGATGTTATAAATGATCTCAGAATTTTTGATTTTTTTTTTTTTTTTTTTTGAGACAGAGTCTCGCTCTGTCTCCCAGGCTGGAGTGCAGTGGCCGGATCTCAACTCACTGCAATCTCCGCCTCCCGGGTTTACGCCATTCTCCTGCCTCAGCCTCCCGAGTAGCTGGGACTACAGGCGCCCGCCACCTTGCCCGGCTAGTTTTTTGTATTTTTTTTAGTAGAGACAGGGTTTCACCATGTTAGCCAGGATGGTCACGATCTCCTGACCTCGTGATCCGCTTGTCTCGGCCTCCCAAAGTGCTGGGATTACAGGCTTGAGCCACCGCGCCCGGCCCAGAATTTTTGATTTTTGTAATATTCAACAGACATAAAACTGGGAAGAATAATAAAAATGAACTTCCATATATCCATCACCTAGAATCAGTAGTTATATTAATAAACAATTATGAAGATAAATATTCATAATTTTTCATGAGGAAATGAGCATTATTCAAGATATGTGGATTGGTGGTAAATATTGTGCAGGCATTTCTGCCCTTGCATGAAGAGAATTTAAGAATACGGTGAGAGAATGAAACTGGACCCATATCATATACTATATACAGCAGGTCATTGTTCAACAATGATGTTATTTTGTTCAACATCATTTCATTATGACATTCATGAGAGAAAAAAAATCACTTCTCAGCCAGGGCCACTGTCTGCATGGAGTTTGCATTCTCCCCATATCTGTGTGGGTTTTTTCTGGATACTCTGGTTTCCTCCCACATCTGAAAGATGTGCACATTAGGTGAATTGGCATATCTACATTGTCCTAGTCTGAGTGAGTGGGTATGTGTGTGAGTGTGCCCTGTCATGGAATGGTGTCCAGTCAAGGGTTTGTTCTTATCTTATGCCCTGAGCTGCTGGGATAGGCTCTGGCCACCTGTAACCCTGAACTGGAATAAATAGGTTAGGAAACGAGTGAATAAATGAGTACAAATTTTTGTAAAATAACAATTTGTGAAGTATATGATAATCATACAAATGGAGAACAGTGAACTATGTAGTACGAAAGTGCTCAGTGAGCCTATCATATGTGTCATTATTTTTGCACTGCATAGTGGTAGTTTTTTTTTTGCAAACATGTATTCTTTGATTTAACGCATCACTGCTGCAACCACTATCACTCACTGATTCACCAAAATTGGGTAAATAATTATCTTGCTTGTTTTATTTTTCTTAAATGTATGTGTAGCTCTCATTTATCTCAGTGTTTAATATTAGAGGTAGTTGGGTCTTTATTTAGAAGTTTGGTTTTTTTTGTGAATCAAAATATGCTGTAGGAACTTAACTCTTTTATACCAGTTAGCCTATGGTAAAATTGTTTTTTTTGAGACAGAGTCTCGCTCTGTCGCCCAGGCTGGAGTGCAGTGGCCGGATCTCAGCTCACTGCAAGCTCCGTCTCCCGGGTTCACGCCATTCTCCTGCCTCAGCCTCCCGAGTAGCTGGGACTACAGGCGCCCGCCATCTCGCCCGGCTAGTTTTTTGTATTTTAGTAGAGACGGGGTTTCACTGTGTTAGCCAGGATGGTCTCGATCTCCTGACCTTGTGATCCGCCCGTCTCGGCCTCCCAAAGTGCTGGGATTACAGGCTTGAGCCACCGCGCCTGGCCAAAATTGTTTTATTATATGTCATTTGCTTGAAGTTTCAGTTTCTGAGAACCTGTTGACAATGTTAAGAAATGTGTATCTAACAATGGACTTGGATCCAGAATATATAAAGAACTCTTGCTAATCTAACTAGTAAGGTTTAAAAAAAGGACAAAAGATTTGAACAGACATTCCACAAAATAAGATACACTTTCATGCAGTAGTAGTAGGAGTATAAAATATAACCACCATTGGAAATCTTTTGGCTGTTGTTCTATAAATTTAAACATACACTTAACTGTGTGATGCAGCAATTCCACTTGTAGCTATTTAGCCAACCAAAATAAAAACACCTGTCCACAAAATGACATGAATGTCCACAGTAGATTTATTCATAATAGCCCAGAACTAAATAGCAACCCAAATGTCCAACACTTGTGGATAAGCAGATTGTGGTTTATTCATACAATGTGTTATATCTTATCCATAGAAAGAAGTGTCTTATTAGAGTAAACTCAGTAACATGGATGAATCAGTCTCAGAAGTATCATGCTGAGTGAATGAAACTTAACACAAAGAAATACATCCTGTATATTTTTATAATAGGCAAAACTAATATAGTAATCAGATAAGTGGTAGCCTGGGGCTAAGTGGTTTGGGAGATTGATTGCCAGTAGGTTCAAAAGGACTTTCTGGGGAGGGCAGAAATGTTCCGTATCTTGATTAGGGAAATGATTACATGGATAGATACATTTGACAAAACTCATTGAACTATACATTCCATGTGTGTCATATGTAGGTTATATCTTAACATAAAAAATGAATTCTATGTAGACTGAAAGGTCAAATAATAAGCTCATTAAAGATAACATGGGAGAATATTCTCATGATAGTGGGGTAAGCAACATTTATAAATGGGATAGGAAAAGCACCAACCATAAGATAAAAGAGTGATAAATTGAACTGCATTAGAACCTGATACTTCTTGTCTTCAGAAGAGTATAGTTGACCCTTGAATAACAGATATTTGAACTACGTGAGTTTATCTATATGCACATTTTGTTTTTCAACCCTACGGATTGAAAATTAGTATTCATGGGATGCAAAACCTGCAGATACAGAGGGCCGACTTTTTATTTAGGCAGGTTTTGCAGGGCCTACTCTGAGACTTAAGTATGTATGGATTTTGGTATATTTGGGGGTCGTGGAACCAGTCCCCCACATATTCCGAGTGACAGCTGTACTAAGATAGAAAGTCAAGCTTCTGTGTGAGCGGGAAAAAAAGTATACATGTATATATATACACACACGTACATATATAAGATATATGTATATATGTATTCATATATTTTTCCTGACAACTGCTTCATATCCAAAAAATATAAAGAAGTCTTACAAATTACTAGAGGAAAAAAACAAACATCTAAAAGAAAAAAGGGTAAAGATATCAATAGGCACTTCATAAAAGAGGATTTCCACATAATAAACATATAAAGCTATTGTAGCTGTTGTACATCTTTAGTCATTAGAGAAATACAAATTAAAATAATAATGCAGTGCCAGTATATACACATTGGAATGGCTAAAATTGACAAATAGTACTGAGTGTCAGCAAAGCTGGGAGCAACTGTCATTCTACACTGGGGAGGGAGGCATGTAATTTGTACAACCAGTTTGGAAAACTGTGGCTGCATACCTTATGACTCAGCAGTTTCTGTTCTAAGATACACTCCAGAGAACATTGTGTATACCTGCATACATATTCCATAATATTTTTAGTAGTCAATTTATAAATAGCCAAAAATAGAAACTACTTAAATATCCATCAACAATAGGATGGTTAAATTGTTTTATTGTCAAACAACGGAATACTATACAGCAAAACAAGAAATAATAAACTGCTTGTACCTACATGGATGAATATCACAAATAGAATGTTGAGTGAAGGCAGAAAGATTCAGTAAGCATGTAAGACTTCACTTACATAAAATTTAGAAATAGGTAAAATGATTTCTTTGGTGTTAGAAACCAGGATCATGGTTTCTACCATAGTTCACTCACTTTTGGGTGAGGGGTAAGCATAAGGGCTGTATTGGTAATAAACTGTTCCTTGATCTTGGTGGTGGTGAATGGATAATTTATCATTCCTTTATTTGTATACTTTTCTGTGTGTATATTATGCTTTGATTTTTAAAATTTTAGTTTTAGAAATTAATGAGGGAAAAGTAAAGATTCTTTTCAGGAAAAAAATTGCTTAGTAATCCTGATAGTGTGGCTGAGTATGAGATTAATGTACAGATGTCAATAACTTTTCTCTAGTAATTAGCATCTGAAAATGGAAGGAGTAAAAATGACCTCATTTACAGTAGTGGATGGCTTCATTCTATCTCCTTGTTTAGGGTCCTGCTGCTTTTTAGCTCTATGGCTTCTCTGTTGTCTCTATTGCAGTACCTACCATGGGGACTTACTCAGGTTGTACAAGCCAATCAATGTGGAGTATTTAACACTCCATGGGGCACACTTTGGTCAGTGGGATGTGGGAGCCAATAGATACATGCTTCCTTTTTTTTCACCTCAGACTGACAGTCTTGAGATACATTTCATATACCTGTAGCCAACTAATGGGCTAACTATTGCAGCACTTTATATTGGCTCTCTGTCTTTTTTGGTTATGCTGCTCTGTCCTTCTACACCCTGCAGAAGTATTAATGCATAAGCCTTCTCAGACTGCCCTGGTCCTCACAACAAAGAATTACAGAGCCCGGCATGTCAGTTGTGCTGAGGTTGACAAACCGATATCTGAAGCCAATGGTTTGCTTTAAAATCCAAACTCTTCAGTATTTAATGTCTATGATTTGAGAAATAACCATTGAGTCTTAATTTTTGTCTCTATAAAAATAGTAATGATAAATAAATAGAAACAGAGTCCTTAAGGATTAAATGAGGTAAGTTTGATAAACTTAATGCCTAGAACATAGAAGGGTTCAATAAACAACAGCAATTGATATTTTTTATTCACATTTAAAATGCTACTTTCTGGCCGGGCACGGTGGCTCATGCCTGTAATCCCATGCCTGTAATCCCAGCACTTTGGGAGGACGAGGCAGCTGTATCACGAGGTCAGAAGATTGAGACCATCCTGGCTAACACAGTGAAACCCCATCTCTACTAAAAATACAAAAAATTAGCCGGGCGTGGTGGTGGGCACCTGTAGTCCCAGCTACTCCGGAGGCTGAGGCAGGAGAATGGCATGAATGCGGGAGGCAGAGCTTGCAGTGAGCCGAGATCGTGCCACTGCACTCCAGCCTGGGCGACACAGCGAGACCCCATCTCAAAAAGGAAAAAAATGCTATTTTTTGACCCTCCCTTAGTCTTTTTCAGTATAAAAACTCGCTTCTAGAGACCAAGTTCTCAAATCCTTATAAATAACAACCAAAAGCAATGAAAACAAAGAAACAAAAACTTGTATAGAACTCCATATTGGAAAACACCAACATGATTCATTTGAATATTTAAATGGATACATGATTTTTTTCACTTTTGTAAATTTTTAGCTAATGGTCTGTTAGCAGTGGCTCAGCATTGCAATAAAAATGTTGTTTGCCAGCAACCCAAGTACGTTGTCAAAAACTTTGAGAGCAGCAGTAAAAATTATTAGGAAGCCGGGCATAGTGGTTGATGCCTGTAATAACAGCACTTTGGGAGGCAGGAGGATCATTTGAGCTCAGGAGTTTGAGACCAGCCTGGGCAACATAGTGAGACTCTATCTCTATTAAAAAATAAAATTAAGAAAAAAATAAATTATTTGGAGGCAGAAGGATACATTCTAAAACGCTAGAAAAGCCAGAGAACATAGTATGTTAACACCATTAAGCACCAAACAAAATAACACTAAGATATATAAAACAAGACATGTCATATTTAGTTTTCTTAAAATAGCAATATGTATATATATATTGGAGGGGCTATCCTGTGCATTTAGGATGTTTAGTAGCACACAGACTGCACTTCCCCAGTTGTGACAATCAAAATTGTCTCCAGACTTGCCAAATGTTCTGGCAAGTTGGGGAGGGAGGCAGAATAATTCTTGGTTGAGAACTGCTGAGATAGACCTTGATTTGCATTCCATCCCCATAGAATGATAAATATCATTCCCCATGCCTATGGCAGTGTGAATTTAAACACGTTACCTAACACTTAAACCAATGTAGACATAGTGCTTGACTAAGCACCTGACACACAGAGTTCAGTAAATGATAATTCCAGTGATGCTAAAACCTGTTCTCTTTTGAACCATTATGCTCCTCTGTCCTCTAAAAGTAAACCACCCCTGTAGTCAAGTTGTTGAATAAGGTCTTCTCATCTAAGATCTTCAAAAGACCTTAAATCTTTTAAGTGGGCAGTTAGTGTAGACTATAGTTTTGTTTTCTCCCCAGCTATGGATTTGCTTTCCTTCCCTCTGTGTTCCTGTTTGGATTGGGCAGAGATGGTAGTAAAATTTTTAAATTTTAATCTCCTCCTGGCACAGCACTGTGTTTGGTGTTCTTTGCATATTCATAACCTCATGAATTCGACTAATATCTTAAAGATTATTTCAGGCTTACAAAAATCAGACTTACAGAAATCAGAAAGATAAGACTAAGGCTTTGTTGTTGTGGGGTTTTTTCTGTTTTTGTTTGTTTGTTTTGTTTTGAACCCAGAGGCAGCAGTCTATCAAAAATATTTATTTGTTCTTTAGCTTAATTTTTTCATAAGAATAATTAAAAGTATTAGTAGCCTATAATTTATTTGATATACATCATTTTATTTAAATGTTATTAAAACTCTAGACAGGAAAAAGGAAAAAAAGTAGAAATGGAGTCTTGATGTACTATAGGTACACAGCAAGACTCTGTTAATAAATGCTATTATATTGTTATCTCATTTACTCCTGCAGGGTAAGTTGCACTATCCCTGTTTTGAAGACAAGTAAATGATGCTTCCTTTGCTCACGGTCACCAAAGTTTTCATTGCAAAGCCCATTCTGTTTTGATAATACTATGCCACCTCCCCAAAATAAAGAGCATATCTCTCTGCCATAAATTTGTACAGCCAGGTGCAGTGGCTCATGCCTGTAATCCAGCACTTAGGGAGGCCTAGGCAGGTGGATTGCTTGAGCCCCGGAGTTCAAGACCAGCCTGGGCAACATAGTGAGATCCCATCTCTACTATTATAAAATTAAAACAAAATTTCTTTGTAGACTATGTATCTTGACTTATCCTGTAACTGCAGGATAACAGCATTAAAATGTAGGACATTAGAACTGCATTAAGTCATTCTTTTGTTGCCAGGGAGGCCTCATCCAGCTTCTCTGGCTTTCTGTGGCCATCTCTGCTCTTCTCCTAGTCCAATGCAGTTACATCTGGCTTATGGGAATATGATTTCATATTGCTTAACAATGCAGAGCAGTTAAATCTTTAGCCCTGAAGAGTATGTTTGGCAAGAGCCAAGTAAAAGTAGATTTACTTAGAAATCAAGAGGGCTCTATATCTGATAAGAAAAATAGTCTCAAAACTGCCATGTGATCTGTTTGTTCTAATAAACTACAGAGTAAAATATGTTTTTAAGTTTAAAGTTGCCTAAAACTCTACTGTATTTGCATTATTTGTATTTTTAGCTGAGAGAAGAAAAGTTACAAGAGGAAAAACCCTCTGAAGATCAAATCCACAAGCTGTTACCAGAGGATACAGAAACAGGGAAAAGGAAAATGGATGAACAGAAAAAAAGAGATGAACCATTAGTACTGAAAACAAATCTGGAACGTGTAAGTAAATCACCTTTTTAATGGATACCTGCCTCAGAAATCAGTGGTTAGCCCAAGTGACCTGGACCTGAAAGACCTGTGTTGGTAAACTGTGAGACCAGTAACAGTCATTGTGTGCAGTTTAAAAGTAGTGAAGAACTTACATCCAGGCCAGTGCTTGAGAAAATAATTTTTGAATGGGATATTGAGACTTGTGGGAAGATGAAGGAACAGTGGGAAAAGCAGGTGAGTGAAAGGAAAAACCTAGTATAGTTTACTACTTGTGATAAGATTTATATGTATGTTGTTATTTTGACTTATGTGTTATTTGACATTTAAGATTTGTACATTGTCGTCTGTCCTCAACTAGATTTTCTTAAAGCCTGTATTTTACTTTCCTTTATTCGTTGTAATACCCTAAGCAGCACAGTGTAGATATAAGGTAGGTTTAGATACTTAGTCTATATTTAATTAGACTTCTAATTGGGCCAAATCCTGCCTGAGTTTGTTTCATTACTTATTTACCAAGTAAATTACTAGAAAAGGTTGCAAGTTGTGTATTTAACTTACATAAGGAAGCACTTTTGGAGGATCCACTAATTATACCCAAATGGATAATCACAATTGAGTTTTATTTCTTTAGTAAGTTATATTGGATTGGATGTATATTGCTTGTGTATGTACTTAGCACATCTTTAGACTCCTAT
Organism: Colobus angolensis palliatus; assembly: GCF_000951035.1. Lineage (NCBI taxonomy): Eukaryota > Metazoa > Chordata > Mammalia > Primates > Cercopithecidae > Colobus > Colobus angolensis. The sequence continues at coordinate 1,679,649 of NW_012115211.1, read as the reverse complement.
CTTTTAAAATATTTTGTGATTCAGGCTTGTTAATATTTCAGGTTATCTTTCTGGGCAGCTAGAATCGATAAAGCTTTACCATGTATAATGACAGGCAAGATAGCCGAGTGGGGGCAAAAAAAAAAAATGTCTGGATCAGCAGTCTACCTCTTACACAGGTCCCAGCATTGTAACTGTTTGTACAACTTTGGCCAAGTTACTTAATTTCTTTGTGCTTCTGGGTTTATTTATTTTTATTTTTCTGGAGCAGGGTCTTGCTTTGTTGCCCAGGCTGGAGTGCAGGGGTGTGATCATGGTTCACTGCAGCCTCAACTTCCCAGGCTCAAGCAGTCCTCCTCCCTCAGCCTTCCAAGTATCTGGGACTACAGGCTTGTGCCACTATACCCAGCTAATTGTTGTATTTTTTGTAGAGCTAGGGTTTTACCATTTTGCCCACACTGGTCTTGAACTCCTGGGCTCAAGTGATATGTCCGCCTTGGCCTCCGAAAGTGCTGGGATTACAGACGTAAGTCACTGCCCGGCCTTGGTTTTATTTTTGCAAACCTTGGTTTTATTTTTGCAAAGGTGTTTTTCCTGAACTTAAAAAAGAAAATTCTTTAAGCTTTCTTGGTACAGTAGTGTTTGCTGAGTGCCACATACATGTGCAGCTTCTGATTCTAGTTATAATAATAATAATAATTTAATTATTAAAAACAGCCACTTACATTTTACAGGGTTTGAACCTTCCAAAAGATTCAGTTTACAGGCATGAAGTGTTTGTGTACTCTTAATGCTCTGAACATTAGAAACCACAGAGGGCAAAAAAGACTGCTACTAGAGAGGCTACGGTTTAGCTAGACAAGAATAAGCTCTATGATGGTCTTGTGTGTGTAGTATGTTGTATGACTAGTAGCCCCAGCTGTGGTTTGTAGTCTCTGAAGACCGCAGCTCTACCTCTTCACCCTGACAGTTCTACTACCCATTAGGGTCCTCAGGCAGAACAACCCAGAAGGATAAACTAGCCGTGATAGAGAGAGCTGACCCTTCACAATGGTCCTTTGATAGAAATAACCTGTTGTTCCTAGGTCATGCGAAGACTAGGAAATTACTCTAATTATGTTTTCATTTGCCACTACCATTTTTGAAATAGAAATCAAATGCATCCACCTAATTTAATCTTAAAAGGAGTCAGAAAGTACAAATTCTGATTTGTTCTTGATAACAGCCAGTTTTACAAATGCGTTGAATAAAATCTGACCTACAAATGTGTCAAGTTTTAGATTTTTGTGATTTTTGCCTTTTTTTCTGTTTTCTTTTATAGTTATTTATTTATTTATTTAGAGATAGGGATTTGTTCTGTTGACAAAGCTGGAGTGCAGTTGCACAGTCATGGCTCATTACAGTTTCGACCTCCCAAGGTCAAGCAGTCCTCTCACCTCAGCCTTCCAAGTAGGTGGGACCACAGGTGTGTAGCACTATGGCCGGCCAATTTTTATTTTACTTTTTTTATTTTGTAGCGATGAGGGTGTCCCTATGTTGCCCAGGCTAGTCTCAAACTCCTGAGCTCAAGGGATCCTCTCACCTTAGCTTTCCAAAGTGTGGAATTACAGGCATGATCATGCCAGTGTGCCTGGGCTGCTTTTATGTTTTCGAGGACTTTTAAATGGCTCTAATTTAAGAGTTTTCGGTGTTGAGCAAATAATTCCATTTAGTTTGGCCAAGACTACATTCAAATTGAGACCCAAAAGAATCTTAAGAAAGCTGACCAAAGGATTATTTTTTACATAGAAACTATTGTGATTAGAGCGAGACTGATCATTTCTCTCTCCTGTCCCCAAAATTTTAATGACTCCTCTTGTAAAATTAAATGAGGACTCTTCATCCCAACATTCAGGCCCTCAGTGTGATTCTAGCTTATGCTTTCATCCTTGCTTATACCCCAAAACTCTAAGGAGTATATATTTGCTTTCCCCCAAATACATACACTGTGCTTTCCCTTTTCAAGGTCTTTGCTCTTGCATTTTCATCTCATTGAAATGCCATCTAGCTTACCTGTTGGAAGGCTATTTATCTCTCCATGTCCAGTTCAAAAGCTGTCACATTCATGAAGCCTATAGGAATTCCTCTTCTGTTTCTCGACTCCCATCAGCCACTCCCCCAAGCAAAAGAGTTCTCTCATTTTCCTTTACATCATGGTTTTTTGTGTGTTTGTGTTTCTCTACTAGATTGTAAGTTTGTTGAGTATAGGAAATGTCTTATCCATTTAAATCTCCTGCAGTACCCTGCACATTGGAAGTGTTTGATACGTGTTTATGAAATTAAATTTGAATGGAAGGAGGAAGAAGCTTACTCTAGTAGCAGATTATCACATGTTATTTTTTTTAGAATGGAAATAAAGTGAGCACAGTGTTTAATTTATTACAATTAGTTATGGTACATTTAATCCAGTAATCAAATTATTAGAAAACAATTTGATACAGCAGTTATGGTTATACTAAAGACTAGAAAGCAAAAAGGGAAAAATTACTTGTCATCCCCCAACCTAGAAATGATCCCTATAAACATTTTAGTACATATCCTTATAGATATGTACCATATGAACATATAGAACATATAGATATGTTCATTTCTAAGAACATATAAATACACACCATGTATTGTTTTTCTTTTCAGAAAATGTAACCTAGTATACACACTGGTTTTTTGTTTGTTTTTTTGAGATAGAGTCTCACTCTGTCGCCAGGCTGGAGTGCAGCAGTGTGATCTTGGCTTACTGCAACCTCTGCCTCCCGGGTTCAATTGATTCTCCTGCCTCACCCTCCTGAGTAGCTGGGACTACAGGCACGTGCCACCACGCCCAGTTAATCTTTTGTATTTTTAGTAGAGATGGCATTTCTCCATGTTAGCCAGGATGGTCTCGATCTCTTGACCTCATGATCTGCCCACCGTAGCCTCCCAAAGTGCTGGGATTACAGGCATGAACCACTGCGCCCGGCCTAGATACTGTTTTATAACCTGTTTTAATTCATCTTAAAGTGTGGGTGTTGTCCAGACGCGGTGGCTCACACCTGTAATCCCAGCACTTTGGGAGGCTGAGGTGGATGGATCACCTGAGGTCAGCAGTTCAAGACCAGCCTGACCAACATGGCAAAAACCCATCTCTAATAAAAAATACAAAAGTTAGCTGGCCATGGTGGCGTGCGTCTGTAGTTCCAGTTATTTGGGAGGCTGAGGCAGGGGAATTGCTTGAACCCGGGAGGCGGAGCAGTGATCTCAGCATTGAGCTGGGATCACGCTACTGTGCTCCAGCCTGAGTGATAGAGCGAGACTCTGTCTCAAAAACAAACAAAGTGTAGGTGTTCTTTCTTTCCTTTTTTTTTTTTTTTTCTTTTGAAACAGGGTCTCACTGTGTCACCCGGGCTGGAGTGTAGTGGCGTGATCATAGTTCACTGCAGCCTCAAGCCCCTGGGCTCAAGCAATCCTTTTACTTCAGCCTCTGAAGTAGCTGGGACCACAGGAGCCTATTACATGCCTGGCTAGTTTTTTAAAAGTTTTTGTTTTTGTAGAGACAGGGTTTCACTGTGTTGCCCAAGCTGGTCTCGAACTCCAGGGCTCAAATGATCCACCCATCTCAGCCTCACAAAGTGCTGGGATTATAGGTGTGAACCACCATGCCCGGCCTATTTTTTGTGTGTAAATAAATAATCCACATCATTATCCAGTGGTCTTCTAATATTCTTGACTGTAGAATTTATTTAAGTAATCTTTTGTTGATATTTTGCTATCTTAAACACCACTGTGATGGAATCCACTTGTCTCATTTTTTTCTTATTAGTTCCTTGGAATAAATTACTAGAAGTAGAATGACCAGGTCAAAAGGAGTGCTCTTTTTAACATTTTTAGTGTTTATTACACGGTTGCCCTCCAGAAGGTTTATATTTATTATAGGTTTATTATGCTCCCACCAGTAGTGCGTGAGGAGTACTAAACTAATTTCCTTACATCTTGCCAACTTTGAGTATTATCTTTCTTTTAGTTTTTTTAGGTACAACATTGTTTTAGATGTCACTGCAAGGATTTAATTTATGCATGCTTTGTACCATTTTAGGAATCCATAGTGCCTTGGGGCTTATTTTCATCAAAGATGAAAGATGAGGGGTAAATATTGGGAATAGAAATGTAGAGGGGTGGGAGAGCTTTTGTCTAAATAAATAGTTATTTATTTGTAATGTAATTTATTTTGCAATAACTGAAAGGAACTTGGCGCCAGGCATGGTGGCTCACACCTGTAATCCCAGCACTTTGGGAGGCCGAGGCAGGCAGATCACTTGAGATCAGGAGTTCAAGACCAGCCTGGCCAACATGGTGAAACCCTGTCTCTACCAAAACTACAAAAATTAGCCGGGTGTGGTGGTGGGCGCCTGTAATCCCAGCTACTCAGGAGGCTAAGGCAGGAGAATCACTTGAACCAGGGAGGCGGAGGTTGCAGTGTGCCGGGATCGTGCCACTGTACTCCAGCCTGGGCAACAGAGTGAGACTCCGTCTCAAAAAAAAAAAGGAACTTGGCATGTATCTGTTATAAAACTGAAATTTTTCTTAAAAGATTAATAGTTTGGAAGTTCATACAAATAAGATCTATCTTTTTGAGCACTTATTATTGTTAGCTAATGTACTCTAGGTATTTTTAATGGCCTGTCACTATAGTAGACAGAGAAGTCTTTATTTTACAGATGAGGAAACTGAGGCTCAGGAAGATAAAGCAACAACTAACCCATAGTGACAGTGATAGCTGACAGAGCTAGGATTTGAACACTTTTTACTTGGTACTGATTTAATTATGAAGAGAGGCTTATATAGACAGAAATTGCCATTATTCCCTATCGAGTCTATTCGTATCAAAGCTTTTCTTTTTTATAGAGTGAGAAGAGAATATTACATAAAATTTGATAATGGGTTAGTGCTATTAAAGTTTCTTCACTGAATATTTTGTACAACAGGGTTCTTTGAGGAACGATACCCTACAAAATTGAAAAGCCTCTCTGTAAATTGTAATTCTTCAAATCAGTCTATTGTGTCACTGTGCCTGTCAGCCTAGAGGAAAACAAAGCATTTCAGGAATGCAGGGTACTTGGAGCCATATGATGCCTTGCGTGCCTACATCTACAACTCTTACTTTGATAATACTTGATCATTAGATAATTGGTTAATCATCAACTGATTAAAAGGTTCTTCTTTATCTACTATATAACAGTATTGGAAATTTTTTAAAAAGATGGTCACTTGCTCTCACAGGGCTCATTGCATAAAGCAAAACAGACCCCTAAATAAGAAGCTACAGTTCAGTGTGATTAGTTGCTATCCATTAAAAGAAAAAGACTCTCATGTTTAATAATGAGGCAAAACGTCATTACATTATATGTAAAAGACATACCTCTAAGATGTTTCTAATGTAATTGGAAAGACTCTAAAAAGGGACTCCAAAGTAAAACAATGACAAATGAATGGATATAAACAAGATGGAAAAACTAACTCTAGGATAATTTGGAAGCCTTTGCAGAAAAAGTGATATTTTAGATGACTCTTTGAAAGGCCAATGAGTGCTTTATAGGCAGAGAGCGCAGATGGAATTTTAGGCAAAGGGTGTAGCATATCCAAAGGGTAGATAGAGGTTTTGAAAGACTGTGGTACATGTGGAGAGTAAAAATAGTTTGGTTGTGCTAGAGCTCAGGGAGTTCTATGTGTGGGAACTGGTGGGGGAAAAGCTGTGAAAGAAGGTTAGGTCTAGTTTGTGAAGGTTGTGGTATTAGGCTGAGGCATTTCGACTTTATCCTGAAGTCACCAGCAGTTAAGCAGGGGAGTGATTGCTGGAAAGATAATTCTTGGTGGTGTGGAGGGTATTAGAGAGAAGAAAGCCTGAAGAGAATGAGACCAGTAAGTAGATTGTTGCAATAGTCCAGGCAAAAGATGATGAGAATCTAAGGTAAGGCAATGACCATGAATATAAATGGGAAGAGTTGGATCTGAGAGACATTCTAGAAGTAGATTAGATTAGAGTGGCAATAGCTTGGAGACTAATGCTCTTAATTTAAGAACCACTTTTATCCATGTATTAACCCTGTAATTCCAGGAAAATTAACTACTCTGAGCCTCAGTTTGCTATCTGTAAAAGACAGATAATCACCCTGCTTTTAATGGGAGTGACATAAACAGTAAATGAAATACAATATTTACAAGTGTTGGAGTACCTAAAGCTGCTGTCCAAATGTTACTATGAATTAGAAGTAAGGGACAGAAATAGATGGCATTTAGTTTTCTAGATGGGTTGGTTATGGGGCTTACAGAAGAGAAGTGAGTTTGATTTTGGATATATTGAATTTGAACCACATTTGAGATTGGTATCTCCAGGAAGCAGTTGGAAACACAGGTTGGAGCTCACAGAGAAGTGACATAGAGAAAGAGATTTGAACCTATAGCTAGACTAGATGCCTTGGGAACTCCATATGGACAGTGTTGTCTCCCTTGTCTCCCTGCCAGTGTCCTGCACGTCTCTCAGATTCAGAGAATGAAGAACCTTCTCGAGGCCAGATGACACAGACACATCGCTCAGCATTTGTTTCCAAGAACAACTCCTACTCCTTAGCTTTCCTGGCAGGGTAAGAGACTGATGCTGAATTCAGTCAGCATTCTTTGGTTTTGGGGTATGAGATAAAAGGGACTGGGGGAGCAAAGGTATTTGTTGTGGCTACTTTGGTGAGGAGGTGGAAGGGAGAAAAGAGGTGGGACTTGGTTTTCAAATATGGACTAGGGAAAAAGGGCTGACCTGAACTTTTCAGGAAAAGTAACATTTACCCCTTTTCTGACATCCTCAGGATAGGATTGTGCTAATTGCTGTGCTGCAAAGTATGCCCCTTTTATCTTGGGAGGAAACAACAAAGTCTTCTTCAGTCTGACGATATGCATGGACTCTCCCTCTGGACTTAGTAGGAAGTGAGGGCAGAACTGATTTTCATTTCAGTGCCTAAACCTAAAATATATCTTTATAGGTTATAAGAGGGCAAACTGAAAAGTTTTTAAGACCTTTGTCAAGGAATCTCTTGATCCTTTAGACTTTGTAGGCCCTGGGAAGGAAAGGAGGAAGGAATTGGATAGATGATGGGTGCTAGAAGGATAATGAAGGGCTAGGTGGAGGAAAAGAAAGATGGATAGAAGGGAGGAAGGAAGGGAAGCGAAAAAAGAAAAAAGAAAAAAGAAATAGAGGAAAGAAGGAAGGACTCATGCATACATTCATTCAACAGACATTTTGTGAACAGCTGCTACATGCTGGGCTCTGTTTTAATACACAGATGTAAAGATACAATCTTTTTTTTTTTCTTTTTTTTTTTTTTTGAGACAGTGTCTCACTCTGTTGTTGAGGCTGGAGTATAATTGGGTAATCATGGTTCACTGTAGCCTCAATCTCCTGAGCTCAAATGATCCTCCCATCTCAGCCTCCCAAATAGCTGAGATCATAGGTGTGTGCCACCATGTCTGGCTAATTAAAAAAATATTTTTTTTTGTAGAGACGAGGTCTCCTTGTGTTACCCAGGCTGGTCTTGAACTCCTGGGCTCAAGCAGTCCTCATGCTTCAGCCTTCCAAAGCGCTGGGATTATAGGTGTGAGCCACTGTGTCTAACCAAAGACACAATCTTCACCCCAGTTCATTTTCTGTTTTTTTTATTTTTTATTTTTTTTTTTTTTTTTTTTTATTATACTTTAAGTTCTAGGGTACATGTGCATAACGTGCAGGTTTGTTACATATGTATACTTGTGCAGTGTTGGTGTGCTGCACCCATCAACTCGTCAGCACCCATCAATTCATCATTTATATCAGGTATAACTCCCCAATGCAATCCCTCCCTTCTGTTTTTTTTAAAGCTGGTATTGCTCACCCTTATCTCTAGGGTTCAACTCTTTCTTTCCACCAGTATTATTTAGTAGATCTCTCTTTTGCTGCTCCTGTGAATACACACCCAGATCCTTTCTTTTTTTGGGTTTTTTGTTTGTTTGTTTGTTTTTGTTTTGAGACAGGAGCTCTCTCTGTTGCCTAAACTGGGGTGCAGTGGTGTGATCACAGCTCACTGCAGCCTCACCCTCCTGGGTTCAGGCAATCTTCTCATCTGAGCCTCCTGAGTAGCTGGGACTACAGGCGTGTACTGTCATGCCCAGCTAATTTTTTTCCCCTATATTTTGTGTAGAGATGGGATTTTGCCATGTTCCCCAGGCTGGTCTGGAACTCCTGGGCTCAAGAGATTTGCCCGTCTCAGCCTCCCAAAGTGCTGAGATTATAGGCGTGAGCCTAGATAGACACCTAGATAGACCCTTTCTGTCATAAGACTTTTACTGCTAGTTATTCATAAATATGACAGAAGCTACAAAAGTTTAAAAATATTATAAAGTGCTTACTATTATGATCCTTATGTAGTTTTAATTTTTGAATCTTTTTTGTATATGTTATTTGTGAGTAGTCTGATTTTCCTCTGTTATTTCCGAGAATAAAATTCACTGAATCTCCCTTTTGCTTAAATGCCTCCCCTTCACTAGGTGATGGCAGCTCTTTTCCCAGTAAAGTACCTCCCATAATATTTGTTGACTCATTTGACATTTGTTGAATGGCCATTGTAGCATAGCCACTTAGGCTTGCTTGATGTAAACAGGACCCAGTAATAAGCCAGTGTCCTTTCTATTTATGACGAAGATGGGACTCTTGCATTGTATGAACTTGAACTATAGATGCCTTCTAAAGTTAAAAAAAAGTCAAGATTGCTTGACTAAGAATTTTCAGCTCCTGGTTGTGTGTGTGTATTTTCCCCCAATTCATAGGACACATATTTTAATGATTATAAGAGGGATCTACTGCAAAGAGAAAAAGATCAAATTTTTCATTCCCATCAAGTGACAATAAATACTCCTTGAAGCCAATAATTATTGTTTTATGAAATCTGTGATTAATGAATATCTCATAATTTAAAACAAATTAGAAAAAAAGAAATGTATATTAAAATCCAAATATTGGCCAGGCGCGGTGGCTCAAGCCTGTAATCCCAGCACTTTGGGAGGCCGAGACGGGTGGATCACGAGGTCAGGAGATCGAGACCATCCTGAGCTACACGGTGAAACCCCGTCTCTACTAAAAAATACAAAAAAAAACTAGCCGGGCGAGATGGCGGGCGCCTGTAGTCCCAGCTACTCGGGAGGCTGTGGCAGGAGAATGGCGTAAACCCGGGAGGCGGAGCTTGCAGTGAGCTGAGATCGCGCCACTGCACTCCAGCCTGGGCGACAGAGCTAGACTCCGTCTCCAAAAAAAAAAAAAAAAATCCAAATATTATACCAAGGGACAGTTGCCCCAGTTAGTTGGAGTAGGTGTTGAATGGATAAATTGCTTATCACTAATTCCAGTCTCTTATACCTTTGTAATTCATTCTTTTAAAGGGGGTAGCAGGTCAATATTTCATCGCTTAGAGATGCCTACCACAGAACTTTAAAAATTCTTTTCTAATGGACAAAATTGCAAAGCCTATATGGAGGAGTGTGCTTTTGATTATAAGTGGTTCTGGAACATCTCTTATATATCTTCTTTTCCTCTTCCAGCCCATCCTTGTCCTTACCCTGTTCCATTGAGCCACAATGGAACTAATTTATTGGAAAATATTCACTTAAGATTTTGCTATTAAGAAATGCTTATAATCAGTATTACACATTTCTGGGTTTCAGGGCTCACTTTCTGCCTAACAACTGAGGTTTAATTATTAGTATAGTTATCAAGACCATCGAATTTAGTTTATTAGGGTTTCTTTTTAGGAAATAGTTTGCTGATGTCATGGAAACCTTAGTTTGCAAAATCAGTTATAGTAATACTGTGAATTGCATCTTTTACTTAGAACATGCCGTTTCCTTAGATAAGAAAACAGTAAGTTTTAGTTCCAAATTATATTTAGGAAAACAATACGGAGTTATTAGTGCTGACAATGAGAATGTAGCATATGGACATATTCAAAAAGAATTAGCGTAGTGATGGTTGTACAACAGTGTAACTGTACACTTAAAAATGGTTAAAATTATAAATTTATCTTTTACCACAGTTAAAAATTTAACATCATTTATAGTTTTTGGATATTTCAAATGCATTTTTTTTCTGTTAAAGCAACAAAAATAGGCTTTTTTTCCTGCAAATTCTTCTCCTAAAGAGAAGACTGTGTAAAAACTTTTAAAGGTTTTATACCTGTATTTGAATCAAATGAATCTGCCATTTGTTTTTCCTGTTGACTTTATAAACTGTTCTTTCTTAAGCACAAAAGCATGGAGGTAAGGGTGAATAGGCATGACTGATGAGGTGATTATTTTGGAAGGAATGCATCAATACATTCTGTAGGTCTTGCCAGTTGGTCAGTTTGCTTTCATTTGAAAAAAATCATAGTAAAGAGGGTTTTGCAACCATATTAATGAAGTTCTACATCCCTTTGAAAATGAAATTTTTTCCAAATAGGCAGATAGAATAATAGTTTATCCAAGATTATTGTTAGGTTAATCACAAACTATATGTTAATTGAAAAAAATTAGTTTGAACCATAAGAAGGATATATCATTGTAAAGTTAAATATTTAAGTATCTGAAAACTGGTTTAATTATTTTTAAAAACTTATTTCCCTTCATTTCTCATTTCCTCTTCCCCAAGAGAAACGAACTAAACACATGGTTGCAATTCATCTTATAGTGCAGCATGAAAAAGATTTCTTTTTTTGAGCTAGTGTCTTCTTTTCCTTTAAGAGAACTCCATATCTAGTTGCATTTTCCTCTTTGCTTTGACTGTCAGGCAAGTTAGGTTTAGGACAGGATTTTCAATTCAGTCACCATGGCTTTCTGACATGGCCTGTTAATTTTTAAAAAAAATAATTTTTGCTGTACCCTTCTTACATTACTTAATGCGGTCTTTATTTGTCTTAAGGCTTAGTCTTTATGTATTTTTACTGTAAATCACTTCAGATTCTTCTTGTAACTAGAGTATAACCATACAAAGAAACATAATCAAACTAGTCTTCTTCCCAGTTTTTTTTTCTTTTTAAGTGATATAGTAATGCAGGTAATGCCATTTCGTACAAAAATGAAATCTTAAGTAAATGGTTCCTAGCAAGATTTCTGGCACATACTAAGTCTTCAGTGAATATTGCTGCTGCTGCTGCTGCTGCAATTTTTATCTTCTTTTGGAACATGGACTCTTATAGCTGAAAAGGACCTTAAATGTCATCTTATTCAGCCCATTTGTTTTCTAAATGGAAGATTAAGCCCAGAGAAAGAACATGGCTTGCCAAATCTTAGACTGCTAAAACAGGAGGAAACTGAGTTAGGACTGACGCTTCTTGGCTCTGAGTTTACTGCTCTTTCTGCTGTACTCCATACCTTGATCCTCATGCTGCCTCTGTTCACCTTCTTCTCTAGACTTTAAACTCATCAAAGGCAGGCATAGCATCTTGTTCATCATTATAATACTTAGTACAGTGCCTGACACATAGTTAGGATTCAGTAAATATTTGTGGAATGTTTGAATAAGACAGGCCTTGTGTCTGTTGGTAGGTTAAACTGGGGCTTTGTCAGAACTGATTGTCAAACTTGCAGCAGAGGGCCTCTAGGAGGGTTCCAGGAGCTTAGATTGGCTAATGGCTGTTTTTTAGATTAGATTCCATAGGATTAATATGGGATTTGGGGGAAGTCTAGTGACCACATTGATAACATTTTTATGTGCTATGAAGTTGCTTTTTAGTCTTTGAATGCTTTAGCAATAGCTTATATTGATACTTTTTATAGATGCTATAAAAGAAAGATCGGTGTTCTACTTAGTAGAAATTAACCATAGCTGCATCATTTTGTTTTCTAAACTCCAGATACTTTTAAGCCTGAATCTCTGGTGGCTCAGAGTGTGGCACATCAAGGGACTTAAAGTGGCTGTGCTTTCTATACAGTGTATGTATAAGGAGAGATATAGACAGAGACTTACTGACAGACTCAGAGATACTAAACACATGTCCAGCCAGTGTTAGAGTGAATTGAAATCTGAAGACCCTCTGGGAAATAGGTACCTTTCCTTAAAATTCACAAATGAAATACAGAAGCATTCAGGTAACAGAAATGCATAAGTGATGTGATATTGGAATACTAGCTTCAGGATTGAGGAAAATAAGCAGATTCAGAGAACTAAGGGGTGGAGTTTTAGGGAAGAAGTAGCAGTGTGACCTTGAGTAAAATCAGTTGGCTCTCCTTCAGTCTCATCTATGTAAAATGCAGAGTGTTATGCCTTACCTACAAGCTAGGGCAGGGGGATTTACTCTGTGATTTCTTAAGATTCTTCCTCTAAAATGGAAATGTCTAGAGGTGGCTTAAACCAGAGTTTTGAGTTATGGAGGAAATGAGGCCAGGGTATGAAAAGAAAGGGGGAGGGGGCCATTAGGAAGTTGTAACAATAAAGATCAAACTTAAATTGAGTGTGGGAAATAGTCAAATAGTGGCTTGAGGGAGAGGAGATTATGAGAAGATGAAGCAGTGAGTTGAAATGGCAAGGCTTGGTGGCCTGGGGTGTGTGTGTGTGTGTGTGTGTGTGTGTGTGTTGGAGGAGAGAGAAAGGAATTGGAACAAGTCAAGTGTTTACCAACCTGCTTATTAAGAGGACAAATCTTATTAAAAGTAATGGAATATGGTCGGAAAAGGAAGATAGCTTAAGGAGAAGCAACATGGAGCTTAAGGAGAATGGCAGGTTTTAGAGGCGTCAGTAATATCTCTGCCGTTTTAGAACAGAAATATTCTCATAGTCTTCAGTAAGGCCTAGAAGTTTGGTGAGGGGTAGTGTCAGGAGCTAGCCCTTTCTCAATGCTTCCTTGGGCTCTCTGCCATGTTGAGTTCCTAGCATACCTCATGTGATTTAATTCTCACATTCATCCTGCAAAATGTGTAATATCACTGTTTTACAGCGAAGGAAGCTGCAATTCAAAGAGGTTAAGTGACTCACCCAAGAACCTCTCAACTCAGTAGAGTACAGAGATGGAATTGGAACCCAGTTCTCTTTTTACTCCAAATCTATGTTCTTTCTGTCAGGCCATTATCAGAGCTATATGACAAAAGGCCCTGCACTTAAATATGTGTTTTGAAATTATCTACCTTTGCAACAGACGGCTGCTCTCCTTCCATTTTTTAAAAAAATAATTTATACCCTCCATTGTTCCAAAAAGATACATGGTTGCTACAGAGGAAAGTGAGAATCTGTCCGGTTATTTCTCATTTAAGAGAACTCAAATCCTTCTGCATTATGTTAGGCCTTTTGGAATACAGCTATGGAAACAAGTGTTCCTATCCATCAGTAAAAGAATACAAGCGTGAGTCCAGAATAGGCAAATACGTAGAGACATAAAATACATGAGTAGTAGGGCTGGAGGAAGTGGGGTTTGAGGGTGATAGCTAAAGGGTATGGGGAACTTTTTGAGGTGACAGAAATGTTCTAAAATTAATTGTGGTGATGGTTAAATAACTGAATATACTAAAAACCATTACAATGTACACCTAAAAAAATAAAAAGAATACTAGTATAGACAAGGCAGATAACCCAGAGTGTAACAAAATATTACCTACTTCTGGGTAGATAGCAGCTGTACCAAGGTCTAAAGAAGCTTCTGGGTTTCACTTCAGGGTGTGTGTGAGTGAGTGAGTGGGTGGGTGAGAGAGAGATGTGTGTGTGTGTGACAGGATGGAGAGGGTGGGAAGGGTCTTTTAGGCCAGAGACTGGCAAGAGGGTTCTCTCCAACTTTAATTTATTGGTGCGACTCAGCTCTGTCAGACCTGAAGGTATCCTTAAGAAACAAGTATGGTGTAGGTATGTAAGAGACAGACAGAGTAATGAGCAAGCAATTGAGAGCATAAGCTATCTAACGTTTTATATCTAATATGGCCATTTGAAACCCTTTAAACAGTGTTTTTTAAGTACTTAAGTCTTCTAGTTTTCCAGCTGTATAGTTATACTGGCTACCCCGGCTTTTCTTTGTTTGTAAATCAAACTGGTTGTGGGTGCAGGTATTTTTAGCCTAACTAGATATCCCAGAAACCATCTGGTCTCTTGGCAGTGGAAATTTTAAGCAAGTTGCTTTTCAGACAGTGCTGCTTTCTCTAGTTTATCCCTTCTTTATGTGTTCAGATAGACAGAGCTTCCCTAGATGTTTTGAGTCTGTTCTGTGGCAGAGTAGAGTAAGTTAGATCAGTATGCTGTGGTGCAAACAGCACAGGCCTTAGAATTATAGAGATACTATAGGTTTAAATAATTCACTTCAGCTGTGTGACCTTGGAAAGATCACTTCTCTCATTTCTCTATGAATTGGGGATGACGATAGCTATGTCATAGAGTCTCTGGATTAAATGAGATACAATATATATATTTCAAATACTTAGCACAGTGCCTGACAGATAATGGGTTTCTAATAAATGTTGATGTTTTCTTTCTTTTCCTTAAGGGATAGAAAGAGGTTATTTCTGCACATATTTTTATGTATTTATAAGAAATTTCTTTAATATATCCACTATATGCCAGGCACTATGTTAGAGTTTAGGGATATACAGAAATGGACTCCGTACAAAAGAGGAAGGAGTAGTTACTGCCTCCATTTTTTTTTTAGTGAGATTATTGTTTGGGCACTTTAAATCATAAGAACATCAAGGTTATTGCTCTTGACTATTTATTCTGTACCAGCATTTTGAAGATTCTTCCCCTGACCAAATGCTACAATAACAACAACAATAATAATATTATCTGTGTATTATGTTTATGTTTTATATAATATTTTTACATTCATGATTTTAATGACTCTTAGTGTCCAGATCTATACTGCATGTTGCTAGAAGTACTGCTTGATCTTTTGAGTAGTGCCATGGTCATAAAACACCTTTCTTGCTTTATAATTTAAATATATCTCACTGTTTCTTAAAAGATACTTTGCCTGGTGACATGAGCAAACTTGGCAGATCAGGGAACTCCAAAAGCCTTCCATAAAAGCAGTAATAATTGACAAAAACAGCCAACACCAACTTTATCGGAACTCTGGAAACTAATCAAAAGTTTATAGCAAATAAGCAGTGTCTCAATCTAGAAAAACACACGTGGCCGAGTGTGGTGACTCCTGCTTGTAATCCTAGCATTTTGGGAGGCTGAGGTGGGAGGACTGCTTGAGCCTGGGAGTCTGAGACCAGCATGGGCAACATAGTGAGACCTTGTCCCTACTAAAAATTTTTTTTCTTTTTTTTTTTTTTTGAGACGGAGTCTCGCTCTGTCCACCAGGCTGGAGTGCAGTGGC
>NW_012115211.1:1598701-1658396 GCF_000951035.1 Colobus angolensis palliatus | reverse complement strand
CATGGCACAAGTATACATATGTAACAAACCTGCACGTTATGTACATGTACCCTAGAACTTAAAGTATAATAATAATAATAATAACAAAGAAAAAGGAAATCATGTAAAAAAAAAAAAAAAAAGACAGCAACCACAAAACCAGGGGTAGGGAGAGAATCTGATTTTCATAGTTGCCACCTTATAATATTCAAAATGCAAAAAATATGAGGCATAGGAAGCAAGAAACAATGACCCATACACAGGAAAAAAGAAACCGATAGAAAATGTCCCAAAGGAAGCTGAGACATTTGACATTTTTAATGTGGACTTTAAATCAGATGCTCAAGATCTAAAGGAACTATGGGCAAAGAACTAAAGGAAACTATGAAAAACAATGTCCTAAGTAGACAGTATCAATAAAGAGAAATTATGAAAAAGGAACCAAATAGAAATTCTGGACCTGAAAAGTACAGTGACAGAATAGATTTGAACAGGCAGAATAATTAACTAATACGAATATAGGTCAATTGAGATTATCCAATCTGAGAAACAGAAATAAAAAAGAATAAAGAAAAATGAACAGAGCCTAAGAAATCTGTGAGACACCATTAAGTGTACCAATATACACAAAATGGTAGTCCCAGAATGAGAAAGGGGCAGAAAGACTACTTGAAGTAATAATGACCACACACTAACCAAATTTAATGAAAGACATAAGTCTACACGTCCAAGAAGTTCTGTGACTCCAACGTAGGATAAAGACGTCTATACCAAGACACATTATAATCAGACTGTTGAAAGCCAGAGAGAATACTGGAAATAGCAAAGATCACAAATCACTATACGAGATATAATAATCATGAAAAAGTTTGAAATATTGTGAGAATTTCCAAAATGTGACACAGAGAGAAGAAGTGAGCACATGCTGTTGGAAAAATGATGGTGATAGACTTGCTTGATACAGGGTTGCCATGAATCTTCAGTTTGTAAAAAATGCAGTATCAGCAATGTGCAATAAAGCAAAGGACAAAAAAGAAAGGGATGCCTGTATAAGACGTATAAAACAAATAGCAGAAGTCCTTCATCAGCAATTACATTAAATGTAAATTGATTAAACTCCGCAATTAAGAGGAAGAGATTGGGAGAATGGATTTAAAAAAGAAATGATTCGGATATATGCTGAGACACACCTTAGATCCAAAGACAAAAATAGGTTGATAGTGAAAGAATGTAAAGATATTTCATGCAAACAGTAAACAAGAGAGCTGGAGTAGCCATACTAATATCAGACAATATAGGCTTCAGGTTAAAAATTGTTATAAAAGACAAGGAAATACATTATATAATGATAAAAGGATCAACTCAACAAGAAGAATTCTTCTGAAGTGCACATGGAACATTCTCCAATATAGACTGTATGTTAGACCATAAAACAAGTCTCAATATATTTTAAAGGGTTGAAATAATAACTATATTTTTGACCACAATGGAATCAAACTAGAAATTGATAGGAAGAAAACTGGAAAATTAACAAATATGTGGAAATGAAACAACACATTCTTTAAAACCAGTAGGCCAAAGAAGAAGTCACAAGAGAAATTAGAAAATACTTTGGGAGGAATGAAAATAAAAACCTTCCTGGATATATATACCCTCTTAAGACTGAACCAGGAAGAAATTGAATCCCTCAACAGACCAATAATGAGTTTTGAAATTGAGGCAATAAGGAGTAGCCTACCAACCAAAAAAGCCCAGGACAAGACATTCACAGCTGAATTCTACCATAGGTACGATAATGAGTTGATGCCATTTCTACAGCAACTATTCCAAAAAATTGAAAAGGAGGGATTCCTCCCTAACTCATTCTATAAGGCCTGCATCATCCTGATACCAAAACCTGGAAGAGATACAACAAAAAAGAAAACTTCAGGCCAGTATCCTTGATAAATATCAATGCAAAAATCCTCAATAAAATACTGGCAAACCAAATCCAGCAGCACATCAAAAAGCTTATCCATCATGATCAAGTAGTCTCCATCCCCTGTGTGTTAATCTGTTTTCACACTGCTATAAAGAACTGCCCAAGACTAGGCAATTTATAAAGAAAAGAAGTTTAATTGACTCCCAGTTCCACGTGGCTGGGGGAGGCCTCAGGAAACTTACGATCATGGTGGAAGGCAAAGCAGGCACCTTCTTCACAAGGTGGCAGGAGGGAGTGAATGAATGAAGGGGGAAGAGGCCCTTATAAAACCGTAAGATCTTGGCCAGAAGCAATGGATCACACCTGTAATCCCAGCATGTTGGGAGGCTGAGGTGGGTAGATCACTTGAAGTCAAGAGTTCGAGACCAGCCTGGCCAACATAGTGAAACTCCATCTATACTAAAAATAGAAAAATCAGCTGGGTGTGGTGACATGCGCCTGTAATTCCAGCTACTCCAGAGCCCGAGACATGAGAATCGCTTGAACCTGGGAGGTGGATGTCACAGCGAGCTAAGATTGAACCAATTCTCTACTGCCTGGGCGACAGAGCAAGACCCCACCTCGTAAATAAGTAAATAAATAAAACCATCAGATCTCATGAGAACTCACTATCGTGAACAGCATGGGGGAAACCAACCCTGTGATTCAGTTACCACCACCTGGACTCTTCTTTGGCACATGGGGATTATGAGATTTATAATTCAAGATGAAATTTGGGTGGGAACACAAAGCCTAACCATATCATTCCACCCCTGGCCCCTCCTGAATCTCATGTCCTCACATTTCAAAACACAATCAAACTTTTCCAACAGCCCCCCAAAGTCTCATCTGAGACAAGGCAAGTTCCTGCTGCCTATGAGCCTGTAAAATCAAAAGCAAGTTAGTTATTTCATAGATGCAATAAGAGTATAGGCATTGGGTAAATACACCCATTCCCAGTGGGAGAAATTGGCCAAAACAGAGGGGCTACAGGCCCCATGCAAGTCTGTAATCCAGCAGGGCAGCCAAGTCTTAAAACTGCAAAATGATCTCCTTTGACTACATGTGTCACATTCAGGTCACGCTAGTGCAAGAGGTGGGCTCCCAGGGCCTTGAGTGGCTCTGCCCTTGTGGCTTTGCAAGGTACAGCTCCCTCTCTGGCCGATTTCACGGGCCAGCATTGAGTGTTTACGGCTTTTTTAGGTACATGGTGTAAGTTGTTGGTGGATCTACCATTCTGGGGTCTGGAGGAAGGTAGCCCTCTTTACCACAGCTCCCCTAGGCAGTGCCCCAATGGGGACTCAGTGTGGGGGCTCCAACCCCACATTTCCCTTCCATACTGCCCTAGCAGAGGTGCTCCAGGCTCCACCCCTGCAGCAGACTTCTGCCTGTATATCCTGGCATTTGCATACGTTCTGTGTAATCTATGTGAAAGTTCCTAAACCTCATTTCTTCACTTCTGTGCACCTACAGGCCCGATACCACATGTAAGACACCAAGGCTTGGGGCTTGTACCCTCTGAAACAATGGCCTGATCTGTACATTGGCCCCTTTTAGCCACGGCTGGGGCATGGGCACCAAGAGACTTCACAAAGCAGCAAGGCCCTGGGCCCAGCCCACAAAACCATTTTCTCCTCCTCGTTTTCTGGCCCTGCAGTGGGAGGGCTTGCTGTGAAGACTTCTGACATGTCCTGAAGACATTTTCCCCATTGTCTTGGCAATTAACATTTGGCTTCTCGTTACTTATGCAAATTTCTGCAGCTGAGTTTTTGTTTTCTGTTGCTCCATCAGACTGGAAATTTTCCAAACACTTATGCTCTGCTTTCCTTTTCAACATATGTTCCAATTCCAGACCATCTCTATGTGAATTATGGGGATTATAATTCAATATGAGATTTGGGTGGGGACACAAAGCCTAATGATGTCACCCAAGATGCAAAGGTGGTTCAGCATAGGCAAATCAATAAATGTGATTCTTCACGTAAACAGAACTAAAGACAAAAACTACATGATTATCTCAATAGATGCAGAAATGGCCTTCAATAAAAACATCCCTTCATGTTGAAAACTCTCAATAAACTAGGTGTTGAAGGAACATACTTCAAAATAAGAGCCATATATGACAGACCTACAGCGGTATCATTCTGAATGGGCAAAAGCTGGAAGCATTCCCCTTGAAAATAGGCACAAGACAAGGATGCCCTTTCTCACCACTCCTATTCAGCATAGTATTGGAAATTCTAGCCAGGGCAGTCAGGCAAGAGAAAGAAATAAAGGGTATTCAAATACGAAGAGAGGAAGTCAAACTGTCTTTGTTTGCAGATGACATGATTCTATATCTAGAAAACACCATTGTCGCAGCCCAAACGCTTCTTAATCTGATAAGCGGCTTCAGCAAAATCTCAGGATACAAAATCGTTGTGCAAAAGCATTCCTATACACCAGTAGCAGGTAACCAGACAGCCAAATTATGAATGAACTCCCACTCACAATTGACACAAAAAGAAAAAAATACCTACGAATATGGCTAACAAGGGAAGGCAGGACCTCTTCAAGGAGAACTACAAACCACTGCTCAAAGAAATCAGAGATGACACAAACAAATGGAAAAACATCGCATGCTCATGGATAGGAAGAATGAATATCATTAAAATGGCCATACTGCCCAAAGCAATTTATAGATTCAATTCTATTCCCGTTAAACTACATTGACATTCTTCACAGAATTAGAAAAAACTATTTTAAAATTCATATGGAACCAAAACCATTTAAAATTCATGTGGAACCTGAATATTCAAGACAATTCTAAGCAAAAAGAAAAAAGCTGGAGACATGATGCCACCTGACTTCAAACTATACTACAAGGTTACCGTAACCAAAACGGCCTGATATTTATACAAGAACAGACCGAGGGAACAGAATAGAGAATCCAGAAACAAGACTGCATACCTACAACCATATGATCTTAGATAAACCTGACAAAAACAATGGGGAAAGGATTCCCTATTTAGTAAGTGGTGCTGGGAGAACTGGTGAGCCATATGCAGAAAACTGAAACTGGACCCCTTCCTTACACCATACAAAAAATTAAAAAATCAACTCAAGATGGATTAAAGACTTAAATGTAAAACCCAAAACTATAAAAACCCTAGAAGAAAATCTAGGCAATACCATTCAGGACCATAGGCATGGGCAAAGATTTCATGACGAAGGTGTCAAAAGCAATTGCAACAAAAGTAAAATTGATGAATTGGAGCTAATTAAACTAAAGAGCTTCTGCCCAGCAAAAGAAACTGTCATCAGAGTGAACAGACAACCTATGGAATGGGAGAAAAATTTTGCAATCTATCCATCTGACAAAGGTCTAGCATTCAGCATCTACAAGGAACTTAAACAAATTTACAAGAAAAAAAAAAGCCACCCCAGTAAAAAGTGGACAGAGGTTGAATAGACACTTCTCAAAAGACATACATGTGGTGAACCAGCATATGACAAAGAGCTTGACATTACTGATCCGTAGAGAAATGCAAATCAAAACCGTAATAACCATCTCACACCAGTCAGAATGGCTATTATTAAAAAGTCAAAAAAAAAAAAAAAAAGCTGGCAAGGTTGTGGAGAAATGAAACACTTTTACATTGTTGGTGGGAGTGTAAATTAGTTCAACCATTGTGGAAGACAGTGTGACGATTCCTCAAAAACCTAGAGGCAGAAATACCATTCAACCCAGCAATCTCATTACTAGGTATATACCCAAAAGATTATGTATCATTCCCGCATAAAAATACATGCACATGTATGTTCATTGCAGCACTGTTCACAACAGCAAAGACATGGAACCAACCTAAATGCCATTCAGTGATAGACTGAATAAAGAACATGTGGTACATATACCCCCATGGAATACTATGCAGCCATTAAAAGGAACAAGATTATGTCCTTTGCAGGGGCATGGATGGAGCTGGAAGCCATCATTCTCAGCAAACTAATGCAGGAACAGAAAACCAAACACTATATGTTTTCATTTATGAAGTGGGAGCTGAATGATGAGAACTCATGGACACGTGGGGAAACAACACACACTGGGGCCTGTAGGAGGATGGGGGTGGGAGGAGGGAGACCATCAGGAAAAACAGCTAATGGACGCTGGCCTTAATACCTTGGTGATGGGATGATCTGTGCAGCAAACCACTATGACACAAACCTGCACATCCTGCACATGTACCCCTGAACTTAAAAGTTAGAAAAAGGTAAAAATAAAAACCCATACATTTTCAAAACTTACTGAATGTAAAGAAAGCAGTGATCAGAGGGAAATTTATAGCTGTAAAAGTGTACATTATAAAAGATCTAAGACTAAACACACAGAGTAGACTAAACACAGAAAACAAAACGAAAGAAGTAATAAAGATTACATTGAAGATTAATGGAGAATAGGAAAACAGTAGAATGAATGAAACCAAAAGTTGGGTTCTTTGGTAAGATCAACAAAATTGACAAATTTTTAATGACTGGTCAAGAAAAAAGAGAAGACTCAAATTACCAAAATTAGGAAGAAAAATTATGACATTACTGACATTATAGAAGTAAGAAGGATGATAGACTATGAACAATTTTATGCCAACAGATTAGATAATTTAGATGAAATGTACCAGTTCCTAGAGTGAATGTAATGAAATGTACCAGTTCCTAGAAACATGTAAAGTACCTGAGGAAGTTGAAAATCTGTATTGACCTATATAAAGAGGTTGAACCAATAATAATAATAATAATAATAGTAATCCAACAATACAACCCGAGGGCCAGATGGCTTCACTGGTGATTCTACCAAACAAATAAAGAAGAATTAACATGAATCCTGACACTCTCCCAAAAATTAGAAGAATAAATATTCTGTGAGGTAAGCATTACCCTGATACCAAAGCCGGACAGATATTTCATAAGAAAACTATAGGCCAAGATCTCTTAGGAATATAGATAAAAATTCTTCAGCAAAAATACCAGCCAACAAAATCCAGCAGCATTTTTTAAAAAGAATTATATACCATGACCAAGCGGGATTTATTCCAAGAATGCAAAGGTGTTTCAGCATATGAAGATCAATGTAATGTACCATTTTAGTAGAATGAATTGCTCAGTAGACACACACAAAAAAGTGACAAAATCTTATACCCTTTCATGAGAAAAATGCTGAACATGTAGGAAAACAAGAGAACTTCATCAGTCTTATAAAAGGAATCTCTGAAAAACCCACAGCAACAGCATACTTAGTGATGAAAGAGAAAACTTTCCTCCCAGTAGCAGGAACAAGATAAATGATGTCTACTGTTGCCACTTTTGTTCAACTTGTACCTGAAATTTTAGCCAGAAAAATTGGGCAAGAAAAATAAAAGGCATCCAGATGGCAAAGGAAGAAGACTATCTCTCTTTACACATGACATGTTATTCACAAAAAATCCTAAAGAATCTATGAAATAATTGTTAAAGCTAATAGCCAGATTTTAGCAAAGCTGCAAGATATAAGCTCACCACACAAAAATCAGTTGCATTTCTATACACTAGCAATGAACAACCCAAAAAGGTAACTATGAAAACAATTCAGTTTACGATAGCATCAAAAAATAGAATACTTACGAATAAATTTAACCGCAGTAGTGCAAGACTTGTATGCTGAAAACTACAAAACGTTGCTGAAAGAAATTTAAGATCTAAATAAAGTGAAAGACCTCCTGTGCTCATGGATTAGAAGACATAACATTGTTAAGATGGCAATACTCTTGAAGTCATTTTACAGATTTAGTGTAACACCTATTAAAATTCCAATGGTCTTTTTTGCTGAAATGGACAAATGTACCACAATACATATATTTTGTATATCAAATATATGTATCCCAAATAGTTTTGGATCCCAAGTAGTTAAAACAATCTTGAAGAAAAAAACAAAAGAACAAAGGTGGAAGACTCATAACTCCTGATTTCAAAACTTACTGCAAAGTATAGCAATCAAAATAGTGTGGTACTGGAATAAGGGTAGACATGCAATGGAATAGAGTTGAAAGTCCAGAAATAAACTCATACATTTGTGGTCAACTGATTTCCAACAAGGGTGCCAAGACCATTCAGTGGGGAAAGAATAGCCACTTTACATATGGTGATGGTATAACTGGATATCTACATGCAAAAGAATGAAGTTGGACCCCAACCTCATACCACATATAAAAATGAACTCCAGATGGATCAGATACCTCAATGTAAGTGCTTAAACTATAAAACTCTTAGAAGAAAACACTTGAGGAGTTCAGTTGTATAATAACTGCTCTCTTACAGCACTCACGCTATAGTGGTAGACTTCAGTGTCTAGACGCTCCTTTCAGTGAAGGTTGTCTTTTGATCAATCTGTCTCTAACGCTTTGCAGAGAGTTGGTGCTCAGTAAAAAGTCTGTTGATCAAATATGAATGGGAGAGATAAGGACAATTTCAGCTATACTAAAGTTTACCAAAAAGATTTTAGATTGTCAGAATTTTTTTTTTTCTTCATTGTGTGCTTGGTCACTGCAAGTGTGTTTCCTCCCTGGGCATTTTCTTTTGCCAAAATGGAGTTTATGGGGCATGCAAAGATGATCTCCCCAACTGCAGGTAGTTGTCATTTGTGTATCTGATAACGCAGGATTGAAAACAGTGACTTTCAATTTGACTGTTTTACACCTGACAAAATGGATTTATAGCCTGTTTTTAAAAATTATATTAAGCTATGTCTTAATTATGTAATATTTAGAGCTTAAGGTCTAGATCCAGCCTCAGTTTGAATACCTCTAATGGCATGGAGCTCATTGTCTTCCCAGGCAACTATCAGTGAACTGCTCTATTGAAAGTTACAAAGGTCTTTCTCAGGTTGATCAGAAAATCTTTTCCTCTTGGTGTCTGCTTGTTTCACCAATGGAATCACACCAAGCAATTGATATATTTAAAGTAACAATGCTGTCTCTCTCAATTTTATATCCCTTTCTTCTAACCCAAGGTATATATTATTTACCACAGCATTTTAATCTGCCATACAGTATGCTTCTGGGTGGCTTACACCACTGACAGTTTCTGTGACTTCTAGGGATGCAAATGAATATCAATATTTTTTAAAGTAAACTACCAATCAAACTGACTTTTACACAGCTGCTTTTGTAGGGGGATGTTGAAATTTTCTACCTGCTCCAAAATGTATTTCCCACTAGGTAGTACAACTTTCACATCTTTCATTTGGGTTAAATGTTGAATTTCTTGGTATAGTGCAAGCATGTGATACAGGTTGGCCACCTCTTTCTCCTGTTAACACCATGTGGCCGTAAGACATAGGATGGGAGGGTTTTGAATGGGAGGAATAACACAGAAACACTGGAATAGAAGCCCTTATGAGTGGGTAGGACATGCTACCCACTCTACCTACTAGAGATGTAGGGAGAAGAGAGGCACCTTGGGAAGATACCTTACCTCCTTTTCAAGTTTTCTTCAGGCTAATACTGGCATGGTAAAACTCTGAAAACAAGTCTTTCGCTACAAAAGAGTAGATATGATGCATTCCATTCCAAAGCTAAATCGAATCATTTGAAGAAATAATTTCTGTTTGAGATCATCTGCATAACTATGTGTCCATCTTGACTTATGGCAAATTCGTGTTTATCCTTTGAAATGAACATGCTACAGGAAGACATTTCCAACCCAGATCTCACTTCATCCCAGGTTATAAAGAATTCTCTCTCTGTTACGCCATTTCTGCTTCCTATGCATACTTTTTTTTTGTTGTGCCCTTTCACTGTATTGTATTTATTTATTTGCCCACTGGACTCTAATTCCTTGAAGACCTAGACTGCGTCTCATTTTTCTCTATATTCTCAGTGCATGGATAGTGGCCATCAGTGTCTGGCATGCATATAGTAAGTATATGATACATGCTTGGTGAACAGACATATATTTAGGCAAGAGTTGAGGAATGGAAACAAAGGCGAGTGAGAAATTAAGTGTCCCTACTTGTTTCTGGGGCAGGTGACAGTCATCTGCATATAATTCTAACATAGATTTACATATGATCCTGGGACAACTGTTAATAGATACCCACATACAAAAGGATAAAGTTGGACTCCAACTTCACGCCATTTTGAGTTATAAAATTTAACTCAAAATGGACCAAAGACCTAAACTTAAGAGTCAAAATGGTAAAACTCTTAGAAGAAAACACTTGGGAAGTTTAGTTGCATACTAACTGCTGTCTTATGGCACTTACTATGGTATAGTGTAGTGGACTTCAGTATATAATCCAAGTACTGTGGAGTTTGATTTGGGTTATAAACTCAATGTCATAAAGACAAAAATCATGTGTTCTTTAAACCTCTGAAATCACTAGGATTTAGGCCTTTGAAAGCTCAAATGTAATGGATTAAAGGAGAGACTACATTTAATTTTGACTCTGTACATAAAGATCTAATGCACTGCTGTGCATTTTTGTAAGTACTTCAATATTTGTTTTGTGCTTGATTTAGATTGAAGAGAGGTTTGGGTCTAATAAAAAGAAAAATCTGTTGCTTGTAAAGGTCATTTAACATTATATCCACACTACTAAGGACAATGAAGTATCTCTACATCTCTCTAAGCATGTTCAAAATAGCCACTGGTTCTGCCTCCTTTTGGCAGGGTCTAGTTTGGAAACAAAACCTTGAACCAAATAGTGCTCCTCTCTGGAGCACTCTCTTTGTGCAGAGTTTCTTCTCAGAATGTATTTTGTTAATAAATTAACTCATTTCTGTTGTAGCTGCCCAAGGGAATTCTTTCTTGGTGAGTGGCTTAGAAAGCAAAAAGATACTGTCATCCTTTTTCCTTACCTTATAGACTAATTTTGACTACTTGTTTTTAATTTATTGTTTTTTAGGAAGCTAAACTCCAAGGTGGAAAGGAGTCAGAGCTGTAGTGACACAGCCCAGGAAAGAGTGAAGAGCAGACTCAGAGCAGCTCCAGGCAACAAAGCCAAGGTACACCCTCAGCCACAGACCTCCGGGGCTTGTGAGGCCTGCCCCATCACCCCCTCTGCACACAGTCACGAAATAAACTATTCCAGAAGAGAAGAAGCAGAATGAGCTCAGGCATACTAGTTATGCTGGAGAAGTCCACAAACAGATGTGAAGGAAGAAAGTTTGAATTAGTAGCCCGATGGGTAGAATAAGGGCTACTAGAGAATCCCCCCTTCTTTTTTTTTTTTCAAGACAGAGTCTCACTCTGTCACCTAGGCTGGTGTGCAGTGGTGCAACCATAGCTCACTGCAGCCTCGGACTCCTGGGCTCAAGTAGCCTTTCTCACCTCAGCCTCCCAAGTAGCTGGGACTCCAGGCACATGCGACCACACCTGGGTAATTTTTTAATTTTTTGTAGAGATGGGATCTTGCTATGTTGTCCAGGCTGGTCTCAAAGTGATACACCTGCCTCAGCTTACCAAAATGCTGGGATTACAGCACTTTGGGAGGTATGAGCCACCATGCCTGGACAAGAAACCTTTTTTAAAGCTTTAGATAAGTTTTTTTCCCCCCTACAGATTTTCAGTCTTATTAATTGTTTGAAGTATGTAGGATTTTCTGCTAAATGGTATGCTTTCTAAGTTAGGGATTTTCTCCCCTTCTTGGGCTCACATTACCCTTCATCCCTTTTCTTGTCCTCCCCTTCCCTGTCACTCCACCATCATAAAGGAATGATGAAGGAAAATGTGTATGTATGTGTGTATGAATGCATAATCTTTTTAATCTCTTCCAGGTCACAACTATGACTCCAGCCTCCAACCCCATCATTGGTGTCCTCTTGTCAACTCAAAACAACCGTTGCCTCTCAGTCCCTGACTTAACCATCGAAAAGCGTCTACCCTTCAGCTCCCTTTCATCCTTGGCTTCCCTGCATAAGCCAGAGCGTTCTATCAGCCCTGAGAGCAATGACAGCATCTCTGAAGAACTAAACCATTTCAAGCCCATTGTCTGCTCACCATGTACCCCTCCCAAAAGACTCCCTGATGGCCGTGTGCTAAGTCCCCTCATCATCAAATCAACTCCACGCAACCTAAACAGAAGCCTGCAGAAGCAGACTTCTTACGAAGCCAGTCCACGGATCCTCAAAAAGTGGGAACAGATCTTTCAGGAGCGACAGATCAAAAAGACCCTGTCAAAAGCCACTCTTACCTCTCTGGCTCCTGAAATGGGGGAAGACTTACTAGGCTCTGAAGGTATCCATTCTAGCAAGGAGAAGCCACTTGTGGCTGTAAATACAAGATTGTCCAGTGGGCAGGTCCTCTCTGAGTATACTGGACCCATCTCTGCCGATCTTGATTATTTCCCCTCTGTTAGCCAAACAAAAGCAGAACATGACAGTGATAATAAAAGTAACACTGAGATCCCACTGGAAACCTGCTGTTCCTCAGAACTCAAAGTGGGAGGCAGTGGGACTTCTTTGGAGAGGGAGCAGTTTGAGGGCTCAGGGTCAACTCCAGATGCCAAGTTAGATAAAACCTGCATAAGCAGAGCCATGAAAATCACCACAGTTAATTCAGTGCTACCCCAAAACAGTGTTTTGGGTGGAGTCCTCAAAACAAAGAAACAATTGAAGACATTAAATCATTTTGATCTGACTAATGGTGTTCTAGTCGAGAGCCTAAGTGAAGAGCCACTTCCTCCTTTGCGTCGAGGCCGGAAAAGACACTGCAAGACCAAGCACTTGGAACAAAATGGCTCCCTTAAAAAACTGCGACAAACCAGTGGTGAGGTGGGTCTGGCCCCAACAGACCCAGTCCTGCGAGAGATGGAACAGAAACTTCAGCAAGAGGAAGAGGACCGACAGTTGGCTCTGCAGTTGCAGCGCATGTTTGACAACGAGAGGCGGACTGTGAGCCGTCGAAAAGGAAGTGTGGATCAGTATCTCCTACGGTCCAGCAACATGGCCGGGGCCAAGTAGCACCTAATGTACAGTGTTACCTAGTTTTAAAAGGTCTTCGGCCTTGATCATTTATCCTGAAGAGCTGAGTGTTCTCACTTTGGTTTTATTTTAATGGCAAAACACTGTCTAATATGGTTCTGAGAGGTTCCAGGGACTTTGTAGTCAATATCCAAGGGAGCAGCATTTCCGTTTCTCTGTGACCCAGGCCAGAAGCCTAAGTGACCCATCCCTAAGGGCTTCTGGGCCAAACCGGGCAGCACCCACTGGGGATGAGATTTGGAATAGCCTCATTTAGGAACATAATGGCCACAGTTAGTAATGGTAAAGAGGGGATACTTGCTTAAACTGATAGACTTCCTGACTTCTTTCAGCAGGGTATTGTTTTAAATCAGCCTTGCAGACAAAAATTAATTACATCTTTTTCAAAGAAGTCCTCGGCAGATCCAAAATGATAATGGTTATGTTCCTCTTTCTGCCGTCCCTTGCCAAAAAATAAATACGTATCTATATCAGTTAAGCTTATGCCTTTACAAAAGTTAATTTACGTTCTCTGTTTAAAAAAATAACATTTGGTGAATGCTATATAGTTGACAGAACACATTTACAGACATTATTTAATTTAGTGTTTCCAAGAGACCTCTCATGTAACTGGTATTAGCCCCATTTTTAGATGATGAAACTGCAGCACAGATGTTCCAGTTCTCTCAACTACTAAGAGGCATAACCCATGGGTTTTCTAAAGGTTTCCCAAATAGATTACGACCTAAGGGTGTGCCAGGGGAGCCTAGGGGAAGCTAGACTGGGCATTGAACGCAGATAGTGCAAAATCCACATGCAAACAAGATCGACAGGGTAGATAAACATATACTATGTATTATCCCCATCCCCCACAGTTTATAGCCTTCTGCTTTTCTGGGGGTTTCAGCCTATGAGACAAACTATAATCAGGCTTAATTATTACTTTTCACATGGCCAAGGGTTATCTGCAATGTTGATCTAAAATCTGAAAAATTTGCCCTGAAGTCAGGCAAAGAACAATACTGAAACTCCATACTATGGAAACAAGGTATCTAGCTGGATGCAGCTGGTAAATTCAGTCCCATGGACCTTTGGGGGTTTATTTTCCTTAGCAGCTGACACCATGTGTCTTTTGCATCCCTGGTGGTGCTTGGTGCTTCTGCCCATCTGGGCTCATTGAGAATAGGGATCAAGATATGATTTTAGGGAATTTCTGATGGGCTGGCATTCCCCATGTATGTATAAGTTGTTACTACTATAAAGTCATGTGACTGGCATTGTAACAGACCTTCCAGAGCTTATATATCCCAATATATGTTGTCTGCTTTGAGTAGCCCCAGCAGGATACTGCTTAGTTTTTCCAATGCCATTGGTGAAAGCATTTCTGGAACAGTCTTCAAAGACTAGAAACACTGACTCCCAAAATGCTAGAACTGGAGGGGACCTTAATGGTTATCTATTCCAGCCTACTCCTAAGGTCCTCCTCAGCTTCTAGATCTAGAAGCCAAAGCCCAGAACAGTGACCCATTGATTAAGGCAGATAGTATAACTCCTTTTAAGTGTTCTCAGATTTGCCTCCTTTTTCTTAGGGCAAATCTTCAGTGTTTTGTGGTGGTTTGTGGTTAGGAGAGAGAATTTAAAGTCTGAGACTAGCCAGCAGCTATTTGAAGCCTCTGGGAAAGAAGGTGGCTTATCAAGTGGGTTTGCAGTAATAAATGGAGTGCTGCTGTAAAGCAGTCAGAGCCATTTTCTTGTGTAGCTCATAGTTCCCAAACAGTTCCCAAAGAGAAGTTCCAGAGATGTCTTAAACATTGTGGTCATCATTGAGATAGGTAGAATCTCTTTGACGACTACTTTGGTGGGGAACATCACTCACCTGAATGTATGTATTCTGTGTTCTGTGTGTGTGTGCACATGTGCAGGTGTATGTTTTAAAAACATGTCAATCTCATGATTTTATAGTCACACCACTTCAGTTTTAGGTCCTACCAACAACTTATGTTCTCCAAGGGCTGCTGGAGGGCGTGTTTGTGCCCAAAACAGAAGAGCTGGCTGTGGTTTACAGAAGACAGGGAGGGTGACCTTACTATAAACGCCCTTAGAGGAAACTTATCAGTTACTGCCATTTCACGCATTTCCTTTTTGATCTTAGTAAATATTATTGGAAGGCAAGTCTTGTTGGTAGGAGCAAAAACACTTATTTTTCCGCTTGCCATCTTTTTCTATATCTCCAGTAATTCGAAAAACACTTTTCAGTTGGAGCTGATTTTTGTCTTTGGTAAAAAGAAATATTTTTAATAGATAAAAGATATATATTTTAAATATTTCCCCAAGTTAATACTTTCATTTTAAGAATTGCATAGCAGTTGCAACAAGTGCAGAGTGAAGAACAAATTCTTTTAAGCAAATATTCCAAACACTAGGTCCAGCTTACTGGCCTCTGCCCTCCCCCCTCGTACCTACAGTGATGCCTAGGATGGTATTGGCAGTTGTTTTCTGAACTTCCTGCTGAGCAACAGTCCTTCAATATAGGTAGAGTGGTCTAGGTTAAGGAGGGCGGAGGCTTGATCTTTAATCAGGTTGGCTTTGGAGAAAGGAAAAACCACGAAGATAATCTATCTGTATTTTAAGATGTTTCCCATCCTTAGTAACTAAAACCTGAATGCTTTTTCTTTCTGAAAAGTCTCCCTCTCTCCTTCCATGATTGTGAAGTTGGTTACAAGTCGATATGTTAATATGGATTATTTGGGGGAAAAGAAAAGGACAAGGAAGGAAACAGAACGATGGGGAGGGTTTGTGAGCTAGAAGAAGAGGTGCAGGATTTCACAAATTCCTCACAAATCATTGAAGTCCAGTTCACCACACAAATTACCCATGTCTTACTCTGTTCCTTGTACATATGCAGTCTGTGGGTATTTTTCTTATTAAAGGGGAAGGTATGAGAGGTGGGATGGTGAAGGTCAGTCTGAGGGGAAATACAAGAAATATGGTGCCCTCAGAAGGGGGCTGTCAGCTCCTTTCCATAGAGAGGGAAACACTTTGAGAAAATGTTCTTGACCCGTTGATTGTATCTGCTGGAAGAAGTCATCTGGGCCTGTTGGGTTGGTAGCAAATCAGGGGACTATGTATCCAGCTCCTGGCCCCTTTCATATAATTGCCTCTGTTTTAAAAAGGTTAAGTCTTGTTGGGTGAGGCTTGCCGGGAAAACTCCTAAGTGGCTTCACTTATTTTTTTAAATTTTAATTTAATTTTTAAATTTTTGCCTGAAAGAAGCACTGGTGATAAGTGTTTTATTTTTTGTTCATTTTCCCTAAAGGAAAAATGTCCTTAAGAGATTAAAGTTCTTAATTGATTACTGTCTGGTTACAAACTGGCAAACTGCACACACCATTTCATTTGGTGGAACTCTGTGAGAGGCACAAGGAGGAAATGGGAACTCAAAGGATAGACCTGTATTCCAGCCCATATTTTTCTAACTACAGTGCTTGGAATCTTTCCACTACACAACTTACATCTCTCAGTAAAAGTACAGATGTAAGTGAACCAAATACCTCTGACAAAGAGTGAAAACAATCGACTATGTAAAGGGGGAGAGGGAAAGAACTAAGCCCAGCTGAGGTAAATTGGGCACATGGACACCTCCTGGCAGCGGAGAAGGATAGGGAGAATGGTCACAGGCTTTTACTAATTAAGGAAGTTATTTTCTTGGTCCTGAACCTTCAGAGAGATCTATCTTTCGGATCTTTATATAAGGTATAGGGACCAACATCCTGAAAGGGGCCTGGTGCTGCCATCTTCCGGAAAATACAGGACCATTCCCCAACACCCTCTCCTCGGAGTCCCTGGACTGTGGAGATAAAGCAGTTCCTGCTCTTGAGGAGCTCCATGTCTAATGGAATGCATTTGAATGTATGTGTGGCTGGGGAGTTTATTTATGGTCTTAGGAAAGCCATTTCTGGTCCCATTTAGGATACTGCCCAGCACCCGGCAGGCTGCATTCTACATTTTAGAGACCCCATCAGTATTTGTGAATTTGCACCATTGCTTTTCTTTTACTAAGTCATGTTATGGAAGGAGAATGAATTTTCTCGTCTAGTAATTACAGGACATTAACATCTCTTCAGATGCTGCTTTCAGCTTAAGCTCCAAGAAATGAGGTGGGTTGTGGATCACTGACATGGTCAGAGGAGGCCCACACCTTAATTTAGTAACCTCCTAATCTCTCCCCCAATCTGATCTCTCATCAGAGCTGGCAGCAACTTGGGATTCCTTTCCTTTTTCCTGCCTAACTTTTCATTGAAATGTCTAGTAGGAGAATGGGAAAAGAGAAGAATCAAAGGCTGGGTCACAGCCATAGAATGTTATAGCTGGAATGGGCATGGAAATCATCCAGGTTAAACTTCTCTGCTCCCCACCCCCACCCCCCCTTTTTTCTTTTTAACCAAACAAGGAACTTGCAATCCAGTGCCCTATTTCATAGTGTAGTTTTCCAGGGTCTGAATAAATAATCGTTAAAGTTTGACACACGCAGACACACACACCAATGATGAGGATACCCCCAAATGATTTAGGAGGCTATTTTACTAGCTTTTTCTTCCTGATTTTTTCAGTTAAATGTACCTATAGACCCTGAATACATGCTCAGGTAGAGAAAGTCTCCATAGTATAAGTAATATGAATGTGGAATCTTGGAGAGTGATGTATTTTGATTGGAATAATTTTAATTAATGATTTTAAAATTAAAAGCCAGCTAGCCAAATTATCTTTAAAAACGGGAAACTCACTCTGGTCTTAAATTGTTCTCAGCCAGCCTTTTCCTCATCAACCCATAGAGTGGTCTTTTGAACTGGTATCTAAAGATAGCTGGTTATGAATTCTCAAAGAGAAAGCAGGTCTGGGGCAGGGTGGTCGTGGGGCAGATTCTAGGGAAAGTGTTGAAGAGATTTTCTTCTGAAGATGATCTAGGAAATGCATCTTTATACATGACTGGTATCCGCTGTAGCTTTCGGAAGATCATAGAAAAGAGACTAAGATATATGCAAGGGTCACCAGTTTAGAGATTAGTCAAATTGGATGAAGGAAAAAGTGCCAAGACTGGATGTGCAGATTATTCTCCGTATTATCAGTATTTTTTTTCCTCCTAAGAAAAAAATTTACTCTCTCTCCTTTGTGAGTAAATGCCTCCGTAATGCCTTTTGAGTAAGGTGGCAACTTTTAGCCATCATCTTGTGAGAGGCAACCTCAAACTCTGAGCAGATTCCCTCTTTCCCTTTCTGGTGTCTTAAATCAAGAACTAGTTTGAAGCCAAGGCAAAGCAAGGTTTGTTTATCTTCCTTTCCTGTCATTTAATATAAGGTAAAACAGACAATGAACTCACTCTTCAAATACCATAGTTCAAGAGTAGCTGTTGGCCCTGGTTCCAGATTAATATAGCAGCAGGCAGACTGCCCCTTGTTGGGGCCACCACCCTCCAAAGCTGTGCCACCAATGAGAGCAGGGGTTCTTCCTCACTGGGTTCAAGTTTGCATCAAACATGGTATTACCAACGCTGAGCCTCCAGCAGAGCACTTAAAAGTCCTAGTGAGAGAATAGATACTATGCAAGGGAAAAAAATTTAAATGCCAACAAATAGTTTTTTGTTTTTGTTTTTGTTTTTGTTTTTTTTTTTTTTGAGCCTGATATACTGTTTACTCTCAACTCTTTGTACAAATATTGTTGTCCTAAGGGCCTTTTCCCCTCCTGCCTAGAAAATAGGTTGTGTGTTGGTTTTATTCAACCTGCTGTCTGCTTTAGGATTGGAGAAGGTACCTGGATCCTTGTGGACTGCCACTGCTGGCTGCCTCCTCTCCAACTCATCAGAAGAACATTTTGACAAAGACAGAGGACTTGGACCAGGGCATGCCCTGTTGGGGATGCTTCTGTCAGCAAGGACATGGCATGGAATCAAGTGGGCTGATGTGTTGTTATTTAAACAGTACCAAAGCGCATTCTTCAATGTATGTTTGCCTGCTTGAGGTGAGGCCCAAGTTGAGAATACAGTAAAGAAAAGTCATGAAAGTGTATGTTCTGTTTCTAGTCAGAGTCTTGTCTCTGGAGAACAATCTCAGACAAAAACATAAGCTTAGGCTGTGTGTGGATTGTTGGTGCTGTATGTGCTCTGGGAAATGCCCTAGTTGAATGTCTTGCTTTGGTATTCAGAATGGCAGTAAAGATTAGGAGCAGGGCTGGGGTTTCCATGGTATACAACTATGTCTTTTGGTATAAGTTATCTCCAGTTGACAGTTTTCTCCAATTTACTGTCATGTTCACATTCAACCATCATGCTCCTAATGAAGGAACCAAGAAAGAGTGTGAGTAAAGAATGAATATACAGGATAACACTGTCCCTGCACATTAGGGTTGTACTCACAAGATCTGGTTTCTAAAAATACCCTTTTTGGAGCCATTGTTCAGGAATTTGTTAAGATTCCCCTGGTGTCAGTTTCTTATACAACAGAGAACAAATGTATCCCTGTCGCATCTGAACTGGAAAACCATTTTTAGAGGGAAGTGTGACAGTGCTGCTGTGGCCTAGGTTCCAAGAAAGAATGCATGTGGCACCCAGTCTATTGCCCTGTGCACCCACTCTTTATTGCCGCTGGGCCAGGCACCCCGTCATGCCTGGCCCAAGGAGGGGAGATCCTAACAAGGGGAGGCCACCTTGTGGCCAGCGAGTGGGGCCCAGCTGAGCTCTGAGGCCTGTGGCTGGCTGGTCAACCTTGAGGTGCGGTCCAGGGCACAGAGCCCTCAGGGAGAGCTGAGGCACAGGCTGGGTGGTGCGCACAGCCCCCATGCACAGCCCTAGCCTTGTGAGTCACTGGCTGTGGGCTCCTGGCAGAACTCATCCATGAACTCGAGGAAGCGGCCGAACTTGGGCTGACTCTCACTCAGCGCTGGGCAGGCTGGGGGGAGCGGGGTGGTCCCGAACACTGTCCGCACAGAGCCACTCACCAGCTGCCGGTAACGTGCTTGGAACTCCTTCAACAGCCTCTTCGCCTCCAGGTACTGCTTGTGGTTCACCAGCCGCCGTTCTGTCCGCTGGTGCAGGACAGCACCTGCAGGAAAAGAAGCCAGGAGAGGCACCAAGCTCACCCTGGTTCCCACCCAGCTGGAAGCAAGAGGATTGGGTCTAGAGACCCTTGGAAAGTGGGATGGCATGACAGGAAGATGCTAAGGGGCTGAAAATGGCCTTTCCAGCTTGGGGCAGTAGGAAGTCAGTGGTATCCCCTCTTGACTCTATCTTAAGCCCTGGTTCAGGACCTTAACATGCTATGTGATTTTAGGCAACTCCAGGCCTCACGCTGGCTCTCCTTTTCTCCATCTACATATAGAGACTGATGTCGGTAGTTGCTCTGTAGGGGCCTTTCCTGCACTGACACAAGCCCTTTCTTTGCCTTTAGTCAGCAGGAGTGAACTGGATCTGGGATCCTGGCAGCTGTGGCAGAGCCATACCTAGTGGAGCCTCTGTAATGTTCCAGGGATCCCGCAAGCGAATGAAGATGTCATCCAGCAGTTGGGTTCTAGTCTTCCTTGGGGGTGGAATCGGGATCCTCTGGGCCTGGCAGAAGGTCATGGAGGAGGGTGTTATCCCAGGTTTATGCACAGACTTTCCTGGCCTAACTTCATATAGTCACAGCAATAGGCTGAGGAGCATCTGGGGGTGCTGGGAAAGCATGGCCCTCAGAGGGTTCCAAGGTGACAGCCACATCTGTACCTGAGGGGGTTACTCAGGGGCCATTTACACACTCAATGAGCTGGATGTTTACCCGTTTCTCTTTGGGAACATAGGGTTTCTGAAGAGTGTCCAGCTTGGGCTTGGAGGAGTGGCACAGGAGTGGGTGCTTCAGCATGTGTTGCAGGGCCTGTGCATTCTTCTGGATTCCTAGGGCAAGAAGGCAAGACTGAGTCAAGGCACTGCCCCGTCCTCCCAGATGCCTCCCCGGATTGCTTCATTCCTCAGTCTCACAGCAGCTCTAGGTAAAAGGATTTGAGAGTCCCCAAAAGAAAACACTGCTCCTAGGTTTCTTCTGGGTCTGTTCCAGTGCCTGAACGTCCATCATTCTTCAGTGAGTATTTGTCCCATATTATAACGGAAAAATAGCACAGATTGTAATGGGAAGATAGTATTGGAGTGGGGGAAAAGGCTGGCTCCAGTGCAACCCCGTTAACCTCAGGGGGTTATATCACAGGGGCTGATATCCCCAACAGTCCAGCTGAATGCCAGTTGCTTTGGAAGTACAGATTAACACAGATGAAGCTGCCTCCTTTGCCTCCAACCAGATAGGAAGGATTTCGGACGTTCAGTTTGGGAGCTTAACCTGGGCTGGGAAAAGCTCAAGAATCTGGCCAGTCTGGGTGTTCATTCATCAAACTTTTCCTGAGGAGAGACTTCATCATCCAGAACAGCTAGGTTGAGACCAACTAGAATCTCTGAATAAACTGTGGTTCCCTGTAAGCCAGTGAAGGCCCAAGCCAGGACAGGGGTCCCAATATGTGGGGCTTCAAAGGACACCCTAAAAGGAGCCCTTTGACAGGTATTTAGACAGAGGACAGCACCCTAGTTGGGAAAAGACAGCTTGGTGCCAGCCTCAGCTTGACCCTGACTTGCTCTGGGCTGTGGAGATGGCCTCTTGCCCTGGAGCAAGGATATGCCCTCACATACCCTTTGGCTCAATGAAGGCCGGATCAGGCTTGGCTGTCAGCAGTTCTTCATAGCCGTGGTACTTGCTGGGAAGGGAGGCAGTTGTGAGCTTCCTCCGAGTCACTTTCACCTCTCTGGGTGCCGTTGGTGGTTTCTTTTGGTCTTTCTCCTTCAACTCTAAATCATCCTTATGGATGATGGAGGAAGGTAGTTCACTCACCTGTGCCCAGGAAGAAAACACATTTATTTGTCATTCATTCATTCATTCATTCATTCATTCATTCATTCATTCATTCATTCATTCGTTCATTCATTCCATGAACATTCAGAGCATCATCTCTGTGCTGGTCTCTGCTGGGCCCTGCTAAGGGCAAGGGTAAGACCAAGACTGGGATGGAAGGAGGCAGACATAAAAATAGACAATTAATAAATGCTTTAACAGAGGGAATACAGTGGTTTTGGGTGATCCCAGAGGAAGCCCCAACCTAGCCAAGAAGCTCCCTTGGAGGAATGCCTTAGCCTGAGCTAAGTCTTAAAGAGCCAGGAAAGCCATCCCTATGGAGCAATGGGGAGAGGTGTAGACTGCAAGTGATGAGAAAGAATGATTGTTTCAGACAACAGCATGAGCAAAGGTGCAGAGGTAAGAAACATCAAGGTTCATTTTGGGGGAACTAAAGATTGGTACAGTTAAGTAAAATGTGAAGAGACAGGCAACCGCAGTGGTAAGCAGGACCCAGATCAGTAAGGACCACTATATGCCAAGCTGAGGGTGTGTTTTATTTTGTATTTTCTTTATCTTCACTCTGATGGCAAACCATGGAGGATTTTAGCCTATCCTAATGGCTTTATAAGAAATCTGTATGTCATGTAGGGATGTAGTTATTTATTAAAATGACTCACCAGGTGGGGTGGCACATGTCTGTAGTCCTAGCTACTCAGGAAGCTGAGGTGGGAGGGCTGCTTGAGCTTGGAAGCTCTGGGCTGTAGTGCATTATGCTCCTCGCGTGTCCACACTATGTTCGGCATCAATATGGTGACCTCCCAGGAGTGGGAGACCACCAAGTTGCCTAAGGAGAGAGGAACTTGCCTAGGTAGGAAATGGAGCAGGTCAAAACTCACATCCTGATCAGTAGTGGGATAGTGCTTGTGAATAGCCATTGCACTACAGCCTGGGCAACACAGTGAGACCCATCATGCATATACGTGTGTGTGTATTTGTGAATATACGTGTATATATACACGTATGTGTATACAATATATATGACCTATAACAAGCAAAAAAGCTGAATTAGCAATTTTTAAACTTGCCGCAAAGAAAAGCTAAGGACCAGATGGTTTCACTGGTGAATTCTACCAAACATTTAAAAAAGAATTAACACCAATACTTCACAAACTCTTCCAAAAATTAAAAGAGGCTTGTTATCTGAGGTTAGTATTAACCTGAAATCCAAACTAGGGAAAGACATTACAAGAAAGGAAAAATACAAAGCAGTATCACTTATGAATATAAATGCAAACATTCTCAAAAAATATTAGCAAACTGAATTCCACAAGTAAAGGGGATTATATACTATGACCAAGTGAGATTTATCCTAGGAATGAAAGGTTGGTTTAACATCTGGAAATCAATTAATGTAATATATCAATAAAGGAACAAAACCATATGATCATCTCAGTAGACACAGGAAAAGCCCACTCTGTCATGATTAAAAAGCACTCAAACTAGGAATACAAAGTAACTTCCTCAGCCAGATAAAGAGCATCTATGGAAAACCCTCACCTAATATCATAATTAATGGTGAAAGACTGAATGCTTTCCCCTTAAGAACAGGCACAAGACAAGGAAGTCTGCTCTCACCACTTCTATTCATCATTGTATTAAAGGTTATAGCCAGGATAATTAGGCCAGAAAAAAAATTTTTTTTTTTTTTTCTGAACATCATGGTGACTCATAATTGATTGCATGGCTTTGGCCGCTAGGAGCTCAGAATTGCATTTTGTCAAAACATCTTTATTATAATAGCAGCAGTGCATGATGTGCATGTTTGAGTGACAGAATTACTCTTGTACTATTTCCTTTCCTGTCCATATTTTCCATCTAACTCTCTCAAATTGTTTCTTTTAAAATGCTTATTTATATTCTGCATTGCTCCAAAAAGGTTCTGAGATAGTTCTTTAAGATACTTTTATACTATATAAATTTATATGTCACTATAAGTCATCTGTGGAAAAAGAAATGGATGGAGAGTTAGACCTCCATGAATGGATGGATGTACATCCTGGAAAGATCTGGCAGTGAGCAGATTGGAGGGGCAAGACTGGAGGCAGGGAGATCAGGGAGAAGGGTGGTACAGTAATAAAGTTCAAGGGGGCCCTGCCAACTCTTCTAGCCTTATATTACCCTTTGCCACATGCCACCCTTCTGCTGTACTGACCATTTCTGAATGTACCATTTTAATTTTCTTCCTCTATCCTGTTTCATGCTGTGTCCTCTGTCCAGAATGCCCTTGCTGCTATATCTTCACCTTTAATTCCTACTCAGCCTGTAAATCTCAGCTCAGTTGAGCCTCTTCCAGGACAGCCTCCTGGGCTGGGGCACCAGCATCTCTCCTTCCTCCAGGCTCCCAGCCTCTGGGATTTCCTCAGTCTCAGCACTGATTGCATGAGCTGGTCTGTCTGTGTTCCCCATTATACTGAGAGCACCTCAAGGGCACGACCTGCATCTGATCTATGTTCCCAGGATCCAGAGGCAGCATCAAAAGTGAGGAGCCCTGAAGTAGAGAGGTACAGGCAGCAGCAAACCCTTCTGAAAAACTAGTTGGAATCACACCCCAGTCAGACCACAGATCTTGTCTGTGCAACAGAAATATGACTTGTCCCCATGGGTGCCCCTATCAGTAGCCTTAGACCAGAGATCTTCCAGAAGAGGCTTGCAAGCTCCACCAAGGGTGCTGACTTCTCATTTCCAGACCTGCCATGTGCTTGTTGCTCCCAGCTGTCCACAGCAGTCGAGCCTAAGGGCTGCAGAAGAACCTGTGGGAGCTAGTAACAAGTGGGCAGGGACAGCTGGATACAGGTACCTGGGTCAGGAAGATGGACTCTGTGCTCTTGGAGTCCTCATCTGATGGGTGCTCTGGGCTGAGGTGGACAGCTGTGTCACTCAGGTGGGACAGGGTCTCTTCACTATGCACAGTGGAGTCGGAGCAGATGGGAGGCAGTGGCACGAAGGTCCGGCGAGACAGGGAAAGGCCTTCCAGACTCTCAGTGGGCATCTCTGACTCCACAGAAGTGCTTTTGGTAGTGGGCAGATCTTCAGCCAGCTCTGCCTCTGGCTCTAGCATATCCTTTGAGGGAGACTTGGTTGTGGTCACTTGTGGGTGATGGAGCACCAGAGGCTGCTTTGGCACCTTTGGGATTTCGGTTTTCACCTGTCATGGAGAAGAGCCGGAATGAATGTGCTTCCCAATCAAGAGTCTCTCCTCCTGGGCCTCACTAGCCTGAGGCCACTTGTATAGCAGCTGGAGTGCTGGGTATGAACTGACGGGGAGGTGGAAAAGGAAATCATACTTGTTGGGCATCTATGATGTGCCCCATGCATGATGTAAGTTGTTTTATTTCTACCTTGAAACTACCCAATGAATAATTATCCTCAATTTTATAGATGAGGAAACAGGCTTAGAGAGGTAAAATGACCTGTCCAAGTCCCAGAGTGATTCAGCAGTAGTGCCTGGATGATGTAATTCCAGTCCTGGGCTCCAGGCTTCATGCTGCATCCCTGACCATACGTCACTCTGGCCCTCAGTAGTCTCACTCTTCAGATGAGGGTTTAACATGGTGCCTATGGCTTTCCCCAGGGACTCCGAGGAGAGGGTGTTGGGGAATGGTCCTGTATTTTCCGGAAGATGGCAGCACCAGGCCCCTTTCAGGATGTTGGTCCCTATACCTTATATAAAGATCCGAAAGATAGATCTCTCTGAAGGTTCAGGACCAAGAAAATAACTTCCTTAATTAGTAAAAGCCTGTGACCATTCTCCCTATCCTTCTCCGCTGCCAGGAGGTGTCCATGTGCCCAATTTACCTCAGCTGGGCTTAGTTCTTTCCCTCTCCCCCTTTACATAGTCGATTGTTTTCACTCTTTGTCAGAGGTATTTGGTTCACTTACATCTGTACTTTTACTGAGAGATGTAAGTTGTGTAGTGGAAAGATTCCAAGCACTGTAGTTAGAAAAATATGGGCTGGAATACAGGTCTATCCTTTGAGTTCCCATTTCCTCCTTGTGCCTCTCACAGAGTTCCACCAAATGAAATGGTGTGTGCAAATGTACCTAACGGACTAAGGGAGGGTGAAGGATGACTTTTATAAAACATGTTACTTTAAAAAAAAAATCTCCTTTTGGAAAATATGTAGAACCTCAGTGTTTAGACTTGAAGCCTGAGGGACCCAGAGTCTTTGTCTGAATCCATGGCACAGGGCATGAACACAGCACTGCACCTCAGCATCTAGAACACCAAGTGCCATCACTTGGCAGCTGGTGGGAAGGGACAGTTCCCCTTCCCTCTCATGGCTCTGTGAGAGAGATGTGCTAGAGGAAATGCTCTTTCTCTATCCCACAGCTACTTTCCCCGCCCCTTTCCAAGGGAGGAATGGGTAACCTAACTGGCCAGAGGTTGAGTCACTGCGCCCTGCTTCAGTCGTGGGCTGGATTACTGCTCATCAATGAGACCAGGCTATTTTATCTTCTGTTTGTGTCCTCACATCAAAGGGCTCACACAGCTTCTTGGTTACAGGCCTGTTCTGGCAGGTTCTCCATTTTTCTCCTGTCTGTCCATGCCTAGGTGTGAGGGGAGGGGCTGCAGCCCTGGTCCATGTAACCCCAGGGGTCTAATCTGCATTTCTAGCCCCATCTCTGTATGCACAATGGGGACATGCAGGCATCCCCAGTCTGACTCAGGACTAAGCCACATTCTCCAGTCCAAGATAGAGGGTATTTACCTAAATTAACAAAGCATTGATTTGTTTCTCATTTGGCCACTGGCATCTGTGTTTATTTAACTCATTTAGCTCAAAGGTTGGTCAGAACCTTTGATGGGAGGAGGTGTGAGGGGTCCCCTAGGACCCACACTAACTTTTAACAAGTCAGTTCACCTCTCTGAGTTTGTTGCTTCATCTGCTGTGAGAATTATGAGATAGGATATATGCAAGGGCTCCGCAGAGTCCTAGGCATGGGGCTTCGTAAAGGAGAGAGAGGATTCTGCCCCTCCCTAGCTGGCTGATGGGAAATGATGGGGCAGATCCTTAAGAGGAGGTAACAGACAACAAGGAAGATGATGGAAACCTTGGAATTTCTATTTCTGACTTCAAATGCTTGTCCAGTCCTCTGAGGACATCAGACAAGAGCCTGGCTGGACAGAGGCAGGCTGCAGGGGGGATGGCAAGGAAATGCCTGTATTTAACTTTTGGGATCAGCAATGCTCAGCCCACCTTTTGGCTGTAGAAAGACTAATAAAGTTCAGGAGGGAGGAGCATTTCACAGAAATTTTTGAAATTCTTCAGATGAAAGAGGGATTTGACTTACTTTATGGCAAAGGAAGTAGACTTCTCTCAACATAAGGAAACACTTCCATAAGATTCAGGCAGGAGATGTATTCTGGTCCTGGCTTAGCCATTTTTTTTTTTTTTTTTTTTTTGTAGAGACAAGATCTCACCCAGGCTGGTCTCAAACTCCTGCCCTCAAGTGATCCTCTCGCCTTGGCCTCCAAAGTGCTGCGATTAGAGGCGTGAGCCACCACGCCTGGCCCATAGCCATTCTCAATTACTATAGGTGACTGTAACTTTCAGTGGTAAGAGTTTTGGGAGTTTAAAATATATTTTCGTATCTGTTGTTTAATCAAATGCTCTTCCCAAAGCAAGGAAAGGAGAAGGCAATGCTGAATCTAATGGAGAGATTCCAGGCACTGTGGAGTGAGCAGCTCTACAGCCAGGTTGGTTTGCATACATTATAATAGGCTGCACTCTTCCTGGGGGTGAGAGTCCTGCCTTGGAAGCCCTACCTTCCGTGATTCCTTCCGAGACATCAAAACATGATGCTTAGGCTTTACTATCTTCCTTCGAA
This sequence comes from Colobus angolensis palliatus, assembly GCF_000951035.1. Taxonomy (NCBI): domain Eukaryota; kingdom Metazoa; phylum Chordata; class Mammalia; order Primates; family Cercopithecidae; genus Colobus; species Colobus angolensis. Next base: position 1,630,695 of record NW_012115211.1, on the reverse strand, counting down.
TTAAGTGGATTCCCAGTCGCTCTTGGAGGAAGCTCTTCAGCAGTGGAGGGACCCCTGGTGCCATGATGGGAAAATAAGATTACTATTAGCTAAAATTTATACTGGGGCTTACTATGTGCCAGGCACTATTCAAACCGCTTTACATGTATTAATGAAACTTATTCTCAACCCTAGGGGTAGGTACCTCATTATTCCCATTCAACAGGCAAGGAAACTGAGGCACAGAGAGGCTAAGGAATTTGTCCAAGATAATAAAGCTACTGTGGAGTGAGGATCAGAACTTCACTGGTGTCACTCCAGGGCCCAGGACTCTAAAATGCCTCCAGCTCCTGTATCTTACAGTTGCTCCACTGCTGACCACCCCATTCCTTGTGCTCTGGGAAGAGAGGCTCCTGCAGTTGGGGCTGCACCCCTCTGCAACTGGGAAGTGGGAAATGAGGTCATGACAGAACTGTTCCACAAAGCAGGGTGTGGTTCAAAAGAGCTCATACAGGATTTAGAGAATTCCATATTCCATTCCCAACTCAGACTCTTTCTTGCTGTGTGACCTTAGGCAGATCATGAACCTCCCTGAGCCTCAGTTTCTACCACTGTCCATGGGGACAATAATGCCTGCCTCACAGGGTTACTGTCAGGATGAGCTGGTACAGAGCTATTTCCTCTACTCCTCAATGTACCATGAACCTTGTCCACTCTGATACAGAGTAGATCCCAGGGCTTGCCATTGATGAGGTGGGGATGAGGGTGCCACACTGTTCCTTGGGCACTGGGTTGAGAGGGGGCAGGTTTGCAGGCACCATACCTCGTGTATGGGCCACCAGAGGGTTGTTATGAAAGACGAATTCGCAGAGAGATGGGAAGAGAGCTACTGGTAGGACAGCATCCTCTTTTGCGATCTGTAATGAATGCAAGAGAGACTCTCAGGTTGACACCACCCCCACCTCTACCTAGGTATGTCTAGACCCCTCACTGCAGGGCTACATGCTTGCTAGGATTGGGGGTGGTATTGGGTAAGACATGCTGCTGTGGATGGGACTCGCTGCTGGGTGCTGCCTTGTCCCTACAATATCACCTACTCATGCAGAGAGTGCCTTGCCCCTCCTGTCTGAAATTTCACCATCACTGTTGCGTGTTTAAGAGCTAAGAGTTTTTCCTCTCTTCTCCATGCTGGATATGTAGCCTGTATCAAGTATCAGGGAAGCTGGTGGCAAAATAATAAGAACAAACATTTGTGGTAAGAACAAACAAACTCTTTATCTCATGAAGATTCTGGAAGGTTGACAGGGCATTGACTTTAACTTCAGGATACAATTTGACACTTCATCTTCCTCAACACAAACCTCTACACACTCCTGATGGCTCTTTCACTGAAGCCAGTTCTGGGTACTTCTCTGGGGATGGATAGGGGGAAAGGAGGACCCACACATCTAAGGGATAAGTAGAGCCAGTGTTAAGAGAGACCTCATGGCTGTCTGGGATACAGAGAATGCCCTGTGAAGCCAGCCTCTGAAGGGCAAAAAATATACAAGCTTTGTTGAGCAGACTGTCTGGAAAAGCTGGGGACCATCTTGGTGAGAGTATCTATTAGCAATGGAAAAGTATCAGGGACATCAGGATCAAAGGGACCAGGAGTCGGGCAGTGGCCTATCAGACCCCTGGACACACTGAAAGGTATTGGGTCAGATGTAGGACCCAATGAAGGTAGTAAAGTCCAAGGGCTGGAAGAGGGAGGGCACTTCAGTTTAGCTTCCTCCGCAGCCTTACTGGATAGCACTAGATTTCTACTGAGCAACTAACTTCTCTTTCATTTTTATTCATTCAACCAACAAATATTTACTGAATACCTACCATGTGCCAAGCACTTTGTTGGGAATGAGCAAAACGGACACAATTTCTGCCCTCAGAGAGCACTGTCTAGTGGGAAACAAGCACTGGAGAGACAGTAACACAGGAGAATAGACTTACAATGTGGTAAGTGTCACAAGATAGGTGCATGAAGTAACAGGGTCATCGGACCCAGTCAGAGAGGTAAGAGGTGTCTCTGAGGTCTGAAGGAGGTAATTAGTGAACGCAGTGGGGCATGGAGTGTGTGGCAGAGAAACCTCTGTCTTAACCAAAACCATTTCTCTACCTCTAGCACACGGATTTTATCTCCTAGCCTCCCAGGCAAGTACGTGTGGTCACGTGACCCAGTTCTAGCCAATGCAACTTGGGCAGAAGTAGTAAATGCTACTTCCGTGTACAGTCTGTACCCTCCTGTACCTCCTCTACTTCCCTCCTTTTACCACAGCCCCCTGCTCAACCATCTAATGGGATACATAGGATCCAGTTGAGTAGTGTTAAGACCCTATGAGATGACAGAACATAGCCAGAGGGGACCTGGGTCTCCAAATGATCATGTGGAAGGCTACCTGCCAATCAGGAATATCCAAAATGGACTCTGTGAAAGCAAGGAATACACTTTTATTGTGTTAAGTGATTAAGATGTTTAAGTTTGTTGCAGTAGCTAGTCTTACTTTAATGCAGAGAGGAAGTGTTCTATATACAAAGAGAAAAATGTGTGAAAGGCCTCATAGCCTGCTGGAGGAGTTTAAAGAAGGCTAGTGTAATTAAAAAAGAGAGAAAGAGGGCACCTGGTGCAAAATGGGGCTAGAAATGCAAGTAGGGGCCAAACAAAAGGTAGTTTAAGATTTGGGTCCTTGGGGAACTCATTAGATGGATTTTAGAAATATGAGGACCTAAATTTGACAAGACTTGGTGATGATGTAGATATTTGGGGGGGGGGGGCGGAGGATGGGGAGGTGCAAAAGAGAGAGAAGCATCAAAGGTGACAACTGGTTTGTGCCTTGAGTAACTGGATGGAAGATCAACCTATTCACTAAGATAGGGAACAATGAAAGAACATAACATTTGAAGAAAAAATTCATTAGCTTGCTTTGGGCATGTGTATGTTGGCGGTACCTTTGAGGCCTCCTGGAATACAGTGGGGAGGTCTGCGTTAGAGTTAGAAATTTGTGAGTCACTGTTCATGAGCCAATGGGTATCTGAAGTCATCCCTAGGGAAACAGTAGGGAGCGAGAGAAAAGAAACTAGGAGCAGGCCTTGAGAGACTTGAACATTTGATCTTCTAGACCAGGGATCAGCAAACCTTTTCTGTCAGAGTGTTTTAGGCTTTGCAGACCATATGGTTTCTGTTGCAGCTATTCAATTTTACTATTGTTGTACAAAATCAGCTATAGACAATTCATAAACAAATAGGTGTGGTGGCTTTTTTCCAATCAAATTTTATTTATGGACCCTGAAATCTGAATTTCATCTAATTTTAACATGTCATGAAATTTTATCCTTGTTTTGATTGTTTTCAATCATTAAAAAATGTAAACATCACTCTTAGCACACAGGCTGTACCAAAAACAGGACTGGCAAATATAGCACATGGCCCAAATCTGGCCCATGATCCATTTACTGAAGTTTCATTAGAATACTACCTTTCTCTGGCTGGGCGCGGTGGCTCACGCCTGTAATCCCAACACTTTGGGAGGCTGAGGCAAGTGGATCACAAGGTCAGGAGTTTGAGATCAGCCTGGCCAATATGGTGAAACCCTGTCTCTACTTTAAAAAAATACAAAAAAAAAAAAAAACCCACAAAAATTAGCCGGGTGTGCTGGCAGGTGCCTGTAATCTCAGCTCCTTGGGAGGCTGGGGCAGAAGAATCACTTGAACCCAGGAGGTGGAGGTTGCAGTGAGCCGAGATCACACCACTGCACTCCAGCCTGGGCAACAGAGTGAGACTCTGTCTCAAAAAAAAAAAGAAAAAGAAAAAATACTACCTGTCTCATTTGTTGCCATATTGCCTTTTGTCCTACAAGAGCAGAGTTAAGTAGTTGCAACAGAGTAAAATATAAAATTCTGCTGCCATTATCTAGACTTCAGAGATAGAGGACAAACCTAAAAAGGTGCCCAATATGTTTTGATAAATGACTATAATGATGGTCAAAGTGGGTGTAGAGTCTCTTGTGTGCAAATCAAGGGGTCAAGAGACAATCACTAAAGAATGGGGGATGCAGAATTTAATCTTGTCAGGATGCAAAATTACATTCACCCAAACCAGGTGATTAAAAAGTTGAAGAAAATTACAATTAAAAATTGATAAATTGAATGATATTCAGGTCATGTGTATCACATTTTCTGTGAAATTAAGCCCAGCTGAAAGGTATGGGCTTAGGATTCTGGCTGACACAGCAAGCCGAAATCTGGCCATGGTGCTAGCCTGTTCCCTCTAGGGTGAGCTGAATGCTTCTGGAGATGCATTTAGGTTCCAATGATAACTTTAAATTTCTTCTCAATCTCATTGGGTTAAGGAGAGTGTAACAATCTGTCACATTTAGGAACTAAGTATTAAAGACCAAGTGAAAGTGATTATTTTACGTTTGACACAAAAATTTCTAGTGAATATTCTGAGTGATTTTCTGATGAATATTCTAGATGTATAACTTCTGTTTAAAGGCAGAATTTATTTTGAAGTTTGTAACTTTAATAAATTGAGTATTTCAACACAGCTGTATTATTTGACATGACTAAAACATCATTCATGGGGCCGGGCATGGTGGCTCATGCCTGTAATCCTAGCATTTTGGGAGGCCGAGGTGGGTGGATCACCAGGTCAGAAGTTCAAGACCAACCTGGCCAATATGGTGAAACCCCATCTCTAATAAAAAACAAAAATTAGCCAGGTGTGGTAGCAGGTGCCTATAATTCCAGCTACTTGGGAGGCTGAGGAAGGAGAATTGCTTGAACCTGGGAGGAGGAGGCTGCAGTGAGCCAAGATCGCACCACTGCACTCCAGCGTAGGCGACAAAGACTCCATCTCAACAACAACAAAAATCATTCATTCATCTAACAAACTTGTTGAGCACCTATCATGTATCAGGCAATATTCTAGATAATGAGCATATAGATGTAAGCAAAACAAAGTCCTAGTGCTAAAAGCAAAAGCACATTCTGGTAGTAGATACGTGACAATAGACAAAAAGATACAATACATTAGGTGGTAACTATCATAAAGTAAAATACCATTTAAAAACTCAGGTGCAAACATAGAAAAATGGAAGGAGTGCTGCTAACCTTAAGAAAAACACCTGAATAATCTATAAAATCATAACTTTTCTTGAGTCCAATAGAGAGCTAACATCCCAGGACAATTGTGGCCTGAAATCTAAGGAAATACTAGCACCTCCAAGGAGAGGCGGGACACAGACACTGGCCTGCCTGTGGCAGAATGTGGCAGATGCGAGTGCCATATAAGCACTAAGAAGAAATCAGGTAAAAATTTTAGTGAATTTATAAAGACCAAGCATGGCCTAGAGTAAACCCCTTTAAGCTGCAGACATCCAGGGAGTTCACGCTCACTAGTGTGAGAAAGACTGGAGGCAGGAGAGAGACTGATGACAGCCTTCCTCGGTGGTGTGAGCCTGGAAGAGGCGATAGCTCCCACCACAAAAAGGCAGGGGGCTTTACCAACCCTTCTCCATAGTTAACAAAGGCCTTCAGCTGCTGAGGAAGATCAGCAAACCCTGCAGCCTGGGGCACTGCATCTTGGGTAGGGAAAAAATTAAAACTCACTGCTCCTGTGGTTGGAGCAGGAAACCAACCTGGGCCTAGCACATTAGAGGTCTCCTACTGCTAGGAGAGGGGTAGGACCACTGAAAAAAGCCCATCCTTGAGACACAGGGTTGGTCCCAGGGCTGCCTAAGACTGGGGCTAGAGCCTCCCTTTGGCCCCTACCACCACTTGTTACTTAGCAAGCACTAAGTAGCAAGCAAAAGCAGTCTACTGCTAGGGGGAGGAATGAGCATGTGGAGATAAACTCCTCTGAGGTGCAGGCACTCAGGGAAGAATGAAAACTGAGGACAAAGCACGAAAACTGAGAAAAACACTCTGGCACCCTAGGAAAAACCAACTATATGCTGTCTAAAAGAGACACACCTTAACTACAAGGATATAAATAGGTTGCAAGTAAATGGATAGAAAGAGATATACTATGCAAACAGTAAGTATAAGGAAGCTATGTAGCTATATGCAAATCAAACAAAATAGACATCAAGACAAGGAATATTATTAGAGGCAAAAAAAGGCAACTCATAATTTATAAAAGTATCCATACGTTAAGTAGATATAACAATTCTAAATGTATCTGCATCAAGAGCAGACTTCAAAATACATGGAGTAAAAACTGACAGAACTAAAAGGAGAAATAAGCAAATTCACAACCACGTCTGGAGATTTTAACACACTGCTCTCAGTGATTGATAGAACAACTAGACAAGAGTACAAAGAAGATCTGAGTGACACAACCAACCACCTTACCTTAATATTTACAGAACACTTTCCCACAAAACTGCAGAATATACATAGTTTTTGAAATGCACATGGAATGTTCACCAAGACAGACCGACCATAGGGTGAATCATAAAACAAGTTTAAATAGATTTCAGAAGAATGACATCTTACAGATTATGTTATCTGCACACAAAATAAATTAGAAATAAATACAAGACACCTAGAAGAGCCCCATATATTTGGAAATTAACTAAGTTCTTAAAAACCTGTGGATCAAAGAAGAAATCATAGGAAAAAGTGAAAATATTTTAATTTAATGAAAATAAAAAGAAAATATATTACAATTTGTAGGACTCAGCTAAAGCTGAGTGCTTAGAGAAGAAATGTACAGCTTTACTTGCTTATATTAGAAAGAAAGGTCTAAATCAATTAACTAAAATTATACTGCCTAAGATGCAAGAAAAAGAGGAGCAAATTAAAATCATTTTAAGTAGAAGAACAGAAATAAAGTTACGAGCAGAAATCAATGAAATGCAAAACAGAGAAATCCAGTGAAACCAGCAGCTAGTTTAATAAGAAAAAGTCAGTAAAAGAGGTAATGTCTAACTATTTTGGATCAATAAAAGACATAAATTACCAATTTCAAGAAAAGGGGCCTGTGATACATCTATGGTCCACTGATTTTTGGCAAGGGTGTAACAATGAGGGAAAGAATAGTCTTTCCGGTAAGTGGTGTTGAGAAAGCTGGATATCCACATGCAAAAGAATGAAGCTGATACCTGTTTCACACTATATATAAAGACTAAGTTGAAATAAAGACCTAAATGTAAGAGCTAAAACAATAAAACTCTTAGAAGAAAACACTTGGGGAGTTTAGCTGTACCAGCTGCTTGCTGTAGAGGAATGTAAGCAGAGTATCTTACAAGTTTCCTGCATTTCAGACTTGAGTAGGGCTCAATTAGTGGGATTTTACAGAAAACCAAACAAGACATGAATATTGGAAAAATATGTTAAATCTGTCCCTTAGACTTTGTATCTGCTGTTCCCCTTAAGCTACATTTCTACCCTCACTTGACTCACCCCTCTTCACCTGATTAAACTCACTGATTCAGATCTCAGCTTAAACACCACTTTCTTGAGAACCTTCCTTGATCCCAAGTATTAGGTTAGACACCTCCCCTCCATCATTTACTTCATAACATGGTGAATTTCTTCATAACACTAAGCATGCTCATATTGTGATGATTTGTCCCTATCAGTCTTCCTGTCTTCCTTATAGGTGATAAGTTGCAAAAGGGCAGAGGCCAAGTCTCTTTCCACAGCTGTATACCTAGTGCCTACCACAGAGCCTGACACATGGTAAGTGCTAAATAAATATCTGTGACTGAAGAGATGGACTCCAGCCTTGGCCTGAACTCCCTCCACTTTCCCCACCCTGAGAATTCCTGAGCCCATGTACCTGTAATGCAGGGGATTGAATGGAAGGTTGGTTTTTAGGCCAGAGCAACTTGCATCCCACCCTCCCATCTGTGCCCCTGAGGAAACAGTAGAGGAGCAGAAAGTCACCTTGTTGTAGGCCAGGCTAAGGTATCTCAGCTCTGGGAAGGGTGGGGCCAGCGTCTGGTTCCTGGCCTTCAGTGACTTCACAGGAAGGATCTCGAATATGGGAGGAAGTGAACATATCTTGGTTGTCTTAGAAAGAAGGAAAAGTCAAAATCAAAGTGCCCGATAATAGATAAGGTCACTAAGGGCCAACAGACCCTTTCAATGGAACAGGGCAGAATGAATGACCTTCCTAGAGAGACTTGGCCAAAAAGAGACATGTAGGGTCATAAGGGTAGATGTCACCATCAGCCCAGAATTCTGGCTCCAAGTTCTCTTAGGTCATATGATGAGCTAATTCTCAAGTACCCAAAGTTCCATTTTCAAGTTTTCTGAGGCCAAAGGATAATACAGCACTGGTGCAGACATCAGAGGTACTTGGTCCCCACCCTCTCTCTCTGCCCTACAGCAGCTTACCCTGAATTGGCCCTTCTATACAGTTGGGTTAAAATTTCTCCAGAAGGCAAAGGGGAAGGTGCTTGCGTCCTTAAGGGGAATTTTTCTAGTGGGGAGAGGGAGAGAGAGGTGTCTTGAGCCTTGAACACCTGCTCTGATGGGCTAGCCCACATCCTCGAGTTGGAAGGTCTTCATTTGGGGATAAAACAACAGTCCTGAATGACTTCAGCCGGCCCATGGGGGCTGAATGTGGCATGCTGCATCTGGATCCCTTCTTGCAGGGTCATGTTCTTTTCATACAGCCCAGACTGCCACAGGTTCAACATATTTGATCAAGCAGAAAAAGGTCATTGTTGGTTTAACTATACATAACTCACTATACTCACTAATTCCTGAGTTCAATGGAACCACGGGATATAAGGGTAGATGTTGGGCTAAGGGTTAGGTTCAGATGAACTAGATTCTGTCTTAAGCTGAATTAATTAATCACTATGGAATCTTGAGCAAGTCACTTAAATTTTGCTTGTTCATTCAGTGAACATTTATGGGGCACTTACTTCGAGCCAAGTATTTTGTACCCTTCTGGGTCAACTTGTAAAACCACATGAGTGGACAGGTCAGTCATGGGTGAGAATAAAACAAAAACCAGTGATGGTGTCTGGGAACTCAGACGACTCGCCTCTCCCAGTGATCCCAAGGCAATCTCTGAGACGCAAGAGTGGAATGTAGTGGCAGTCTGATAAGGCAGTCTCCTCCACTATGTAATTCCCTACTTAGAGCAAGGCTGTGTGAACTGAAGGGGGTAAGTCAGACTGCAGTACAGACAAGAGAAAGCCAGAGAGTCAAGATGAGGAGTATCCTGACCCAAGGGCATAACTGGCCCTGATGGGGGCAGAGAGGGCCCTGTCTTAGAGGGAGATGCATCTGATTTTAATAGAGAAAGGCCACTAAAAGTCTCAACTATCCAACTCACTTTCTAGATTTTCAGATGTCAGAGAGCTGATCTGAGCACTGAGCAATCCTACAAATTATCTTTGACTTGTGAAGTAGACTGTATAATGGCCACAAGCCCCTCCATCCCACATACATGCCCTTTTGCAGGGTGACCTTGCTGCTCCTCCCATTCAGAGGTGGAGACCATGTGTCTACCCTCCTGAAATTAGACTGGCTGTTACATAAGAAACAATTTGTCTGGTCTTTGTCCCAGGTTCCTGGCACTGAGCTTCTAAAACCCTTGGAATTTTCTGAGTGATAGGAATATCTTTGTTATGCAGGACTCCATGAGTCACACCTGAGTTTAGGGTAGTGACATGACTCAGGATGGAGGCTGGCCATGCCAGAAAGACTAACCATGTGGCTAGAGGGTTGGGGCTTTGCACCAGCCTGACCCCTGGGGAGGATAAGGAACTAGAAATTGAGTTCAATCCGGTGGCCAATGAGCCTCCAATAAAAGCTCTGGACTCTGAGGTGTGGGTGAGCTTCCTGGTTGGTGAGCACATTCAGTGTGCTGGGAGGGAGACATGCCCTGATTCCACAGGGAGAGGCAAGAAAGCTCTCAAACCTCACCTTATATACTTTTCCATTTGGCTGGTCCTGATTCATATCATTTATAGCTGGGGTCCCCAACCCTTGGGCCACAAACCGATGCCAGTCCTTGGCTTATTGGGAACTGGGCCACACAGCAGGAAGTAAGCAGCGGGTGAGTGAGCGAAACATCATCTGTATTTACAGCCACTCCCCATTGCTTGCATTACTGCCTGAGCTGCACCTCCTGTTGGATCAGCAGTGGCATTAGATTCACATAGGAGCACAAACCCTATTGTGAACTGGGCATGCGAGGGATCTAGGTTGTGCGCTTGTTATGAGAATCTAATGCCTGATGATCTGTCCCTGTCTCCCATCACCCCAAGATGGGACCGTCTGGTTGCACAAAAGCAAGCTCAAGGCTCCCACTGATTCCACATTGTGGTGACTCATATAATTATTTCATTATATATTACAATGTAATAATAACAGAAATAAAGTACATAATAAAATAATGCACTTTAATCATCTGAAACCACCCACCCCACCCCAGTCCATGGAAAAACTGTCTTCCACAAAACTGGTCCCTGGAGCCAAAAAGGTTGGGGACTGCTGCATTATAGTAAAACTGTGATTATAAGTATAACCCTTTGCTGAGTTTTATGAGTTGTTTTAGAAAATTACTGAACCTGAGTTGTGGAAACTCTTGAATTTATCACCAGTTGGTCAAAGTGTGGATAGCCTGGGGACTCCTAAACTTGTGTTGGGGACTCCTAAACTTGTGTCTGGCTTCTGAAGTGAGGGAAATCTTTTTGGGAACTACCCTCACTTGTGGGCTCTGTGCTTAACTTGTGGGGTCTGCACAAACTCAGGGGTCAACGTCAGAATTGTACAGCAATATAATACTGGGCTTTTGACTTGCTTTGACCAACAGAATGTGGAGAAGTGACACTATTTCAATTTCAGAACCTTTCAGTTCATCCTTGCTCTCCTGAAACCCTGATGCTGTAATGAAACCATACTGCAATGTAGCCCAGGAGGAAAAGACCACAGAGAAGATGCCAAGCCATGCCAGCTGTGTCCTTGAGCCCAGACCACAGCTACCCTGCCAACTAAATGCAGTTGCATGAGTGAGCCTTGGCGAAGCCAGTGGAATCACTTCATCAACTCAATTGTGAGTGGTGAAAAATAATGAATTGTTACTGGGTTGGTTTGAGTAAGCAGCTATAGTTAACTGATAGAATTTCTCACACAGTTGTATCTGTGGGGAGGTTGTGTACTGAGCTGCCTCTCTAGGATGCAGGTTGGCTAAATGAAGAGATATACTATTTATTGTAAATGAATAAATCAATATTTAGTTTACATGCACCAGTCTCCATGAGCATCTGCTGTGAGAGAAAAAACAATTTTCTGTGCTAACAAAAATCAAGGGTCTAAGCCTGTGACATCAAGGATTAGGTCCTGGATAGTGGTGTATCTGGCAAGGGCTTTTCCAGCTTTGGGGGACTCTAGTTAGGGAGCTGCTGTTAGCAGCCCCATTTCAATGCCAATTTTATCACTTGAGGCAGCTGCCATTATTACATTATGCTAAACAGCATGTGAGAACAATGAAAGTTAGAGTAGGCAGGTAAGGTGAAGACATGTCTGTCTGTGGCCAGCACAGGACCTGGTACATGGTAGGTACTTGGCAACTACCTATACAATGAATGGGCTCCCTCAGTGTGATCTATAGAAATGACTCTCATGGCTCCATTAATTTATTTCATTTTGTCTATTAAAATTAATGTTCTAACTCAGAAACACAAATATAAAGTAGTCAGTTCCTACCTCTGAGGTTGAAAATCCAGGGTAAGACGAAAACACAACCTCTGAAACAGAAGAGAAACAGAATGAAGGTTGGTGACAGCACTGACTGATGCCTAGAGTACCCTGGATATAGATCTGCCATCCACTGTGTGCAGCAGGGCACCTCCTACAGGGAGTCCTCATTGGTCCTCGGCCCCAGTGCTAACTAGGAAGAGGAGCTGGCTGTGACATGCATCAGGTAATAAGTCCCTTTGCACTAAGGATAAAATACAAACTGCTTATCCAGTCCTCTGAAGTCCTGCATGACTGGGCCCCTGCCTACTTCTTCAATCCCATTTCATGATACTCTCTCCTTCATTCACTGTATTTCAGCCACACTGACCTTTTATCTGACTTTAAAACACTTAAGCACTTTTGAGCCTCAGAATTACTGGGGAGTCCATACTGAGCAGAAAGCTAACCAACTGTCTTAGAAGAGAAAAATATATATAGAAGACATTCTGTCAGAAGATTTGGAAATATTTGTTATATTAGTAGAAACAGAATGGGTTGAGCCAGTGTATTCAGGAGAGATACCAAGAACAACCAGCACAAAGTCATAAGGAGGAGGGTGCAGAGTGATTTCATTCTTGGGACCGTCAGAATGAGATGAGTCAATAAACAGCTGAGTTCAACCTAACACAGCATAGCATCTGATGGGACTAGATCCTGTACAGACATTGCTCACCTTTACCCTAGTTAACCGATACCTTCTACATGTTAATGATATTATAATGAGAAAAGTCACATGAAAATGAAGAAAACAGTAATAGGGGATGGAACAACATGGCATAAATAACTTCTCCTGTGATGAGGGTCTGCAAGGGAGTTTGGGAAAGCCTTGTGCAATGAACAAAGTAGGAATTCCCTGCAGGATGGGCCATGGCTGCAAGTGTGAGTGCTAATCTGTGAACCCTAGAAAACGACAGCACCTCTAGAAAGATGGGCACACTGTCTGATCGCGCATCCTGCTCTCCCCACAATCACAGGAATTACCGCATTTTAAGCTTCTGATTGAGCATTGTTATACAAACAGACTAAACAATCAAGAATCTCTTACTATTTGAGGAAAATTAACAATATAAAAAAGAGAAGAATTATCACCTGAATAAAAAGTTTATTTAACAAAAGTTATAAAAACTTCAAAACAGAATAATCAGTATCCTCTGAGAAATGCCAAAGTTTCACTCCTGAAACAAAAGCAGATTGCTGTGGAAGCAAAGCTACTAACAAAGCTGTAAATTTATAATGAAAATAACTCATACATGTGCTGGATAGAAGAATGGACCCAGTTGAAGAACTAATTCATAAAATAGAAGACCGAGTGGAGAGACTCTCAGAATGCAAAAAGGCAGAGAGAAGATGGTGGAATAGAAGATAACCCACTCATGTCCCCTCACAACCACAAAAATTCTACACCCACCCACAGTCAAAAGTCTCTCTGCAGGAGCATCAAGATTCAGGTAGGAGTTTGTGAAACGCTGGTGGACCCCAAGACCTTGAAGGACTGTTTTGAGAGTACAGACCAACACCAGTGGCTGATCCACCAAGCTTGCTCCCCAGTTCAAGCCTAGAAACAGTCCAGGCTTCCAAGGTCCTGGGCTACAGCCATATTTGGCCTTGAGCCTGCAACCAAAACCATCTGCAGAAAGGTCCAGAAGGAGTAGTGCACACTAGTGCCTTGGTGGAAAGGCTTGTCTGCCTGCTGACATCAGCCTTGGCAGTAAGCCTGAAAGTTGCCCTGTTTTTCTGATCCAGCCCCTCTCAGCTGAGGTCCCTCCTCACTGTCTCTTGTACAAGGACCCAGAGGGAGACTCACCCATATCTCGCAGCCTGAGGCTCCCAGATGAGTTTACCAACTTCTGTCCCACAGCAAATTCCAAGGGGACTCAAGTCTCAGACTTGGTCCCTCCAGCTGCAATCAGAGAACTAACCAGACTGTGCAGGGACTTGCTGTAAGACACATGCCCCTCTGAGCCAGTGAGACTGGGCTTTCTAGCCTTCACCCTGCAGCAAATCCTGAGAGAGCCCAGTCTCAGTTCTGACCCCTGTCACTACAGTGGAGAATTATCCTGTCTGTGCTGAGACCTGCTGGGAGACACATGCCTGTCTGGGCCAACAAGATGGGCTCCTTCCCATAGCAAATCCCACGGGGGCCCAGTGTCAGCCCTGGCCCCTCCTGCTGCAATCAGGTAACTATCTCATCTGCATAGTGATTTGCTAGGAGACACATGCCCCTCTGAGCCAATGAGACTGGGCTCTCCAGCCTCTACCTCACAGCAGATCCTGAGGAGGCCCAGTCTGCGATTTGGCCCCTCCTGCTGCAGTCAGGGAACTATCCTATCTGTGCAGGAACTTGCTGGGCAATGTGCACCTCCCTAAACCAAGACAGGGCTCTCTAGCCTCTGTTCCACAGCAGATCCGAAGGAGGCCTATGGTCAGTTCCAGCCCCTCCCACTACAATCAGGGAATTATTCCATCTGTGCAGAGCCATGCGGGCAGCTGTATGCCTGTCTGAACCACCATGACAAGCACACCAGCCTCCATCCCACAGCAGATCCCAAGGGGGCTCAGTCTCAGCTCTGGCCCCTCTTGTTGCAGTCAAGGAACTACTTGTGCAGTGACCTGCTAGGTGACATACACCTGTCTAAGCCAATGAGATGGACCACCAGCTTCATTCCTACAGCAGATCCCAACATGCCCCAGTCTTAAATCCAGTCCCTCTGGCTACAGCTTTCGCAACCCTCGCAGTCTTTGCAAGACTTGCAGCAAGCCTGGGTTTAGACCATCGCTCAGTGCTGAGATGCCAGTAGTGGTCCCAGGCTCAGGAAACATAAGTCAGTCTGCTTAGAATCCCTGGAAGTCCCTCTGAAGAAGGACAGGCACAAACAAAGCCAGACTATAAAGGCAAAAATAAATACCTAATATTTCAAGGCAAGGACATCACACTTCTACAAAAATCAAGAACATTCAGGGAAATATGATGTCACCAAACAGACAAAATAAGATGCCAGAGATCAACCATAAGGTAATAGAGATGTGTGATCTCTCAGACAAAGAATTCAAAAGAACATTTTTTGGGGTTTCTTCTTTGTTTTTTGTTTTGTTTTGTGCTTTTTTTGGAGACAGGCTCTCATTCTGTCACCCAGGTTGGAGTACAGTGGCACAAACATGGCTTACTGCAGCCTCAACCTCCTGGGCTCAAGCAATCCTCCCACCTCAGCCTCCCATGTAACTGGGACCACAGGCATGCACCACCATGCCTGGGTAATTTTTAATTTTTTTTGTAGACATGGGAGTCTCACTTTGTTGTCCAGGCTGGTCTTGAACTCCTGGGCTCAAGCAGTCTTCCTACCTCAGCCTCCCAAAGTGCTGAGATTATAGGCATGAGTTACCATGCCCAGCCAAAACAGATGTTTTAAGGAAGCACAGTGAACTTCAAGAAAACACAGAGAATCAATTCAGAAATTTACCAGAAAAATTTAACAAAGAGATTGAAATAATTAAAAAAAAAAAAAAAATCAAAGAAATCCTGGAATTGAAAAATATAATGAATGAAATGAAAAAGGCAATAGAGAGTATCAACAGCAGAATTAAACAGAAGAAAGAATCAGTGAGCTCAAAGACTATATGAAAATATACAGAGTAGAAAAAATGAAGAAGAATGAAAAAGAATAAAGAAAGCTTGCAGGATTTATGGGACAACATCAAAAAAGAAAATATTAGGGTTGCTGAAGTTAAACAGGGATATGAGAAAGACAAAGGGGTATAAAGCTTATTCAAAGAATAACAGAAAACTTTCCAAATCTGGAGAATGGGTGGGTGTACACGTACCCCACCATGCCATTACTGCCAGCATAAGCACACCCACTTCCACTGCCACCACACGCCACTGCCAGCATGAACATGAAGCATGGACACCCGTGGCCCTGCACCCTGGCCCATGCTACCACTGGGCCATCCAAAGGATGGCACCTTCAAAGACTGAAGGATTACCAGCTCACACAGAAAAACCTCTGAGAAATATGGGATTATGTCAAGAGACCAAAAATATGACTCACTGGTATCCCCAAAAGGCAGGAAGAGAAAGCAAGCAACTTGGAAAACACATTCTGGTTATCATCCATGAAAATTTCCCCAATCTTGCTAGAGAGGCCAACATTCAAATTCAGGAAATGCAGAGAACCCCTGTGAAATACTACACAAGAAGACCATCCCCAAGAAACATAGTAATTGGATTCTTCAAGGTCAAAATGATAGAAGAAATGTTAAAGGAAGCTAGAGAGAAAGGGCAGGTCACCTACAAAAAACCCCATCAACTAACAGCAGACCTTTCAGCACAAACCAGAAAAGAATGGGGGCCTACAGTCATTCTTTTTTTTTTTCTGTTTTTTTTTTTTTTTGAGACAGTCTCGCTCCCATCATCCAGGCTGGAGTGCAGTGGTGCAATCTTGGCTCATTACAACCTCTGCCTCCCAGGTTCAAGTGATTCTCATGCCTCAGTCTCCCAAGTAGCTGGGATTACAAGCATGTGCCACCACACCTGTCTAATTTTTTGTATTTTTAGTAGAGACAGGGTTTCACCATATTGGCCAGGCTGCTCTTGAATTTCTGGCCTCAAATGATCCACCTGCCTCAGCTTCCCAAAGTGCTGGGATTACAGGTGTAAGCCACTGTGCAGGGCTCAGCATTCTTAAAGAAAAGAATTTCCAACCAAGAATTTCATATCCAGCCAAGCTAAGCTTTGTAAGTGAAGGAGAAATAAGATCCTTTTCAGACATGCAAATGCTAAGGGATTTCCTCACTATCAGATATGCCTTACAAGAGTTCTTGAAGGGAGTGCTAACCTTGGAAAGAAAAGACTGTTACCAGCCACTACAAAAACACACTTAAGTAAAGACCAGTAACACTATAAAGCAACCACATGAACAAGTCTGCATAATAATGAACAAATCCTAACATCAATATTCACTTTGAATGTAAATGAGTTAAATGGCACAGAGTGATCAGTTGAATAAATAAGCAAGACCTGATGGTATTCTGTCTTCAAGAGACCCATCTCACATGTGATAACACCCATAGGCTCAAAGTAAAGGGATGGAGAAAAATCTACCAAGCAAATGGAAAACAGAAAAAAAGCAGGGGTTATTGAATTTATTCTGAACTCTGACAAAACAGACATTAAACCAACAAAGATAAAAAAGACAAGGACATTACATAATGGTAAAGGGCTCAATTCAACAAGAAGACATAACTATCCCAAATATGTATGCATCTGACAGAGGAGCACCCAGATTCAAAAAGCAAGCTGCTTTTAGAGACATGCAACGAGACTTGGATAAACACACAATAATCGTGCAGGACATCAATACCCCAATAATAATATTAGATCATTGAGACAGAAAACTAACAAAGATGTTCATGATCTGAACTCAACACTTGACCAAATGGACCCAATCGACATCTACAGAACACTCCACCCCCAAACAACAGAATATACATTCTTCTCAGATGCACATGGCATATATTCTAAAGTCAACCACACAATCAGAATAGAACAATTCTCAGTAGAATTTTTTTTTTAAATCATACTAACCACACTCTTAGAGTACAGCACAATAAAATAGAAACACTAAGAAAATTGCTCAAAACCATATAATTACATTGAAATAAACCTGCTCCTAAATGACTTTTGAAATAATGAAATTAAGGGAGAAATCAAGATATTCTTTGAAACTAATGAGAACAAAGAGACAACATACTGATACAGGAGGTAGAAAGAAATTATTTAGGCAGATAGGGTCCTCAGCAAAGCTTCCCTTTTAGCAAGAAGGAGCCCAAGAAATTATTTTTTTCTAACAAAGAGAAGCCTGAAAAATTGAGCTGAAAACATAGATAAGCAAGCTGGAAGTTTGAACAGGGGAATGCCAGCAGTTGTGCCAATAGAAAAGGGCTACCTGGGAGCCAGGCATGTCCAGCATGGAGGCTCCATCTTCCCTTTTTTGTTACTATGTGTACAGTAAAGGAATGGGCAACATGGTGCAGGCTAGGCAGAGGACTTGCCTACATAATAAAAGATCAGTATGGGGACGACCAGTTTTTTGTGCCCTATGTAAATGACACACCTAGTGTAATGAGTTTTTCATACCCTATGCAGATGGCACACCTGGTCCAACCAATCTTTCACACCCTATGTAAATCAGATACTGCCTCCTCATCAGGCACCTATAAAAGCCCCTGCATTTAACCACATATCTGACAAGCCATTTCTGTGGGATCCCCCTCTCCAGCAGAAAGTTATTATCTTTCTACCTATTAAACTTCCACTCTTTTTTTTTTTTTTGAGACGGAGTCTCGCTCTGTCGCCCAGGCTGGAGTGCAGTGGCCGGATCTCAGCTCACTATAAGCTCCGCCTCCCAGGTTTACACCATTCTCCTGCCTCAGCCTCCCAAGTAGCTGGGACTACAGGCGCCCGCCACCTCGCCTGGCTAGTTTTTTGTATTTTTTAGTAGAGACGGGGTTTCACCGGATTAGCCAGGATGGTCTCAATCTCCTGACCTCATGATCTGCCCGTCTTGGCCTCCCAAAGTGCTGGGATAACAGGCTTGAGCCACCATGCCCGGCCTAAACTTCCACTCTTAAGCTCACTCTTTGTGTGTCCAGGTCCTTGATTTCCTCAGCTGTGAGACAACAAACCTTGGGTATCACCCCCACCAATGAGGCCACTTCATTGTGGGGCCCATCTGGGATCCAAGGTAGACTCATTGGAAGGGTGAGTATAGAAGCAGACCCCAAATCTTTACTTTCATTTCGGGGCCTTCTGCCCTCCATTTTAAAATAAAACCAAAAACACTTGGTGTCTGACGGCCACCTAGATGCCCTTAGAGCATGCCACCCATCTCAAGACTCAGATGACAGGCTTGCTGGGGAGAACTTAATGAATCCCTCAGTACCCTCAGGGTGCTGGGAATGTTGACTCTGTTTCAAACCAGTTTCCTTTCACGGAGAGCCTAGCCATTGCATGGGGCTGGAAGAGGTCCAGAGGCAACTGATAGTTCCTGGCCAGGGATACACTCTGGTGTTACCCGAAGCCTTCTGGATTAACCTCAGGCTCTGACTGCCTACTGAGCATCAGTAACAGGATCTCCAAGCTTTTCCTATTGCATTTTTCCTTCTTTCCTGTCAACTGCTATGTCTCCTATCCCTTCTCTGTATGAAATGCTGTTGGAATTTTTATACTTCAGGGAAATAATCCTGTTAGATAGGATCAGCAAATGCCATAGTAACCAGGAATATAATGCAAAGGATTGCCATTTTTGTGATTTTCTAGGAATAGAGGATCTCCCTTTCCCCCACAGTGAGCATCAATCTCTCTACCCTTGGTCTGGAGATCACATGGTATTTCAAGGTCTACTGCACCACCTAGTGGAATAGAAATCCTCTCCATGAAGTATCTTCTCAGCCCTTTGCCTAAACACTCTAGTTTCCCAATTCTCCTCCCTTTTTGTATTCCTCTATTAGAGGTCAGGCTTTATGCCTCTTTTGTGAATGGGAAAACTCAACAATGAGGAGGAAAATGTCCTCCAAAACCAAATTTTAGTTTTGATACTGTCCCATCAGCAGGAAAACCACCATTCATTTCCTACATTCTTTTAAGGCACCTATTCTGCCTCCCATTAAAATGGTACTTAAATAGTAAGGGGTTGTTATGTCTTAAAGTTAACCAGAACCACTGCCTAACAATAAATATTTTAGTCCAGGCCATAATAGCAGTATAGAGCTCAACCCAGTACACTCTCTCCATTAAGGGGACTTGCAAATACAACTGTTACATAGTCTTTCCCAAGAGCCATCTATCATACAAGTCTGGGAAGTCAAAGGGAAATCACCAGTGGAGGATTAGAGTTGCAAGGGTGAATGTGACTAAATCCATCACTTAGCTCCTTTAGATCCATGGCTGAGGGACATGCCTGCATCCAAGAGTAGCACCTTTAACAGATGCCGGGGCTCAGGGAACCAAGAAGGGAAAACAGTTGGGGGATGCTCCCATTGTCTTCCTCTCTACCTTGGGCCATTCCAAAGGAAGGAGGGGAATAAGGGACTCCTTGTCAGGCCGGGCGCGGTGGCTCAAGCCTGTAATCCCAGCACTTTGGGAGGCCGAGACGGGCGAATCATGAGGTCAGGAGATCGAGACCATCCTGGCTAACACAGTGAAACCCCATCTCTACTAAAAAATACAAAAAACTAGCCGGGCGTGGTGGCGGGCGCCTGTAGTCCCAGCTACTCTGGAGGCTGAGGCAGGAGAATGGCGTGAACCCGGGAGG
This sequence comes from Colobus angolensis palliatus, assembly GCF_000951035.1. Taxonomy (NCBI): domain Eukaryota; kingdom Metazoa; phylum Chordata; class Mammalia; order Primates; family Cercopithecidae; genus Colobus; species Colobus angolensis. The sequence goes on along the minus strand of NW_012115211.1, from coordinate 1,610,665 downwards.
CGGAGCTTGCAGTGAGCTGAGATCCTGCCACTGCACTCCAGCCTGGGCGACAGAGCAAGACTCCGTCTCAAAAAAAAAAAAAAAAAAAAAAGGGACTCCTTGTCTCCCCTATCTTTCCAGCCATCTTTAGCCTGCACCCCTCTCAAGTGCATTCTGAAGCACTGAGACTCCTTTAATCCTGAAACTTTGCTTTTGCACAAGGGCATGGCCTTCTTACTAGACCTTTGCAAGCACTGGACAATCAACCAAGCTCTTTTAGCAGTCATATCAGGCAATCCAAAAGGTAATGATTCCCCAAAACTAAAAAAGCAACTTCAGGTAGCTATTGAGTGTCCTGGCTCTTCCTGTCACCCTTATTTGGGGCCCCCTCCAACTGTGCCATCAGCTCCTCTAGTTCCACCATCTCCAAAATTCCCCACTCCCCCAGCTTCACTCTTACTCCTATAGGAAATGACCAATGGAGGTGATGCCACTAGGGTTCAAGTTCCCGTCTCATTGCATGACCTTAGGCAAATAAAGGGATACTTAGGCTGATTTTCTGATGACTCCAATAGGTATATAGCTTTCCAAAATTTAACTCAGGTGTTTGACCTCTCATGGAGGGATGTTATAGCTGCTTCTAAGCCAAACCCTAACTGCAGCTGAAAAACAGGCAGCTCTGCATGCATCAGAGAAATCTGGAGACAAGCAATATGTCTCTTATAGTAGGCCAAAAAGGAAAAGAGAAAATAGGGAAGGTGAAGAGATAGGGGAACCATCATTCCCAGTGGGGAACTATCATTCCCAGTAGGGAAGAGAGGCAGTACCCTCTTGACAACCCTGATTTGGAACCCCGATGACTTCACAGATGAATGGAAAAGGAAACACTTATTAATGTGCATATTGGAGGGCCTACAAAGAACTAGGAGAGCCAAACCTCTTAATTACTCTAAACTGGCCAAGATAAACCAAAAGCCAGATATGAGCCCTACAACCTTTATGGAAAGGCTGAGAGAAGCACTAATAAACCACACCTCCTTATCCCCTATTCAGTCAAGGGACAGCTCACCCTAAAGGACAAGTTTATTACACAGGCAGCTCCCAATATTAGAAGGAAACTGTAGAAGCAAGCTATAGGACCAGATAGCACCTTGAAAAACCTCTTGAGGGTGGTCACCTTGGTCTTTCATAATAGGGACTGGAAGGAGGCCCTGGAGAGAGGAAACACAAGAGAAGGGCAGAGCCTCTAGTAGCTGCTTTGCAAACTTGCAAAGTCCAGGATCCCCAAGGTGCATCCATTAGTTGCTACCAGTGTGGCAAGTCAGGGTACTTTAAGAAGGAGTGCCCAGGCAGCAAGCAGAAGCCACCTCAAGCATATCCAGCCAGTGGCTGGGACCACTGGAGATCAGACTGCCCCTGGAGACAGAGGTTACTGGGTTTAGAACCAGTCTCACAGATGGTCCAACAGGACTGATGGGTCCTGGGGTTCAGACCCCTGGCTCTAGCAGCTCAAATTGTCATTATTGCACAGGAGCCCCAGGTGATTCTGAAAACTGAAGGAAGGAAGGAAGGTGGACCTTATTCTAGACATTGGAACCAGTATCTCTCTTCTCCCTAATCCAGGCTTCCCCTTTTCCCATAGCATGACCATGATGGGCATCTCAGGAAAAGTTCTAACTTGATATTTTTCTCAACCCCTTAGTTGTAGTTGGGAGGACTTATTATTTACATATGCCTTCTTACTCATGCCTGAAAGTCCCACTCCTTTATTAGGCAGAGACATTTTTGCTTGCATGGGGGCCAGCATCCTTACAGCCCCGAGAGAAACTCGTTGTCTCCCCCAGGTGGAAGCTATTATTAATCCAGAAGCGTGAGTAACTCAAGGAAGAATAGGCCAGTCCAGATCCACCTTAAGGATCTCACTTCTTTTCCTAACCAGAGACAATATCCCCTAAAGCCAAAGCTAGGAAGGGGCTAGAAGCCATTATTAATAACCTGAAAATGCAAGGCCTCCTCAAACCCTGTAGCAGCCCCTGCAACACCCCAATATTAGGAGTGCAAAAATCCAGTGGAGAATGGAGACTAGATCAGATCCTCCACATTATTAATAAGGCCATAGTTCCAACTCATCCAGTGGTCCCTAATCCCTATACTTTGCTAGCCCAAATATCTGAGGGAACTAAATGGTTCATAGTCCTAGATCTAAAGGATGCCTTTTTCTATAGAGCGTTACATCCTGATTCTCAATACCTGTTTGCCTTCGAAGATTCCTCTGGCCAGATGTCCAGTTAACATGGACAGTGCTGCCTCAGGGATTTTGAGACAGTCCCCACTTGTTTGGACAGGCACTGTCAAAGGACCTCTCTGAATTTTCCCATCCTCAGGTCAGGGTCTTGCAATATGTAGATGACATACTGCTTTGTGCCCCAACTGAGGAAGCATCTCAGGAAGGCAGTGAAGCTCTTCTTAATTTCTTAGCCAACAGAGGATATAAGGTTTCAAAATCTAAGGTCAACCTTTGCCAAACCTCAGTGAAGTACTGAGTGTAGTGTTGTCTGAAGGGACCAGAGCATTAGGGTAAGAAAGGATTAAGCCAATATCCTCCTTCCCCCTCCCTAAAACCTTGAAGCAACTAAGAGGATTTGGGGACATTACAGGATTCTGCAAACTCATCTTGGTATGGTGAGGTAGTTTACCCCTTATATCACCTCATAAAAGAAACTCAAGGCTAGGCACGGTGGCTCACGCCTGTAATCCCAACACTTTGGGAGGCCGAGGTGGGCGGATCATGAAGTCAAGAGATCAAGACCATTCTGGCCAACGTGGTGAAACCCTGTCTCTACTAAAAATACAAAAATTAGCTGGGCATGGTGGTGCATGCCGGTATTCCCAGCTACCCGGGAGGCTGAGGCAGGAGAATCACATGAACCCAGGAGGTAGAGGTTGCAGTGAGCCGAGATCACACCACTGCGCTCCAGCCTGGGTGACAGAGCAAGACTCCGTCTCAAAAAAAAGAAACTCAAGTGGCTAAAACTCATTTCCTAACCTGAGAACCTGAAGCTCAAAAGGCCTTTAATCAGTTGAAACAAGCCTTACTTAGGGTCCTTCGCATAGGGAGGGTCTTCAATCTTTATGTATCAGAAAGGAAGACAATGGCCCTGGGAGTTTTAACTCAAGCCCAAGGACCAGCTCAACAGCCAGTGGGCTCCCTAAGTAAGGAACTTGATTTGGTGGCTAAAGAATGGCCATCATGCCTCTGAGCCATTGCCACAGTGGCCCTACTGGTACCAGAGGCCACTAAATTAACCCTGGGAAATGGCTTAACTGTTTATAACCCACATAATGTAGCAGGATTGCTGTCCTCTACGGGATGCCCTTGGCTAACAGAAAGCTGACTCCTTAAATATCAGGCTCTGATATTAGAAGGGTCTACAATCCAATTAAAAACTTGCTCTTGCCTAAACTCAGCCACTTTCCTCCCCAAGGAAACTGGGGAACCTGAACATGACTGTGAACAAGTTGTGGTACAGACCTATGCAGCCAGGGAAGCTCTCAGGGAAACTCCCCTAGAAAATCCAGACTGGACCCTCTTCACAAATGGAAGTTCCTTTGTGAAGCAAGGAGTCTGTAAGGTGGTATATGCAATGTACACTATGAATGACATTGAAAGTGCACCCCTCTTCCCAGGCACAAGCATTCAACTAGCTGAACTGACAGCTCTTACAAGAACACTTGAATGAAGCAAGGGAAAGGTAGCTAACATTTACACAGACTCCAAGTATGCTCTCTTAGTTCTTTACGCTCATGCTGCCATTTGGGAGGAAAGACTTTCACTACTAAAGTAAGAAATAAAATAGCTATAAAATAGCATCAGGAAATTAACAAGTTATTATCCTCGGTTTTCCTTCCATGAGAGGTAGCAGTGATACATTGTAAGGGACATCAGAAGGGAGCAGATGAAGTAGCCTAAGGAAACAAGTTAGCTGATCAGGCAGCCAAGTCAGCAGCAAGTCAGCCTCAGGGCCTCAATGCACTTGAAGCCCCTCTAATCTGGGAAGGTTCCATAAGAGAAATTAAGCCTCAGTACTCCCCTGCAGAAGCAGAATGGGCCACTTCTCAAGGGTATACTTTTCAGCTCTCAGGATGGCTACAGTCAGAGGATGGCAAACTCCACTTGCCAGCCTCCCGCCAGTGTAAAGTCCTTAAGATCCTTCACCAGGCTTTTCACTTGGGAAAGGATAAAACTTATCGTGTGCCCAGAGATTTTTCAGGAGATAACTTATTAAAAACGGTCAAGCAGCTTGTTAGTGCTTGTGAAGTCTGTCTTAAAAATAATCCCCTTGGTCGGGCACGGTGGCTTACACCTGTAATCCCAGCACTTTGGTGGGTGGATCACTTGACATCAGGAGTTCAAGACCAGCCTGGCCAACACTGCAAAACCCCAACTCTACTAAAAATACAAAAAAGTTAACCGGGTGTAGTGGTGCACACCTATAATCCCAGGTACTTGGGAGGCTGAGGCATGAGAATTGCTTGAACTCAGGAGGTGGAGGTTGCAGTGAGCTGAGATCGCACCACTGCACTCCAGCCAGAGCGACAAAGTGAAACTGTGTTTCAAAATTATAATAATCCCCTTAACAGGCATCTCCTTCCTCCTCAAACCCAAAGGATGGGACGCCATCCAGGGAAGGATTGGCAGACTTCACCCACGTGCCAAAGAAGAAGGACATCCAATACCTCCTGGTATGGGTAGATACTTTCACTAACTGGACAGAAGCATTTCCATGCTGTACAGAAAAGGCCTCCGAGGTAACAAAAGTGTTAGTTAATGAAATAACTCCCCATTTTAGTCTACCTAAGTACCTTCAAGGTGACAATGGCCCCTTGCTTAAGACAGCTGTCACACAAGGGGTCTCAAAGGCACTAGGCGTACAGTATCATCTCCACTGTGCTTGGAGACCCTAGTCCTCAGGAAAGGTAGAGAAGACAAACAATATTATCAAAAGACATCTCAGAAAACTGTCCCAAGAAACTCACCTTCCTTGGGTCACTCTTCTTCCCATGGCTTTACTGTGGGTAAGAAACACCCCTTCAAAGTTAAGTCTGACCCTGTTTGAAATGCTGTATTAAAAACCTTTCCTTACAAATGATTTTCTGTTAGACCAAGAGACCTCTAAATTGGTTAAGCATTTAACCTCCCTAAGCTTACTTCCAATAGGAATTAACACAACTAGCAGAAGCCCAACCCCCCAAAATAGGACCATCATTATTTAACCCAGGAGATGTGGTATTAAAGACTCTGCCCTCTGTCTCCCTACCTAAGCCCAAGTTAGGAGGGGCCCTACACTGTTCTTTCAACCCCTCAGCAAAAAATGTTACAGGAATCAACTCCTGGATGCATCACTCAAGTCAAAGCCTGGAACCTGAGAGAGCAACTCCAGAGAGCCCAGAGGAATGTGCTGGATATCAATGTGAAGAAATAGGAGATCTTAAGCTGAAAATCATAAAAGATAAGTAAATGAGTAAGGGCTATTCATCCTACTCAGTCCTACCTTATCAGATACTTTCAGTTATTTCTACTTTACCTCTTGAGATTCACTGTCAGATACTAGAACTTTTTGACACATACTTGTGGGAAGATTTTGATTATCCATGAGATTACACTTGTAACTTCATAGACTCCCAAAGGGAAATTCTATATCTTGGTAAGTAAAATTTTAGATGGAAATTACCTACTACACCACCCTTGTGGAAATTGTTACACTTTCTCTGCTATTTGCAGTAGGACTATATACTGTGGCACCTGCAATGTAGAATTCTGTATGGAAAATTCTAATTTCTGTAATATTTTGCCTAATTATAATCTTTATAACAGGATTAATAATTACAGGAAAGATTTAGCCAAGGTTAACACTAAAGTTATTCTAGCCACCCAATAATGTGTTCCTCCCAATCACATCACAAGTCGTAAAAGATAGCCCAGGCCTAAAACTATCTTCTAATGACAAGTCAAGGGGAAATATATTTTTTTTCAAAGAAAAATGTTGCTTTTGTATTACGCTTTTGGTAAAGTACAGCGACATCTGATGGAGGCAACTAGTATTACAACCCATCAAAATGGCTATCAGGTATTAAACCCTACTGTCATGGTTGTAGCCTACAGTACCCCCCACTAATAATGGGATTCTTAATATTCATATTCAAACCCTATATTCTAAACCTTCTTGTAAAATGTATCTCTTCTTGCCTAAAAGCTATTAAACTCCAAATGGTGCTGCAGATGGAACCACACATGGACATGCCTTTCTTCCAAGAACCCTTAGATCAACTCCAGAAGGAGCCTTTGCTGCTGTTACCCACACAATGCCCATCTTTAGCAGGAAGTAGCCAGAAAGAGTTGTCCTCCAATACCCTTAACAGCTGTTAGCATTTCCACTCCTCAGGGGGTAAATATGATACAGGAGGTAGAAAGAAATTATTTAGGCAGATTGTGAGGGTAACAGAGTCCTCAGCAGAGCTTCCCTTTTAACAAAAGGCAGTACAAGAAATTATTTTTTTCCAGCCAGGCATGGTGGTTTATGCCTGTAATCCCAGCACTTTGGGAGGCTGAGGCAGGCAGATCACTTGAGGTCAGGAGTTTGAGACCAGCCTGGGCCAACATGGTGAAACCCTATCTTTACTAAAAACACAAAAATTAGCTAGGTGTGTTGGGGCACACCTGTAATTCCAGCTACTCAGGGGGCTGAGGCAGGAGAATCACTTGAACCCAGGAGGTGGAGGTTGCAGCGAGCCAAGATTGTGCCACTGCATTCCATCCTGGGTGACAAAGCATGACTGTCTAAAAAAAAAAATATATATATATTTTTTTCTCCAACAAAGAGAAGCCTGAAAAATCAAGCTGCAAACATAGATAAGAGAGCTGGAATCTTGGACAGGGGAATGTCAGCAGCTGTGCCAATAGAAAAGGGCGACCTGTGGGCCAGGCATGTCCAACATAGAGGCTCCATCTTCCCTTCTTTTGTTGTTACAACATGTACAGTAAAGGAATGGGCAGTGTATCACAGGCCAGGCAGAGGACCCATTTGCACAATAAAAGATTTGGGTAGGGGTGACCAGCTTTTCATACCCTATGCAAATGGCACAGCTATTCCTAACCAGTTTTTAGTGTCCTATGCAAATGGCACACCTGGTCTAATCAATCTTTTGCACCCTATGTAAATCAGAAACTGCCTTCTCACCAGGCACCTATAAAAACCCCTGCATTTCACTGCAGATCCAGCAACTTATTTCTCCAGGACCCCTCTCTCTAGCAGAGAACTATTCTCTTTCTTTCACCTATTAAACTTTCACTCTTAAACTCACTCTTTGTGTGTCCATATCCTTTATTTCCTCGGCCATGAGACAATGAACCTCACATATCACCCTAGACAACAAGGCTGCTTCAATACCAGAATCTCTGGGACACAGCTAAGGTAGTGTTAAGAGGGAATTTTATAGTATTAAATACCCCCATCAAAAAGTTAGAGAGATCTCAAATTAACAACCTAATATCACAACTAGAGAAACTAAAGAGACAAGAGGAAACCAACCCCAAAGCAAGCAAAAGACAAGAAATAACCAAAATCACAGCTGAACTGAAGAAAATTTAGATGCGAAAAACTATTCAGAAGATCCACAGCCTGGATATCGTGGCTCATGCCTGTAATCCCAGCAATTTGGGAGGCTGAGGTGGGATGGTTTCTTGAGCTCAGGAGTTTGAGACCAGCCTGGGCAACAGTGAGACCTTGTCTCTAGAAAAGATCAAAAAATTAGCTGAGTATGATGATGTGCACCTATAGTTCCAGCTACTTGGGAGGCTGAGGTGGGAGGATTGCTTGAGTCTGGGAGGTTGAGGCTGCTGTGAGCTGAGATCATGCAACTGCACTCCAGCCTGGGTGACAGAGTGAGACCCTGTCTCAAAGAAAAGAAAAAAGATCAACAAATACAGGAGTTACTTTTTTGAAAAAGTTAATAAGATAGAGACTGCTAGTTAGATTAATAAAGAAAAAAGAGAGAAGATACAAAGAAAAACAATTAGATATGACAAAGGGGATGTTACCACTGACCCCACAGAATTACAAAAAAAAATCAGAGACTACTACGAATATATGAGGTATAAAACCTAGAAGAAATGGATAAATTCATGGACACATACAACCACCCAAGACTGAACCAGGAAGAAACTGAATCCCTGAATAGACCAACAACAAGTTCTGAAACTGAATCAGTAACAAAACGCCTGCCAACCAATAAAAAGCCCAGGCTGAGACAGAGTCATAGCCCAACTCTACCAGGTGTATAAAGAACAGGTACCATTCCTACTGAAACTATTCCAAAAATTGACGAGGAAGGACTCCTCCCTAATTCATTCTTTGAGGCCAGCATCATCCTGATACCAAAACCCACCAGAAACACAATAACAACAAAAAATCTTCAGGCCAATATCCTTGATGAACATAGAAACAAAAATCCTCAAAAAAATACTAGCAAATCAAATCTAGCAGCACATCAAAAAGCTTAACCACCATGATCATGTAGGCTTTATTCCTGGGATGCAAGGTTGGTTCAACATATGCAAATCAATAAATGTGATTTATCACATAAACAGAAAAACAAAAACCACATGATCATCTTAATAGATGCAGAAAAGGCTTTTGATAAAATTTAACATCATTCATGTTTCAAACTGTCAACAAACTAGGCATTTAACGAATAAACCTCAAAATAATAAGAGCTGTCTATGAGAAACCCATTGCCAACATCACGCTGAATGAGCAAAAGCTGGAAGCATTCCCCTTGAGAACTGGAAAAAGACAGGATGCCTACTCTCACCACTCCTGTTCAATATAGTACTGCAAGTCCTAGCCAGAGCAATCAGACAGGAGAAAGATATGAGAGGCCTCAACATAGGAAGAGAAGAAGTCAGACTATCTCTGCAGACAATGTGATTCTATACCTAGGAAACCCCACAGTCTCTGCGCCAAAGCTCCTAGATCTGATAAACAACTTCAGCAAAGTTTCAGGATACAAAATCAATGTACAAAAATCAATAGCATTTTTATACACCAACAACCTCCAAGCTGAAAGCCAAATCAAGGACACAGTCCTGTCCACAATAGCCACAAAAAAAATAACATACCTAGGAATACAGCTACCAGGAAGGTGAAAGATCTCTACAACAAGAGTTACAAAACACGGCTTAAAAAAATATCAGAAATGACAAAAAAAAAATGGAAAAACATTGCATGCTCATGATAGGAGGAATCAATACTGTTAAAATGGCCATACTGCCCAAAGCAATTTATAGATTCAATGCTATTCCTATCAAACTACCAATGCCATTCTTCACCAAATTAGAAAAAAAGTATTTTAAAATTCATATAGAACCTTTAAAAAAAGCCTGAATAGCCAAGGAAGTCCTAAGCAAAAAGAACAGAGTTGGAGGCATTATGTTACCCAACTTAAAACTATACTTCAAGGCTACAGTAACCAAAACAGCATGGTACTGGTACAAGAACAGACACATAGACCAATGGAACAGGTTATAGAGGCCAGAAATAATGTCATACACCTACAATCATCTGATCTTTGACAAAGTTGTTGAAAACAGACAACAGGAAAAGATTCCCTATTCAATCAATGATGCTGAGATAACTGGCCAGCCATATGCAGAAGACTGAAACTGAACCCCTTCCTTATACCATCTACAAAAACAAACTCAAGATGCATTAAAGACTTAAATGTAAAACCCAAAATTATAACTCTGGAAGATAGCTTAGGAAATACACTACTGGGCAAAGAGTCCATGACAAAGATGCCAAAAGCAAATGTGACAGAAACAATAATTAACAAATGAGACCCAATTAAACTAAAGGGCTGCTGCAGAGCAAACGAAACTATCAACAGAGCAAACAGATAAAGTACAGAATTGGAGAAAATATTTTCAAACAATGCATCCGACAAAGGTCTATGGCCAGAATCTATAAGGTACTTAAATTTATAAGCAAAAAACAACCCCATTAAAAAGTAGCCAGAGGACATGAACAGATACTTTTCAAAAGAAGACATACATCCTGCCAACAAGCATATGAAAAAATGCTCAACATCACTAATCATTAGAGAAATGCAAACCAAAACTATAATGAGATATTAATATCATGTAAGCCAGTCAGAATGACTATTATGAAAATGTCAAGAAAACAACAGATGCTGGCAAAGTTGTGGAGACAAGGGAAGACTTGTACACTGCTGGTGGATATATAAATTAGTTCAGCCATTATGGAAAGCAGTTTTGCAACTTCTGAAAGAACTTAAAAACAGAATTACTATTCGATCCAGCGATACCATTATTGGGTATATACCCAAAGGGATATAAATCAATCTACTACAAAGATATATGCGCATGTATGTTCACCGCAGCACTGTTCACAATAACAAAGACATGGAATCAACCTAAATGCCAATCAATGGTAGACTGGATGAAGAAAATGTACATATTTTGGTGTGGTACCTATACACCATGGAATACTATGTAGCCATAAAAAAAGAATGAAATCATGTCCTTTGCAGAAATGTGGATGAGCTGGAGACCATTATCCTAAGCAAATTAACACAGGAATAGAAAACCAAGTGCTGAATGTTCTCACTTATAAGTGGGCGCTAAACATCAAGTACATATTAACACAAAGAAAAGAAAAACAGGCACCACAATCTACTTGAGGGTGGAGGGTGGGTAAAGGGTGGGTGAGGACTGAAGAACTACCTGTCCAGTATTATTCCTGTTCTTACCTGGGTGATGAGATAATCTGTACATCAAACCCCCATGACATGCAATTTACCTATATAATAAACTTGTACATGTACCCCATGTTAGTCCATTCTCACATTGCTATAAGAACTGCCTGAGACTGAGTAATTTATAAAGAGAATAGGTTTAATTGACTCATAGTTCGACATGGCTGAGGAGGCCTCAGGAAACTTACAATCATGGCAGAAAGTGAGGGTGTCATGATTCTCTCACTCTTCACAAGGTGGCAGGCGAGAGAACAAATGAAGAAGAAACTTGCCAAACACTTATAAAACCATCAGATCTAATGAGAACTCACTATCATGAGAACAACATGAGGGGAACTGCCACACCATGATCCAATGACTTCCCACTGGGTGGGGATTATGGGGATTACAATTCAAGATGAGATTTGAGTGGGGACACAGCCAAACCATATCAGCCCTTGAACCCAAAATAAAATAAAAGATTTAAAAAGTTAAGATTTTTCTCTTAAAAATGTCATCTATAATAGATAAAGTTAACATAGGTAATAATAAAAGAAGATATTAAAACTGTCCAGGGATATGAAATACCAGTTCATAGAAGTAGAAAACCAAATAGCTAAGTAAATGCAGCATGCTTAACATTAACAGCAGATAGAAAAGTGCACATTAAAACAAATATCAGTAACCAAAGAGGGTGGAGCAAGATGGCAGAACAGAAGCCTACACCATTTGTGCCCCGCCCCCCGTCCCCTAAACACCAAAATTTAATAACTATCTACACATAGAATAGCACTATCACAAGAACAAAAACTCAGGTGAGCAATCACAGTAACTGGTTTTAACTTCACATCACTGAAAGAGGTATTGAGGAGGGCAGGAGAGACAGTCTTAAATCACCAATACCACCCCTCCTCCATCCCCTGGCAGGAGTCATGTGGTGCAGAGACAGAATCTGTGCATTTTGGGGACGGAGACCACAGCAACTGAGGGACCTTACATTGAACTCTGTGCTGCCCTGTCACAGCAGAGAATAAAGCCATGCTGGGCTCAGCTAGACAGATCAACGAGACAGAAAGTTAACAAGGATATCCAGGAATTGAACTCAACTCTGCACCAAGCGGACCTAATAGACATCTACAGAACTCTCCACCCCAAATCAACAGAATATACATT
>NW_012115211.1:1596931-1597381 GCF_000951035.1 Colobus angolensis palliatus | reverse complement strand
TTCCCTTTGAAAACTGGCACAAGACAGGGATGCCCTCTCTCACCACTCCTATTCAACATAGTGTTGGAAGTTCTGGCCACGGCAATCAGGCAGGATAAAGAAATAAAGAGTATTCACTTAGGAAAAGAGGAAGTCAAATTGTCCCTGTTTGCAGATGACATGATTGTATATTTAGAAAACCCCATCATCTCAGCCCAAAATCTCCTTAAATTGATAAGCAACTTCAGCAAAGTATCAGGATACAAAATTAATATGCAAAAAATCACAAGCATTCTTATACACCAGTAACAGACAAACTGAGAGCCAAATCATGAATGAACTTCCATTCACAATTGCTTCAAAAAGAATAAAATATCTAGGAATCCAACTTACAAGGGATGTAAAGGACCTCTTCAAGGAGAACTACAAACCACTGCTCAGTGAAATAAAAGAGGACACAAACAAATGGAA
>NW_012115211.1:1587246-1593291 GCF_000951035.1 Colobus angolensis palliatus | reverse complement strand
CGGGGAGGGATGGCATTGGGAGTTATAACTGATGTAAATGATGAGTTGATGGGTGCTGACGAGTTGATGCGTGCAGCACACCAACATGGCATATGTATACATATGTAACAAACCTACACATTGTGCACATGTACCCTAGAACTTAAAGTATAATTTTAAAAAAAAAATTTTTTTAAATAAAACATTAAAAAAAAAGCACAAATCTAATGGCCTTAAAGAGGAGGCAGAACATGATAGGGATAGAAAGTTTATTCAAAGGGATAATATCAGAGAACTTCCCAAACCTAGAGAAAGATACCAACATTCAAGCATAAGAAGGTTATAGAACACCAAGTAGATTTAAGCCTAAGAAGCCTACTTCAAGGTATTTAATAATCAAATTCCCAAAGGTCACAGATCCTAAAAGCAGCAAGAGATAGGAAACAACATACAATGGAGCACCAATACATCTGGCAGGAGACTTTTCAGTGGAAACCTTATAGGCCAGGAGAGAGTAGCATGACATATTTAAACTGCTGGAAAGAAAACACACACACACACACACACACACACACACACACACATACACACACAAAAAAACTTCCACCCCAGAATAGTAGATCCAGCGAAAATATTCTTTAAGCATGAAGGAGAAATAAAAACCTTTCCAGACAAACAAAAGCTGAGGGATTTCATTAACACAAGATCTGTCCTACAAGAAATGCAAAAGGAAGTTCTTCAGTCTCAAAAAAAGGATGTTAATGAGCAAGAAGAAATCATCTAAAGGTCCAAAACTCACTGGTAATACTAAGCACACAGAAAAACACAAAATAGCATAACTCTGTAGTGGTCATGTGTAAACTTCTCTTGACTTAAGTAGAAAGGCTAAATGATGAACCAATAAAAAGTAATAATTACAACAACTTTCCAAGACATAGACAGTATAATAAGACATAAATAGAAACAATAAAAAGTTAGTAAGTTGGGGGACAAAGTTAAAGTGTTGAGTTTTTGTTAGTTTTCTTTTGGCATGTTTGTGCAATCAGTGTTAAATTGTCATCAGTTTAAAATAATGGGTTATAAGATAGTATTGGCAAGCCTTATGGCAACCTCAAATCAAAAAAATATACAATGGATACACAAAAAATAAAAAGCAAGAAATTAAAACATATTACCAGAGAAAATCACCTTCACTAAAAGGAAGACAGGAAGGAAAGAAGGAAGAGAAGACCACAAAACAAGAAAACACAACAAAATGGCAGGAATAAGTCCCTGCTTAATAATAACAGCAAATGTAAATAACTAAACTCTCCAGTAAAGACAAAGTAGCTAAATGTATGTAAAAACAAGACCCAGTAATTTGCTGCCTACAAGAAACACACTTCATCTAAAAAGATACACATAGACTACAAATAAAGGGATGGAAAAAGATATTCGAAGCAAATGGAAACCAAAAAGGGGAAGGAATAGCTATACTTATATCAGACAAAATAGATTTCAAGACAAAAACTATAAGAAGAGACAAAGAAGATAATTATATAATGATAAAGGGGTCAATTCAGCAAGAAGATATAGTGATTACAAATATATATGCACCCAACACTGAAGCACCCAGATATATAAAGCAAGTATTATTGGAGATAGAATCCAATACAGTAATAGCTGGAGACTTCAACACCCCATTTTTGGCATTGGACAGATCTCCCAGACAGAAAATCAACAAAGAAACATTGGACTTAATCTGCATGGTAGAAAAAATGGACTTAATAGATATTTACAGAACATTTCATCCAATAGCTTCAGAATTTTTATCCTTAGCACGTGGATCATTTTCAAGTATAGACCATATGTTAGGTCACAAAACAAGTCTTAAAACATTTTTTAAAAAATCTTGAAATAATATCAAACATCTTCTCTGAACATAATGGAATAAAATTAGAAATCAATGACAAGAGGAATTTTGGAAACTATACAAACACATAGAAATTAAACAATATGTTACTAAATGACCAGTGGGTCAAGGAAGAAATTAAGATGGAAATTTTAAAACTTTCTTGAAACAAATGATAATGGATACAACATACCAAAACATATAGGATACAGCAAAAACAGTACTAATAGGAAAATTTGTAGCTCCAAGTGCCTACATAAAAAACTAGAAAAACTTCAAATAAATAACCTAATGATGCATCTTAAAGAACTAGAGAAGCAAGAGCAAACCAATCCCAAAAGTAGTAGAACAAAAGAGATAATAAAGATCTGAGCACAAATAAATGAATTTGAAATGAAGCAAACATTACACAAGACCAATGGAACAAAAAGTTGGTTTGAAATCAAGCAAACATTACACAAGACCAATGAAACAAAAAGTTGGTTTTTTGAAAAGATAAACAAAACTCAGAAACCTTTAGTTAGACTTAAAAAAAAAAAGAGAAGACCCAAATAAATAAAATCAGAGATGGAAAAGGAGATATTACAGCTGTTACTGCAGAAATTCAGAGGATCGTAAGTGGCTACTATGAGCAGCTATATGCCAATAAATTGGAAAATCTAGAATAAATGGATAAATTCTAGACACATACAACCTGCCAAGATTGAGCCATGAGGAAATTCAAAACCTAAACAGACCAATAACAAGTAATGTGATTGAAGCCATAATAAAAAGTCTCCCAGTAAAGAAAAGCCTGAGACATCATGGCTTCACTGCTGAATTCTACCAAACATTTAAACAACTAATACCAATCCTATTCAAACTGTTCAGAAAGATAAAGGAGGAGGGAATACTTCCAAACTCATTCTATGAGGCCAGCATTACCCTGATACCAAAACCAGAGAACGACACACACACACACACAAAAAAAATACTGACCAGCCTGGCCACCATGGTGAAAACTCATCTCTACTAAAAATACAAAAAATTAACCAGGCATGGTGGCAGGCACTTGTAATCCCAGATACTCAGCAGGCTGAGGCAGGAGAATCTCTTGAACCCAGGAGGCGGAGGTTGCAGCAAGCCAAGAAAGCGCCACTGCACTCCAGCCTGGGCAACAAAAGTGAAACTCCATCTCAAAAAAATCAATAAAATAAATAAATAAATATAATAATAATAATAATACAGGCCAATATATCTGATGAATATTGATGCAAAAATCCTCAACAAAATACTAGCAAAACAAATTCAACAGTACATTAAGAAGATCATTCATCGGCCAGGCGCAGTGACTCGTGCCTGTAATCCCAGCACTTGGGGAGGCCAAGGTGGGCAGATCACCTGAGGTTGGGAGTTCGAGACCAGCCTGATCAACATGGAGAAAACCCATGTCTACTAAAAATACAAAATTAGCCAGGCATGGTGGCGCATGCCTGTAATCCCAGCTACTCAGGAGGCTGAGGCAGGAGAATCACTTGAACCTGGGAGGGAGAGGTTGCAGTGAGCCAAGCAAGAGTGAAACTCCATCTCAAGAAAAAAAAAAAAATCATTCATTATGGCCAAGTGGGATTTATCCCAGGGATGCAAGCATGTTTCAACACACACAAATCAATCAATGTGATACATCACATCAACAGAATGAAGGACTAAAACCATATGATCATTTCAATTGATGCTGAAAAAACATTTGATATAGTTCAACATCCCTTTATAATAAAAGCCCTCAAAAAACTAGGTGTAGAAGAACCACACCTGAACATATTAAAAGCCATATATGACAGACACTTAGTTAGTATGGTACTAAATGGGGAAAAACTGAAAGCCTTTCCTCTTATATCTGGAACATGACAAGGATGCCCACTTTTACTACCATTATTCAACTGATTACTGGAAGTCTTAGCTAGACCAATCAAACAAGAGAAAGAAATAAAGGGGATCCAAACTGGAAGGGAGGAAGTTGATTTATCCTTGTTTGCAGATGATATGATCTTATATTGGAAAAACCTAAAGACTCCACCAAAACATGATTAGAACTGATAAGCAAATTCAGTAAAGTTTCAGGACTTGAAGTCAACATACAAAATTGGTAGCATTTCTATATGCCAACAGTGAACAATCTGACAAAGAAATAAAAAAGGAATCCCATTTACAACAATAAAAGTAAATACCTAGGAATTAACCAAAAGAAGTAAAAGATCTCTACAATAAAAACTATGAAACACCAATGAAAGAAATTGAAGAGGCACATAAAAATGGAAAGATATTCCATGTTCATGGATTGGAGGAATCAATATTGTTAAAATGTCCATAGTACTGAAAGTATTCTAGAGATTCCATACAATCCCTATCAAAATACCAATGACATTCTTCACAGAAATAGAAAAAAACTATCTTAAAATTTATATGGAACCACAAAAGACCCAGAATAGCCAAATCTATCCTGAGCAAAAAGAACAAAACTAGAGGAATCACATTACCTGACTTCAAATTAAACTATAAAGCTATAGTAACCAAAACACTATGCTACTGGCATAAAAATGGACACATAGACCAATGACACAGAATAGAGAACCTAGAAATAAACCCACACACCTACAGTTAACCCATTTTCGACAAAGATGCCAAGAACATATATGGGGAAAAAGACAGTCTCTTCAATAAATGGTTATGGGATAACACGATATCCATATGCAGAAGAATTAAACTTGACTCCATCTCTTGCCTTTTATTTGAATTAAATATAAGACCTCAAACTGTGAAACACCTACAAGAAAACATTGAGGAAACTTTCCAGGACACTGGTCTGGGCAAAATTTTCTTGAGTAGTAATATCCCACAAGCACAGGCAACCAAAGCAAAAATAGACAAATGGGATCACATCAAGTTAAAAAGCTTCTGTACAACAAAGGAAACAATCAACAAAGAGACAACCCACAGAATGACAGAAAACATTTGCAAACTACCTATCTGACAAGGGATTAATAATCAGAATATATAAGGAGTTCAAACATCTCCACAGGGAAAAATCTAATAATCTGACTAAAAAATGGGCAAAAGATCTGAATAAACATTTTTCAAAAGAAGTCATTCAAATAGAAAACAGGCATATCAAGAGGTACTTAACAACACTGACCATCAGAGAAACACAAATCAAAACTACAATGAGATATCATCTTACCCTAGTTAAAACCGTTTGGCTGTTATCTAAAAGTCAGGCAATAACAAAAGCTGGTGAGGATGTGGAGAAAAGGGAACCTTCGTACACTGTTGCTGGGAATGTAAATCAGCACAACCACTATGAAGAACAGTTTGGAGGTTCCTCAAAAAACTAAAACTAGAGCTACCATATGATCCAGCAATCCCAATGCTGAGTATACACCCAAAAGAAAGGAAATCGGTATATCAGAGAGATATCTGCACTCTTATGTTTGTTGCAGCAGTGTTCACAATAGCCAAGATTTGGAAGCAACCTACATATCCATCAACAGGTGAATGGATAAAGAAAACATGGTACATATATACAATGGAGTACTATTCAGCCATTAAAAAGAACGAGATTCTATCATTTGCACGAACATGGATGGAACTGGAGGCCCTTAGGTTAAGTGAAATAAGCCAGGCACAGAAGGACAAAAATTGCATATTCTCACTTATTTGTGGGATCTGAAAATCAAAACAATTGGACTCATGGACACAGAGAGTAGAAAGATGGTTACCAGAGGCTGTGAAGGATAGTGGGAGCCTGGGGGAGAGGTGGGGATGGCTAATTGATACAAAAAAAAAAAATGGAAAGAATGAATAAGACCTAGTATTTGGTAGCACAAAAGGGGGTATAGTCAATAATACTTTAATTTAATTATACATTTAAAAATACCTAAAAGAGTTCATTACATGCCTGTACCAAAATATCTCATGTGCCCCATAGATATAGACACCTACTATGTACCCACAAAATTATAAACTAAAAAGTTTTTAAAGATAAATATCACTTTACACCTACCAGAATAATGAAATTTAGAAAAATTATAAAGTCATCAAAAAGCTTATCCACCATGATCAAGTGGGCTTCATCCCTGGGATGCAAGGCTGGTTCAACATATGCAAATCAATAAACGTAATCCAGCATATAAACAGAA
>NW_012115211.1:1537964-1584146 GCF_000951035.1 Colobus angolensis palliatus | reverse complement strand
TGAACCCGGGAGGCAGAGCTCGCAGTGAGCCGAGATCGCGCCACTGCACTCCAGCCTGGGCGACTGAGCGAGACTCCGTCTCAAAAAAAAAAAAATAATAATAATGTTGACTGAAAAAATAAAGTAACAGAAACAGAAAGAGCTCAAGACCATATTACCATTATGTAAATTATAAACATATTACACACAAAATAATATATATTTTACAAAGATAAATACATATATCCAGGAAAATATATCCAAGATAAGAGTAGACATTTATATGAAAATAGGAAATGGGAATAGGAATTAAGGACGAAAGAAAAAAAATAAGAGGGCAAGAAGAACTTTGAAGAGATTAAAAATTATACTATATTAGGACCTGAGTTGTATTGTAAACAGAAGTCTCTGCTCCTAAGTTATACATATGTACACATGATAAAGAACCCAAGAATGAGGTTCAATCTTTCAGTCTAAAGAATCATTGATATATAATTTAAAAAATTAAAACCAATCTGAATTATTGTTAGAGTTTATTACATTATGGGAAGTGATGGGAGTAGGGTGGCTTTATAGATAGATGCATATTAACATTTTCTTATTAAAGAAAAAGACATGTATTTGGTTGATTCTAGGTGTTGATAGACAAAAGTGAGTTTTAAAATGTGAATTAAAAGTTTTAGGTTAATAGCCAGGTGCAGTGGTCCCAGCTACTTGGGAGGCTGAGGCAGGAGGATCACTTGAGCCCCAGAGTTCAACAATACAGTTTGAGCACGGTCGTGTCACTGCACTTCAGCCTGGGGTGATAGGGTAAAACCCTGTCTCTAAACAGAAAAAAAAAAAGTTTTAAGGTAACCATTAGAGATCTAGACATGAGATTTCTTTCTTTAAACGATTAGTGAAAAGATTGGAATTGAAAGAAAACTTAGTGCTCACAAGAAGAAAAGGCATAGGTAAACAGAAAACACACTAATAGTAGAAATAAGGTGAAATATATCAATAATCACCATGTGAGTTAAATTCTTCTATGAAAAAAGACTCATTAAGACTCATATTAGGAAAAATATGCAGTACTATATTGTTTTTAAGATATCCTAAAATAAATATATCAAACAAAACAGAGGCCCAAGTCAAAACCAAAATTATTTATCTACCTTGGATATTTTACAATGATTAAAATACATAATCTACCAAGATAAAAGTCACAAACCTAATAACAGAGAACCAAACCAACTTCATAGTAAAAAAAAATGCCAGAAATGCAAGGAGATACTGACAAATCTATAATAGTGGGGATAGACTTTAATATACCTATTTCCAAAGTTAACAAACTAAGTAGACAGAAAATTATTTTAGGGAGAATCTGAATAACATAATTGTGCCTTTTATTAAGTTGTTATTATTATTATTTTTAGAGACAGGGTCTCACTCTGCTGCCCAGGCTGGAGAGCAGTAGTGTGATCATAGCTCACCACAGGCTCAAGGGATCCTCCTGCCTCAGCCCCCAGTAGCTAGGACTACAGGCACATGCCATCACACCCAGCTAATTTTTAATTTTTTATAGAGATAGGGTCTCACTCTGTCATCCAGGTCAGAGAGCAGTGGCGTGATCATAGCTCACTGCAGCCTCAAACTCCTGGCCTCAAACAATTCTCCAGCCTTGGCCTCCCAAAATAACTGTCACTGTGCCTGGCCAGTTATTAATATTTTTAACTTGGAAATTCATCTTTCTTTATTCTGCTTTGGAATGCTGGAGCTGAGGCTCTCAAAACCATATTTCTGCTTTGACCACTGGTTTCCTGTTAGACTCTGACAATATGGGTGGTGCTAAAGGGAGACTGCAAAGCTGGAAGAGGAAAAAGGGGCTTATCTCTTCCTATCTGCTTCCCATGGGTTTCCTCACTGCTTGTGATTCCTGTGAATGCCACTGGAATAATGTGGTTTTTGGTTTGTTTTGTTTTTGCTGTAGTCTAGCAAGTCTTTCCTCAGCAGTAGCTGAATCTAGTTTGCAGTTTTTCCAACTTTTATAAACTAGCTTCACTGTGACTCCTCCATAGGTCCAGCACCAGCTGGCCAGTATCCTCTTCTCAGCTACACAAAGCCCATCACAGCTCAGAGACACCAAGAGCCAAGCAGCACCTCTTACCCAGAGGTCTAAATTTCAGGTGTCAGGAGCACCTCTTCCAACCTTCTAAAGTTGCATAATTTCAACCTCATTCTACAAAGAAAACTCCAGGCTCAGGTGGTCTCATGGTGAATTCTTCCAAACTTTAAGGAGAAAATAATAATAGTATATAAACTTTCCCAGGAAATGGAAAAAAATGAACACTTCCAAACACATTTTATCAGGCAAGCATAACCTTGATTATAAATCCTAACAAGAATACTGTAACAAAAGAAATCAATACACCAACACATCTCCCAAACATAGATGCAAAAATCCTTGACAAAGAATCTGCAAATTCAATTCGTGATATTCATCGTGACCAAGTGAGACTTTCAGAATAAACTCTCAGAAGTGTATTTCCACTATGAGGCTAGAATTTCTGGAACAAGGGGTGTCACTCACCTGTCCGGTCAACATCCTTTTTCATGGGCAGTACAGTATAATCCAGTTGCTCATCTGAGTCCTCAAGCATCCTTGGCTTGGACTGCAGCATGAATTGGGGCTCTTTCTGGGGACTTCCCCTGCCTCCATTCCAGTCCACTGACTCGTCAGAGAGCTGAACTTGCTGTAGGTATGGGATCCGGATAATCCTGTTTTCATCCAGGCTTAACTTCTTCAGTCTTCAATTAAGGAAAGTGAATATAGAATCATAGCAATAATGATACCTCAGGATTGTTTACCAAGCCACTTTAGGGAAAAAACATGGAATCAGGCTCGGATACTTATTCCTCTTGTGTGGCATTGAGCCAGTGACTTACTGTCTCTGGGATTCAATATCCCTGTCTCTAAAATGGGGATAATATTTATTAACCTTTCAGGGCTCTTGTGAAGATTAAATGAGGCAATATGTAAATGGCCTGGCACAAAGTAGTATTCAGTAAATGGTAGTTGAATTCAAAGTAAATTTTCCAGGGAAGTAAAGCTTAACAATGTAAATGCCACTATTTTATTTACTTCAGTTGGAACTCAGGAATTAAATTTGTCTTTCTGATTCTCATTATTTAAAAAAATTTTCCTGTCTCTACTGTCAGGGTCTGGATCCTATCCTGGGTAAAATCTCCTCCTGTTTTCCTTTCTCTTTGCTGCTTCTAATTCAGTCATGTGATCAGAAATGTCCTCATTGATGGCCATTTTTATGGAGGAGCCAAAGCTCAGAGGGGAGAAATGACTTACCCATGGCCACAGAGTAGAGATAAATTGTGGAGCTAGGGTTTAAACCCAAGCCTTCTGGCTTCTAGAACAGCACTCAGAGTGTGAGCAAGCCAGGGGATTAGAGGAAGCCCAAGCAGAGAAAGGCTTATGGCTTTACCTCCTGAGCCCAGCCAGGCTGGCAAAGCAACTGGGGTTGGAGAGTCTGTTGTCATCCAGCATCAGTGTCTCCAGCGCTGGGAACCTCAGGATGTACCTCTTGCTTGTCAGCGATGTTACAGATGCCTCCCTGTGAGTTCAAAGATCTTGGGTAATGAGCAAGGTCGAGGGACAAACTCCACCATTCCCAGGAAGCCATGGCAGACAGGGAATCAATTAGGAGGCCTAACCAGCTTAGGAACTGTTCTAGTGCACGAAAGAGGTCCCCACAGGGATGCACAGAAAGTATAATTCCTTCCCCACCTTCTCCTTTCCCAAACACTCTTATACATACCATATCGTCTTCTGTATGGAGAAAGGTTACATACATTACATCATTGAGACCAGGTTAGGGCAGGGTGGGGGATTGTATAGGTAGTGCTTATAGAAAATGCCAGGGTGAAAGAGGTATGACCAAGCTGGAGGGAGCATTCTGCTGGAGATCACTGCACAATTTTGACTCAAGAAGACTCCTTGTTATGCTGTGTCACCTAGTAGACTGGTATGGGAGCACCAGGAGACAATGCTCTTGTTATAGACCATAGCTTTGCCAACTAGTAGTGTAAAGAAGGGTGTATTGAGGGCACCATCCCTGGCTGTAGTGAGGTTCTCTTCTCAAGTGGCTTCATAAAATGAACACACAAGTAAGGAGTGGAGAAGTTTCTTCTTAAACTCAAACTCTCTGAAGATTCCCAGAAATACCTAAGAGTGAGATTTAGGGGGGTGATGCCCTGAATTACAGGGGTGGGCAGGAAGTGGTGGCATTTTAAGTACTGCCATTAATGTGACCTCATTTGTGTCCTCCAGGCAGATGAGACCTAGGTAACTCTCTTCCACACAGGCAGATGATACAAATAACATTTTCATTCTTCCCTCCATACTGTATGCCACCCATACACCAAAATAGTACAAATGCATACAGTATACACATATATAAGCCACAAACACACACACGACTAGAGGAAGGGAAACAAACATTTCTTTAGCACCTACTGCATTTCTGGCATTGTGCAATGTGCTTTGTATGTGTTATCCAAGGATAGGTATTATATACCTCCTTTACAGATTAAGAAAATGAAGCTCAGAGCAACTTGCCTGGTCTCATAGCTAGAAAGTGGGACAACTCAAACTAGAACCTGGGTCTGCCTGACTCCAAATCCCATGCCCTTTCCACTGCCAAATCACACCTCTCACATTCACATCTACTAGCCCCATGCGGATTAAAGGATGGGGAAGTGGAAGGGGGAGCTGATGTCTGAGCTAGAGAGAGCTTGACAAAGGTTGGCAGTGAGTTCAAAAGCTAGGACAGTAATGTATACCTGAAGTCTGGGATATTTCACAGGTGAATTTAGAAAGGGTATATTCTAAATGAATGTATTACTAATTCATTCATTCATTCACACTCATGAATTTCCTTAACATATATTTATGTGGCCAGGTACTAAGAACACAAATAAAAGAACACATCCCTCCCCTCTAGGTGCTTACAGTCTGTGGAGTAGGTAGACACACAGCCTGCAGTGAGACGAACACTATAAAAGAAGTATGTGGGGAAGGCACCTATTTAGGAAAAGCAGTGTTAAAGCAAAACCATGAGGAATGGAGAGTGAATTGTCATGCTCTTAACCAATGTGAAAGAAAGAGAACAGGGAAAAAAAATAATCTCTTCGTGGCTGGATCTGTAGCAGTATTAGAAGCTATAGGCTGCCATGTTTCCCATCATAGGGTCTAGAAAGACATGGGCAGCCCACCTGTAAAGAAAAATGTGGCAAGTCATGGAGAAGAGGAGATGTGAAAGCTGAGAGACAGAACTTCCAGGCTGCTCCAGAGTCCTCAGGGCCTACGTTCAGTATGACCCTAAGGCACGGCTATGAGATTCCCCAATGTTCTTACAATCAATTCCCCCCTGACTTTTTTTCCGTATCCTAACACTGACAGACTTCCATAGATTATGACAGTTCTGACTGGAAAAAGGGACAGGTCAGATAAACTTTCAGAAAGAGACCTGGCAACAGTGTGGGGAACAGGCTTGAAGTCCAAAGACCAGAGACACTTAACAAAGAAGGCAGGAAGCCTTTATAGTTCATAATATTTCAAGGTCACGGATGTACCCTTTCCTCTTTCTGGAAGGACCAACTTTCATACACTGAATTTTTAATCTCTATCTGAGAGCTATTACAGAATAGTGCACAGCACCACTGTTGATTTATAATTGATTGGCCAATCTTTATTTTACTCCAGTGAAATATGAAACAGCTAAGAAATAAGCCTTTAAAAAATTCCTCTCAAGCTCCATAATGCAGAAGTTGGCTCTGTCTTGTCTCTTGTGACAAGTTACACCACTTTGTCTTTTTAAAGTTCCACCCTAATTATAGCATGGGAAAGTTTCATTTTTTGTGTCTAAAATAGACATCTTAAAATAGAGGGGCAGCCATTAGATGGGTGAGAAGACAGATGCCTACCTTCAGAGGAAAGCAGCAGGCTTTCCCACCGAGCCCCTCCTGTTGCAGTTTTGGAAGAAAAGCTCTCTGAAGTGGCAAAGTCTGTCCGTAGTGGAGAAGCCGGGGTTTCCAGCTGTTCAGAGTGGTGCTATTTTTATTATCACTTCTCTTGCCAAACAGAATTAATACTACTTAAAATCTGAGAGATTTAATGAAGGTTTTTCAGAAGCTAAGGGTATGTGCAGTGGCTGGATTCAGCAATGGGAATTTGTGTACCATATTAGAAGATGCATGGGAAGGGTGGCCAGGATCCCTGAGATCTGGCTCGGGTGCTGCTGCTGCTTTGCTTGCTGTGTGACTTCTGGCTGGTGTTGAGCATCTCTGGGCCTAGATCCTCTATCTATATGGTAAAAGGGGATTTCTTTTACTTTACACTATAAGACTTTGGATCAGGCTAAAAATATTGCTCAAAAGACTGAACCAAGGGCTGCAACAAATAAGATGAAACTTAACAAGCACTTACATTAGGACAAATGTCAGATCAGCTTCTGTGTTAAGATATAGAACATCAACTGTGCAAACACCAGAATAAGGGAGACATGGTTTAACAGATTGTGTGTAAAAGGGGATTGTGATGTGGCTACTAAAAAGTACTCTTTTAGGTGGCGCTATTTGGAATATAGTGACTAGAAGAAAGGAGGTAACAATTCATCCTCTGCTCTGTGCTGGTGGTGCCTGAGAACACCAACTTGTATGGTCTGAAGCAGAAAGGGAGTAGGCCTAATGAAAGAGCCAAAGTAGCAGATTCCAGCTCAAAACAAGTAATAGTCTAAAGATAGAATGGGTCAAATATGATTCCCCTAACTCACCCAGACAAAGAAAATAGCAAGAAATGGAGACACAAATAGTTCAGAATAGATGAGGTATATGATGAATGGAAAAAGTGAACAGAAAGGAGGATGGAGAAGCAGACAGAGTCAGGCCATAAAAAGCCTTGAGCGATATTAATGGAGTTTATCTTTAGGACAGTGGGAACCTGCTAAAGGACTTTAAGCAGGGCAGTGACAGAATCACATGTGCATTTCAGAAAGATCACTCTGGCTGACAGATAGGAGGATGGGTTGGGAGGCAAGAAACTGCAGACTGGGACCAAACAGCAGGATAACAGGAATAAGCAGGTTTAAGAAGAATTTAGAAAGTACAATTCACAGCACCTGGTGATTGAATGAATGTGTGGAATGAGGGAGGCTGAAATGCTCAGGTTTCTACTGGACAACTACATAGTAGATGGGAAGAAGTCAATGAGGCCAGGAAAGGAAAGAAAGGAATAGAGAGTGAGGAGGGCTTTTTGGCATGGGGATGTGTGTGAGGAGTTTGATAAGTAGGCTAAATAGGCTTATAGTTCAGAAGACTTGCGAAGAGAGGAGGCCACCAATAAAGAGTATAAAGCTTAAGAAAAATAGTAGGTTGAGGGTGGATGACTGGGGAGCACCAAAGTTTAAGAGGCTGGCAGAAAAGGAACCCACAGAGCATACTCAATCTAGAGAGATGAGTGGGAAGAAAATAATGACAATGGTATTTGTCTGGAGCCCCACAGCTTTATTTTTATTTTTGTAGAGACAAGGTCTTATTACGTTGCCCAGGCTGACCTCGAACTCCTGGGCTCAAGCAATCCTCCTGCCTCAGCCTCCCAAAGTGCTGGGATTACAAGTGTGAGTGACCATGCCTGGCCAACCCACAGCTTTCAAAGCGTGCTGATTTTTTTTTTTTTTTTTTTTGGCGAAGGAGTCTGGCTCTGTCCCCAGGCTGGAGTGCAGTGGCGTGATCTGGGCTCACTGCAAGCTCCGCCTCCCGGGTTCACACCATTCTCCTGCCTCAGCCTCCTGAGTAGCCGAGACTACAGGCACGTGCCACCACGCCCGGCTAATTTTTTGTGTTTTTAGTAGAGACGGGGTTTCACCGTGTTAGCCAGGATGGTCTCAATCTCCTGACCTCATGATCCACCTGTATCTGCCTCCCAAAGTGCTGGGATTACAAGCGCGAGCCACCGCGCCCGGCCCCAAAGCGTGCTGATTTCAATCACTACTCTGATGCAGGTAGGAATACATTTATTCTCCGCCTCATATATAAGAACATGGAAGTGCAGGGTGGGGGAGACTAGTTATTTTATGTAACTAGGCTTTCCACTGAAAACAACTAGAATGATGAATAAAATATAAAAAGAAAAAAGATCCATCATTTTATTTATTTTCTTTTGTAGAGATGGGGTCTTGCTATGTTGCCTAGGCTGGACTTGAACTCCTGGCCTAAAACAATCTTCCCACCTTGGTCTCTCAAGTAGCTGGCAACTACAGGCACACACCGCCATTCCCTGTGGTGGTGGATCCATCATTTTAATATGTATAAGAGATGTGAAGAGAGTAAGGAAGCAGTATGCCAAATCTAAAAACCCAGAGGGAGAAACTTAACATAGGAAGCCACTGAAGCCTTGAGGGCATTTACTTATCCTGTTGAAACTGAACTATGGTTTGACAGTATCATGGGGCTAGAGAATCAAAGCCCGGGCACCCTGAAGGTGGGGAGTTTAATCAGAGACCCTTAAATGAATTTGGGATCCTAAAGGGATATACCCTCAGGGTAAAATTAACCAAAACTAAACCCATTCTCCTTATCCCATAGCCAGGAGAAAACTGTCTTGGAGTGAACAGAGAAGGAGAAGGGGAAGGGCAGACTGGTCCTCTTGAAAAACTATAACCCAAATCTGTATCATCAGAGTGGTTCAGAAAACACCCAGTCAGGAATTTAGCTTAAGCTTCTTCCATACTGAGTGACCCTAGGTACCAAAATAAATAGAAAGGTTTATAGTGTTGCAAACTAAATAATGTGGGACCAACTCTTTCCTGAGTAAAAAACTAGAAAACCCAGACACAATATACATTTAAAAACAATCTGCCTTAAGGTACCTGGGAACTAACAAGCTGTGAAGAATTATAGTGCTAAGATTTGAAAAAAGAAGGAAATCCAAAGGGGTTCATGCAATACTTTTCCCCTAGGACTGTCTGGTGACTCCAGAAGTGGCTGAGAGGCTGAGAAGTTGAGCAGAGATTCTGACAACCCTATTGAGCCAGTGGCCGAAAACTGGAATCCAAGGCATGCCACAGAATGGAAGCCTGACTGCTCATGCTCTAAGTTAGCTCATCAGAAAACCAAACCCTCGAAGGATGTATATACTAGAAATAGTATGGACCTTGCAGAGACTGAAGACTAGCTTCAAATAATTTCAGTGTTTATCATTGAAATAAGATGATTTGAAATTATTAGTGATGTAGATCACCAGAAAACCCTTGATCTGGTGGGAAAAGAGTGATTTGAGTTGTCCAAAGAAAGAGCCATGGCCTCTCATTCAGTTCCTATTTACATTTAACTTAAAACTAATTAAGCTCAAATAAAATTGAACATTCAGTTCCTATATCACACTAGCTACATTTCAAGTGCTCAAGAGCTCAATATGCCTAGTAGCTACACTATGAACAACACAGATATAGAACATTTCCAACATTGTGGTAAGTTCTACCAAACAGTGCTAAATTCAGCCTCGTAAGGATTACTAGACAGTGTCTGCAAATTGGTGCTAATCTCTGTGTGTATGAAAGGCATGGTAGACCATGCCTCACTCAAAAATGGGGGATCATAAAGGTCAGATGGAAGAATGAAAATTTAGCCAAAGTCTGTTTCACAACGGACCCAGTGGAGTCATAAATCTACCTTGTGGTTTCTCCTCGGTTCCTGAATGTGTAACTGAAACAGACATACTAAACAACTGGCAGAACACCCACATTTCTTTACTGAGCAACAAAGTATAGTCCATTATAGTAGGAAGTGTCCAACTGAAACCCCAGGAAACTTTCTTCCCAATAGTAAACCAAAAACAATACTGAATCCCTGAGGTAATTGCAGAGATTACTGCCAACACTAAAGACCAAAAAGATGGAAGGAGAGTGATTCCTATGACATCTCTGTTTAACATCTCTTGTTTACTTAACTTGTGAAGAAGATACCCTTTGTTTATTTAGCTTGTACAGAAAACAGGTTTTGAAGAATGATTGTAGATTACTGTAAGCTTAATCAAGAGGTGACTCCAACTTTCAGCTGCTATTCCAGATGTGGAATCTTTTTACTGGAACAAATCAACCCAGCCCCTGGTACTGTGGATACAGCTAAGGACCTGTCAGATATTTCTTTTTCTTTGTCAATTAACAAAAACTACCAGAAGCAGTCTGCTTTCACCTGACAGGGACAACAGTACACCTCTGTCCTTTTCTCTTGGGGCTATATCAACTCTGGATCTTCTTGGTTATTTTGATATCCTACAGAATATCATGCTGATTGGACCTGGCAAGCAGGAAAAGTTGCAAACACCCTAGATGCCTTAGTAAGATACCTTTGTGTTACCGGATGGAGGTAAGCCCCCTCCCCCATCAAAATTCAGGGTACTATGATATGGATTAATTTTTTGTTGTTGTCCAGGTATCTGAAGCATGCTGTGATATATTTCTAATGTGAAAGACATAATCCTGTACCTTGCTTCTTATTTATCTGATACTACTTGTAAGAAAAAAATCACAAAGTTTCACTGGCCTTTTTGGATTTTATATTTATTTATTTTATTTATTTATTTATTTTTTGAGATGGAGTCTCACTCTGTCACCCAGGGTTGGAGTGCAGTGTGGTGTGATCTTGGTTCACTGCAACCACTGCCTCCCAGGTTCAAGCAATTCTGCTGCTTCAGTCTCCCGAGTAGCTGGGATTACAGGCACCCGCCACGACATCTGACTAATTTTTGTATTTTTAGTAGAGATGGGGTTTTGCCACATTGGCCAAGCTGGTCTCAAACTCCTGACCTCAAGTGATCCACCTGCCTTGGCTTCCCAAAGTGCTGGGATTATAGGCGTGAGCCACCGTGCCCATCCCCTTTTTAGATTTTAGAAGTGACATATAAAACATTTGTGCTGTTCTAACTCATTTACTAAGTATCCCACAAGGCTGCTAGTTTTGAGTGAGGCCCAGAACAAGGCAAGGTTCTACAACAGTTCCCAACTGTAATGCAAGTTGCTCTTCCATTGGGCATATGACTCAGCAGGTCCAAATGGCTTCTAAAGGACTATGGCAAATAGGTGTGCTGTACAGATAGGGTACCATACATCCCAGATTTCAATGATAGCCTGAGTTTTCACCTGTTATCTCCAAATAATTATTAATACTGTCCCTTTTCCCTCTCATATATGTCCTGGTTTGGATGATAAAGTACGTCATCATTCTACGAATAGAGCCTTTTCTAGGTACCCATAGCAGATTTATTTTTTAGCAAAGTTATGCCCTATTCTGCAGATAACGATTTTTTTTTTTTTGAAAAACAATTTCTTGCTTACTAGTACATTTGGTAGAGGCCAAATACCTGACCACAGGATACTATGTGATCATGCAACCTGAGCCACTCATCATGAACTGAATATGCAACAGAACTCCCCTATCAAGTGAAAGCAGTATTTGAAATCAGGCTCCAGCAAGTCTGGAAAAGTTGCAGGAATATACGGCTCAGATTCCTACGGTGCATTCTCCTGCTGTATTGCTACCTCTCCATCAACCCTTAACTAAGGTCATGTGGCCATCTAATATAGGAAGAAAAACCTCCAGTTGGGTTTACAAATGACAGCATGATATGCTGATACCTTCTCAAAGTCAACTATTACAATATTATAGCCCCATATAGGAGTGACCAAAAAGACAGGGGAAGAGAAATCTTCTAAGTAGGCAGAACTTAGAACAATGTATCTGATCAGCCATTTGCTTGGTCAGAGAGATAGCCAGAAGTACAGATCTATACTGATTCATGGGCAGTGGCTGATGGTTTAGCTGAATAGTCAAAGCTTGGAAAAAATATAGGAAAGTTGCTGAAAGTACAGAGAAAAACTATGTGACTTAACCTCTCAGATTGAACAGAGTATGATGATTATTTGTGTCTCATATGACTGTTTCCCCAAGACTATCCCCTGTGGGGGAGACTCTCAATGGTCAGGAAGATAAGGTAACCCATTCCATGAATGTCAGTTACCCTCTTTCCCTTGGTGGCAGGGATGAAGGCTACACACTTCCTTTCACCAAAGCAAATCTGGTTATAACACTTGCTGAGTATTCAACCTGCCAATGGCAGAAGCCACTGCTGAGCCTCTAATATGGCACCATTTCTAGAGGGATTATACAGCCATCTAGTACCAAGTTGACTTTAAAAAGCAGCAGCAAGTTTTGTTTACCAGATTATAAATGTATTTTTGGATATAGATTTGCCTTCCCTGCCCACAATGTTCGACAAGTGGAATTAGAAACTGTTGTTATAATAATACTAGCTTTTGTAATTGCCCATGTATTTACCTTTAACGAGAGCTTTATTTCTTCTTATAGCTTTGAGTTACTGTCTAGCATCCTTTCATTTCAACCTGCAAAAATCCCTCTAGTATTTATGCAGGGCGGGACTGGTGGTAATTAATTTTTTTTACCTTTTATTTATCTGGGAATGTCTTAATTTCTTCCATACGTTGGAAGAACACTTCTGCTGGATGTAGGATTCCTGATTGAGTTTTTTTTTTCTTTTAGCACTTTAAATATTTAATATATCAGCCCACTGCCTTCTGGCCTTAAAAGTTTCTGACAAGAAGTCTGCTGATGGCCGGGCACAGTGGCTCAAGCCTGTAATCCCAGCACTTTGGGAGGCCGAGACGGGCGGATCACGAGGTCAGGAGATCGAGACCATCCTGAGCTACACGGTGAAACCCCGTCTCTACTAAAAAATACAAAAAACTAGCCAGGCGAGATGGCGGGCGCCTGTAGTCCCAGCTACTCGGGAGGCTGAGGCAGGAGAATGGCGTAAACCCGGGAGGCGGAGCTTGCAGTGAGCCGAGATCGTGCCACTGCACTCCAGCCTGGGTGACAGAGCTAGACTCCGTCACAAAAAAAAAAAAAAAAGAAGTCTGCTGATAATCTTATTGAAGATGCCTTGTATGTGATGAGTTGCTTCTCTCTCACTGCTTTCAAGATCCTCTCTGTCTTTTAACAGTCTGATTATAATGTGACTCAGTGGAGGTCTCTTTGAGTTCATCCTATCTTGGAGTTCACTGAGGCTCATGTATGTTCATATTCATGTCGTTCATCAAACTTCGGAAGTTTTAGGTTGTTATTTCTTCAAATAATCTCTTCGTGCTTTCTCTCTTCTCCTTCTGGGACTTTCATAATACATAGGTTGGTGGTTTGCTTGAAGGTATCCCAATCCCACAGGTCCCTTAGGCTTTGTTCAAGTCAATCATTTTTTTTCCTTTTGTTTCTCTGACTTGATAAATTTAATTGTTCTATCTTCAAGTTTGCTGATTCTCTCTTCTGACTGCTCAAATCTGCCTTTGAATCTCTCCAGTGAATTTTTCATTTCTTATTCTAATTTTCAGGTTTAAAATTTCTTTTTGGTTTCTTTTTTCGTTGTCTATTTGTTGATATTTCCATTTTGTTAATATATCATTTTCTTGACTTTATTCATATCTTCCATTAGTTCTTTGAAAACCTTTAAGACAGCTGTTTTAAAGTCTTTAGTAAGTCCTCCCTTTCTCAGGGATAGTTTCTGTTGCTTAATTTTTTCCTTTGGCTGGGCCATATTTTTCTGTTTCTTTGTATGCCTTGTGATTTTTTTGTTGAAAGCTGAATATTTGAATCTATTAATATGGTAACTCTAGAAATCAGATTCTCCCCTTTACCAGGGTTTGCTCTTTTTTTTGTTTTGTATTTGATTATCGTAGGCTGTCTCTGTGTCAAGGATTAGGCTGAGGTCTAAATGTAAGGTCTTCTCAGGTCTTTTCTAAGCCTGTGCATTTCTCTGGGTATATGTGGTGACATTCTCATTTCCTCTGTATATGCAGCTGCTTTTAAATGTCCCAGACTTTAATGTCTGGCTCCCAAAAGAGGGGGAAAGGAATGGGGATTAAGAAAAGAAATCCTTTAAATTCCCTGAAAGTCTCTTCAGCTGGAGCAGAAAGGGCTTATGACAGTTGTGGATGGGTGTGTGTGCAACAATGGTTGTGTGCCTCTGTGTCTGCACCTCAATGATTAGAAGTAGCAATCAGTGATCACAGCACAGATCTCTAAAATTTGGAGGACAGGGATCTTTTTGCTCACCCTGGCTCCTGCAAGCTGCATGTGAGTTACCCAACGAATATATTTATTATTCTAATTTTCAGGTTTAAAACTTGAACCATGAGATTGGGAGTTCTCACGCCATTCTCCTGCCTCAGCCTCCCTAGAAGCTGGGACTACAGGCACCCGCCACCATGCCCGGCTAATTTTTTTGTATTTTTAGTAGAGACGGGGTTTCACCGTGTTCGCCAGGATGGTCTCGATCTCCTGACCTCGTGATCCACCTGTCTCAGCCTTCCAAAGTGCTGGGATTACAGGCGTGAGCCACCGCGCCTGGCCGACGTAAACTTTTAATAGAGTATGAAGATTATTTGTGTCCACAGTTTCAAAATTGTTACATCAGACTGATTCTGCCAACGAAACTGTTGTCTAGATGAGGAGACACATTCTTGATGCTTCCTACTCTATCATCTTCTCAGAATCCTCTAGTGAAATAGTCTTTGATGATTTATCTACTATACCAAATAGATATAGTTAAAGTTGGGACCCTAACTTAACAACATAGGGTATCACATAAACCAAAACTGATACTGTTTTTCTCATAACCATAACCTAAGGGCCTAGGAATTAATGGAAATGAAAGTAGCTCCTCTTACAATATATCTAATAGTCCACTTGCAGATTTTTTGCTTCTCATTCTATAATTTTTGGCATTTCTGATTTACAGGTCTTAGTTCCTAAGGAGGTACTCTTACCAGGAGACAAAATCATGGTTCCACTGAACTGGAAGTCAAGATTGCTACTGGCCACTTGCATTCCTCATTTCACTGAACCTATAGTCAGACAAAGAGGGGTTCATTCTACTGACTAGGTGACTGATACTGTTTATAAAAATAAATATAATTGCTGTTATACCTTGAGGTAAAAATTAAAAAAGTATCTTTGGGACTACAGTATTATCTAGTGCTCCTCTAAGAAGTTCCATGTCTTTTAGTCTTTTAATGAAGACTACAGCAACCCAGGAAAAGCAGGACCTTTAAAGACTCAGACCCTTCAGAAGTGAAGGTTCAGAAGACCACATCAGTTAAAGAACCCCAACCAGCCAAGGTGCTGGACGAGGACAAAGGAACATTAAATAGGTGATGGAAAAAAGGATTTACGAATATTCACTATGGCCTCCTGACCAGTTAAGAAATGATCACTGTAGCAACTATGCATATTTTCATGTGCATTTTCTTCCTTCCTTAGTGTGTCTGTGTGTGTGTGTATGCGCACTCGCATGCACACTTAAACTGCTAGTGGTGACTGACTTTACAACTTAGTTTTTAGGATATAAAATATCCATAAATTTATTTAGAGGAGAAAATATCATCAGTGATGGCTACAGTAACTGATGGAACTGTGTCTCATCCTTCTTGAGGAGATGGTGAAAGTGTCTTCAGTGTAAGAGGAAGAGTTCCTTCATGTTAGGTAAAAGCATGGTGCAGTTGCTATTGTTGTATGGAAATTAAATATGGAGTGAA
The DNA here is from genome assembly GCF_000951035.1 of Colobus angolensis palliatus. NCBI lineage: Eukaryota > Metazoa > Chordata > Mammalia > Primates > Cercopithecidae > Colobus > Colobus angolensis. The sequence goes on along the minus strand of NW_012115211.1, from coordinate 1,568,517 downwards.
GCAGGAGGGTAGATATTGGGGTTCCAAGGGTTGAACGGTGCCAGTTATCTGCGTGTTTGCTCTCAGCCTTCACCCCTTCATTCTGTGTTCTTCTGTGTATTGCAGGGGGCTGGAGCCACCTCCTTAACTACACTTCCCAGACTGCCTTTCCAACTAGCTGGATACTGCCCATAGAAGGAATTCATGAGAGACTAGAAGGCCAGAGCTGGGGAGAAGCAACTGTCTTGTTTGGCTTCTGATAGCATTTCTGTCTGCAGCAGCAGTGATAGTGCAGCAGCAATGGCAGTACTAACCATGGTAACTGCACTGGCAGAGATTCCAGCCTTGGTTGAGGTATCACATCTTCAGCAGGTCTACAATTACAGTGACACCCTCCCTGAAAGCCCAGCAGTGGATATAGACTTGTTGACTTCAGTTTAGCAGTGATGCAGCTTCTGATCTCTGGTTATCAACGCTTCTTCCTTTTTGTTCTCCCCATACCCCTCTTCTCCACTTAGCTCTTACATCCCTTCTAACAGCCATGTAATCAATTCCCTCTCTTTATCACTGGTGATATTTTAGGTGGAATAATGGTTCTCTGGGTATGATTTTTAAGAGTGCTTACCTTTTAGAGCTACATACTGGAATATTTATAGATGAAATAATATGAAACATTTATGGCTGTATATATCTGAGATTTTTCTTAAGAATATTTCAGGAGGGGGTGTGATGGGGGCATAGATGAAACAAGATTGGCCATAATTTGATAACTGTCAGGTGATAATTGTGGGTGATAGGTACCTGGAGTCAATTTTATGATTGACTCTAATTTTATATGTGTTTAAAAACTTTCCATAACAAAATACCAATTATCTCTCCCTGCCAAGAATTAATAAATGAATAAACCAATCAATAAACCAATGAATCCCTTCTATTTTTAATACCTTAAGTGGGTTTTATATTTCTATCTACAGCCTGACAGGCTCATAGAGAAAGCTTATCTAAGAATGAAGCCAGGACCCGGCAGAATGGCTCCCATGAAGAAGGGTGGCAAGAAGAAAAAGGGCCATTCTGCCATCCATGAGGTGGTGACCCGAGGATACACCATCAACATTCACAAGTGCATCCATGGAGTGGACTTCAAGAAACGTGCCCCTTGAGCACTCAAAGAGATTCAGAAATTTGCCATGAAGGAGACGGGAACTCTAGATGTACGCATTGATACCAGGCTCAACAAGGCTGTCTGGGCCAAAGGAATAAGGAATGTCCCATGCCGAACCCATGGGCGGTTGTCCAGAAAACATAATGAGGATGAAGATTCACCAAATAAGCTCTATACTTTGGTTACCTATATACCTGTTACCACTTTCAAAAACTACAGACAGTCGATGTGGACGAGAACTAATCACTGATTGTCAACTATATCAAATAAAGTTATAAAATTGCAAAAAAAAAAGAATGAAGCCAACACCAAGGAAAACAAAGATGTCTTCATGTGTATGACAGAACAAGTAACAGACTAACAGAAGCTGTACACATGCTCAAGAAATAGAGATGCACACAGAGACCTGACAACATCTTGTGCACCTATATACAGCCAAAGCATCCAGCAGATTCACCTGATTTTTCACATACATGAACCAATAAATTCCCCTTTTTGTTTCAGCTACTTTGAATTGGACTTCTATTACTTGCAAACAAAACAACCCTGACTAATGAAACCCCTAATAAATGATCACTATTATTATCTCAACCCCCTTGAGTAACTAACCAACCACAATCATCACTATATAAAATCTAAGTAACTTATTACATATATACACATATATATTTAGGCATAACTCACAATAGACTATGTTAAGTATTAAATTAACTGGAAACACTAAATTAAACTGATCCCTAGAGAAGGGATTAAGAGGCACGGGCTAAAGCAGTCAGAGAAGGCTCCTGGTAGGGAAAGGAGGAACGTCTGAGCTGGCCCTTAGAAAATGTACAGAATCTACATAAGAATATAATATAATGGTCATGAGTATGGTCTCTGGAGCCCGATAGACTTGGTTCAAATCCTGGGTCTGTTACCGACTAGCTTCGCAACTTTGGGCAAGTTACTTAAATGTCTGTACTTATTTCCTCATCTAAAAAATGTGGATAATAATAGGAGACCTACCTCACAGAGCTGTTATGAGGATTTAATGAGTTAACATATATAATGCTGAGTACAGTGTCTGGTGCCTTGTAAGTACGACATATGTGTTTTTATTACTATCAAGAGAGGAAGGACCAGCCAGAAGGAATGGCCTCAGCAAAGGTGCAGAGTGGGAATGTACAAAGCTTATCTAGAGACCAGTGAACAGACTTACTGAGCTGACACAAAGGGCTCGTGAAGGAGAATTGTCTGGCAAGACAATTTACAGATGACCAGTCAGAGGCAGGGAAAGTGGCTTGCCAAACATCTTGATCTCTCCTAACAGCACATAGGAAATTGGGGGCACGTCTGCGGCCTTTCTGGGAGCTTCAGTAGGTGGCATTATCCCTGCTTTGAGCACTTACAGCCTATCTTTATGGCACCTCCAAGCTGCTATGGGTTATTTCCTTGGATACTTATACACAAAAACACAGAATGGACTCCGGGAGGTAGAACTTACTGCTCTGCGACGGCCAAATTGGGCGGCAGGGAGGTGAGGCCGTTGCCTGTGAGGAGCAGGACACGGAGGTGTGGCAGAATCCCCAAATCACAGATGGCCTCCGCAGTCAGGCTGTTGAAGGAAAGGTCCAAGAACTGCCATGCAAAGATGAAAGATGGGGAAGATAAGCACTCTGCGTGACAATGATGCTCATATATATGATGTGGGAACTACTTTCTAGAGTGCCCCATTGCTCACAGGAAAAAACCCTCCTGCACCTTTAACATTAAAGGTCTACTAGAGTCAGTACCCAACCGGTTTTCTAGCCTTACTTGCCACTACAAATCTTTGTTTATCCTGTAGTGCTGGGCAAATAGACTCCTCCCCGCTCTTTGCCTCATCCACCTATAGATCTTTGCTTGTACTTTTTGCATAAATGGGAATGCCCCTCTTCCATGTATCCTAATCCAAGCCCCCAAAAGACAGCTCAAAAGTTGCCTCCTCGTAAAACCTTCTCAATGCCCCAGACAGATGGAATCTCTACCTCCCCTAACTTTGACTGCTTTATCTAAACTGCTCTCAGGGTACTCGGGGTACTTATCCAAGTCTGCCAGGTATCTGGCATATGGATATGCCTAGCATAGTGCTTGGCACACAGTGGTGGACTAGATCATAAACTGGTACTTGGAGGACTGTGGGGTCAAGTGCCATGCCACTGTAACACTATCCTTGTAAGTTAGCATAAGACCCGGAGCAAAGTATTTGCACATAAAAAATGAGCTGAAATAAACTGGCTTCAGTGGCTCACGCCTGTAATCCCAGCACTTTGGGAGGCAGAGGTGGGTGTATCATGAGGTCAGGAGATTAAGACCATCCTGGCTAACATGGTGAAATCCCGACTCTACTAAAAATACAAAAACTTAACTGGGCATGGTGGCACATGCCTGTAGTGCCAGCTACTCAGGAGGCTGAGGCAGGAGAATCGCTTGAACCTGGGAGGCAGAGGTTGCAGTGAGCTGAGATCATGCCATGCACTCCAGCCTGGGTGACAGAGCAAGACTCTGTCTCAAAAAAAAAAAAAAAGAAAGAAAAAAAGAAATAAAAAGAAATAAACTGGCTTATAAGGACAATAAACCCAAATTTTCACCCTATTGTCAACCACCTTCTAACTGGCCTTCTGGATTCATTAGATAGTTGACTGGGGTCAAGGGGCCAAGCAGTCAATCAGAAAACTGTGTTTCTCTGCAGAAACAAAGAAAATCAGGACAAATGACATCTGTCCAATATTTGTTCTCCTTCTCCTAAGCCTCTGTAGACACTATATATACAAGTTGGCTCCCTTTCATGCACCTCTATTTCTTATGTGCTTCCGTGTGCCCACCTCCTCAAAATACACTGAAGTCTATTGAATGGGGTTGGTTTCAGTGCCTAATTCAATTGGTACAGGAGTAAGTCTTTGGTCAGCCACATCAGTATTACATAGTCAGACATATACACGCTACAGGTTACCATCAGAGAAGGACTGGGTTTGGTCTGACTCTGATGTAATAATTAATTGATAGTTCTGCAGACCTGGGCTTAAGTCCTGACTAACCATGTGATATTAGGCAAATTACTTAATCTGGGTTTCCTTATCTGTAAAGTAGAAATAAGTGGTTCTTATGTAAATAAAGCCTTTATCCTGGAGTCTAGTATACAGTAAATGCTTAATGTTGGCTGTCATCATCATCATCATCATCATCCTTTCATTCCTCAACCCTATGCATAAGGCTTACTTTGCACCCATCCCTGCCCTTTCGGAGCTGCCAGCCTACTCAGTTAAATACATGTATATGTTCATTATGTAGCAATGCTACTGGGATAGATGTCTGAAGACAGACCAATCAGGGCACAAAGGAAGGAACTGGTCAGGTCTACCGGGGGATCAGGACAGGCTTCACAGGGTAGGTAACATCTGAGCTGTCCTCAGAGACCAATAGGTATTCACCAAATTGTGGAGGGCAAAGAGACATTCAGGGCAGCAAGTGGCATGTATGGAAGACAGGAGGCAGGAGGCAGCCTTGCTTGTTCTGAGAACCATGAATAGTTTGGTTATGACTGAAGTCCATGGTGTAAGAAATGGCTTGACAAGACTAGCCAAGTACTACAGAAGCACCGAGTTCATGCTACCATGAGCAAATTCCAAAGTTTGAGGGTTCAGACAATGAGGTGATCCCACTTGGTTGGAGCAGAGAAGCCTACAGGAGGAAGACCTGGAAAGGTGCCTGAGATAAGCACAGGGAAAGGTGGGGAACATTCTCTCCCTCATACTCACGTGTGAACAGTCAGCCTACGGATTCTATCTACCTCCTTAATATCTCTCATACTCGTTCCCTCCAATCTATTTTTTATACAGAAGCCAGAATGGTTTTTCTAAAATGCAGTTCTGACCCTACCACTTAGCTTAAAACCCTTCAATGAATCCCTATTCTCCATAAGGTTTAAACTCCTCAGCAAGTTTCCAAGGTTCTCCCCAGTCTCTTTTCTGCTACCCCTCCAGGTTCACATATCACTACACTCTACTGTGTCTTAGTCTCTATCCCAACCATACTGAGCTGTTTCATTAGCGTTCTAGCTCAAAAGTATACCTACTGCTATTTTGTATAACCCATCAGCTAAGAATAATTTTTGCTTTTTTCTTTTTGAGACAGAGTCTTATTCTGTCACCCCTGGTGTGAACATGGCTAGAGGGCAGTGGTATGAACATGGCTCACTGAAGCCTCAAGCTGCTAGGCTCAAGTGATCCTCCTGCCTCAGCTTCCTGTGGGTCCACAGGCATGCACAACCATGTTATTTTTTTTTTTTAATTTTTGTAGAGACATGGTCTCATTTTGTTCCCAGGCTGGTCTTGAGCCTCTGGGCTCAAGTGATCCTCCTGCCCTGGCCTCCCAAAGTGCTGGGATTACAGGTGTGAGCCACCCTGCCCAGCCAATTTTTACATTTTTAAATGGTTGAAAAAATCAAAAAAAGAATAAGAGTGTGTTTCACGTGTAAGTTGTGTGAAGTTCAGATGTCAGTGTCATGAAGTTTTAGGCTGGGCGCAGTGGCTCATGCCTGTAATCCCAGCTCTTTGGGAGGCTAAGGTGGGCAGATCACTTGAGGCCAGGAGTTTGAGACTAGTCTGGTCAATAAGGTGAAACCCGTCTCTACCAAAAATACAAAAATTAGCTGGGTGTGGTGGTTCCCCCTTTAGTTCTAGCTACTCGGGAGGCTGAGGCATAAGAATCGCTTGAACCCGGGAGGCAGAGGTTGCAGTAAGCCGAGATTGTGCCACTTACTCCAGCCTGGGTGACAGAGTGAGACTGTCTCAAAAAATTAATTAATTAATTAAAATAAATAAAGTTTTATTGGAACACAGCCATCCTCATTTCTCATTTGTTTACATATTATCTATGGCTGCTTTCCATTATACAACAGCAGAGCTGACTAGTTATGATTAATTATGACCATATATTATTGTCTAAATATATATGGTCATATATATTTGATATAGCCTAAAATATTCAATATCTGGCCTGCTATACAGAAAAAGTTTGCTGACCTCATTCTAGCTGCTTTGACTATTTAATGTAGGATCCAAATTTGCTTTCTATAGAATTAAGGGCAATTCAAAGAAATGAATAGCCTTAGAATCACAGGCCACAGAATTTCAGAGCTGACCCAGAATTTACAGAGGGGAAATGTTAGTCCCACAGAGGGTATAATGGTTGGCCAGGTAGGCATGGCAAAGTACTGGCAAAACCAAGACAAAAGAAGGTCTTCTGACTGCCAGGGCAGGGCTTCAGCTGAACCTTCTTCAGATCTGTAATCTGAGAATCAAACCATGGCAAGTTGTTTTTCTAAATTGACTCCTGAAGAATTCTTCTACTCTGGGCTTTTCCTCCTGGGGCAGCCTTTTTGGCAAACAAGAACAGAAGACTCCTAACCTGGCTACTACATCTGCTGAGTCACATCAAGTTTTATCACACATCAAAATATTCATTACTGTGAGCTGCAAATTCAGGAGATTTGACAGGTTTATCCTTCTTAGGGAGCCCTTGCAAATCACAGACAGATGAAAACAGATGGCTGGGCAAGAGATTTCCTGTTTTCATTTATATTCTGCATCTTAACTTTGATCTGCTCTCTTATGTAAATACCCTTTCGTAAGGTTAGGTCTGTGGATAAATCATCTTCATCAGATGCAATCACACTATAAAGTAAGGCCTCCAAAAAAGTCACTCATGATCAATCACTAGATCCAAGCTAGTCAGTTGTGGGGTCAGAGCCTACGGTCATGCCTCCTCCCTTCAACCCACTGGCACTTGAAACAGGTTTGAAATGGTAGGGTAAGAAGACAAAATGCATGGTACAACGCACAACCCAGGAGCTCAATGACTACTCTTTGAAAAAGTAGAAGAACAAATAAATGGAAATTCTTAAGAACCTCCCAGGCTCAAAGGTCAGGGACATGGCTCCCTATATCTCTAGACCATCTGAAACCTGTTTCCTTCTGTCTATTCCAAAATCTACTATTAAATATTTATTAACACAGAAAAAAAATGCACCAGTTGTTGTAAACTTATTTTCTATTTTATTCAACTTTCAAGAGCTTTGCTTCCTGGACAAGTGTGAGGACTACTTTTGTCCCAAATCATAGTAAATTACTGTTATCTTCAATATGACTTGAGACCATGGAGAGAAGGTTCCACTACAGTCACCAGAATATGCTTTAAAAATGCAAAGACATATAATCCAATTTAGGAAGATGGCTATTCCAAGAGCTTAAAACCTTTTAAAGCTTTGGCATATGAAGGCCATCAACTCTGAAAAACTCACTCTTGTAGAAGGTTCCCCTCACTGACAACACCAGGTTAAGTGAGGCTTTTGTGAAGAATGGCTGACCCTTGATGTTTGCTGATGAAATGATTTAAGTTAACAGCTCTTTGGGGTCGACCTCAAGGTTCATGACGTGCAGACATTTTGCTGAGATTTGACTCTGAAACACTTCTACTACAGCATGTGGAGAAGAGTCTATTACTCAGTGAGTGAGCGTGGCCAGATGCCCAGCCCCACACGTGGCTCCAATTCTGTTGTCCTTTACTCTCCACATATGCAGTGACTCTCAGGTAGTGACAAAGCTTTGTTCCTTTGTAAAAAGTGACCCACAAGTCTTCATGAAAGCTGAAGAACTAATCAACTTGAACTATGAGGACATGTGCAGAAAATGCATGGCTATGGGAAAATTTAGGAGAAAACCAAGAATGCAAACAAAATTTTTCTGTATTTTCTAATTTGGGGTTTGAAGAACAGCTGTGAATGTACAAATGTTCAAGACTCTGCTGCTGATCCCATAGAATCCCTATTCATACTTATCTCCAAGGTTATGGACTAGGCCTATAGCCTACTCTATCCCAGCCACTGAGACTGATTCAGCTCACTTAGACCACGATGAGTCTCTGGAATGAGTCTATAATATCTCTAGTTGAGCCGATCCAATCTGCTGCACCTAGCTCTTAAGCTACATGGCTCCTCAACCCCTCAAAACTCTCCCTCCTATAATATTCTGTTTTAAAACTCACTTTTCTGCACAGACTCCCTTGGACATGACCTTTGGCATTTATTTTCCAGGACCATGCACCATGGTTAAGTCTTTGGTATCAACTATTTCCTGCCACTTCTACCATCACCACCACCTCCATCACTATCACTACCCTTACAACCCCCACCCCCACCCTCCCCGGAGGCCAGCAATGAAGCAAGGGCCTGGCTGTACAGGCCCAGCAAGCCCCTTCCCAACAGTTATAATCAGTAAAGCTCTATACTCATTCCTTACAGGGGAACTTGGTGGGCACCAAAAACTTCCTACCTCCAACTTACTTCCAATAACTTAAAGTCTCCATATTTCACGTAGATAGTTTTGATGCCATTAAATGCGAGATCCAGTTCCTTTAGGGCTGGAAACGTGTGAAATGCCTCTATATGGGGAGGAGAAAGAGAGTCTGCAGTTTGTAAAGGACTTAAGAGAAAGATATTAATAATTACCATTTACTGTGTCCCTACCGGGTTAGGCCAGGCACTGTATAAGGTACTCTTCATACATGGCCTCTAAATCTCCAACAACGCAGAAAAATAGGGATTACTACTTCCATTCTGTGGCTGACTAAGCCTCAGCCAAACTAAGTGATTTGCCAGAATGAAATTGCTGGTAAGTGAAAGAGCCAAGGATTGAATCTAAGCCTGCTCAACAGCAAAGCACATTTTAAAAATTATCTTTATTAATCCTGATTACAAAAATTAAAACACAACTAAGAAAAAGAGTCAAACATCATAGAAAAATAAAAAGTTCTGTTTAATCCCAACATCCAGAGACAAGTATTAAAAGTTGCATATATAGCACTCAACTTTTTCTCATGTATATATCAAAATACACACACATACCTCTTTTAACAAAAATAGAGTCATTCTGTACACATTGTACCGACTTGCTTTTTCCCTTAACAATATAACTTAAAGATTATTTCATGTCAAAACATATAGATATGCCTAATGTCTCTTGATGTTCTACTGTATAGATATATGCTAGTTTACTAATCCATTTCCCTATTGATAGCCTTTAGGCTATATGAATAAAAGGTAAGAAACTATATGAACAAAAGTTTCTCTCTCTGAATGAGAACTGAACTTTTTCTAGCCCTGTTCCTCTGGTAACCTGAAACCAATGGTATAGTAACTGCATTTCCAGGCAGCATCACTTGTGGTAAAAATCACCCTAGGTTGGTAAATTACACCTGGGCTAGGAGAAACTGTAAATGAATGATAAACGCCTGAAGGGAGCACCATAATTTTGGGCTTCCCTATGTGTAGTGATTCCTATAATTGGACATATCCTTTGCAGAAACTCTAAGAGCTATGTCTGTAAGTGTTACAACGTATATTGGCTCCTGTGGCGAATGAGATTTCTAAGCCAGGGTGGCTTTTGCATCCACCCAATGACAGTCTCACTGTCTTGTACCTGAGCTGACACTGGGGGTCGGGAGGAGGGGCACAAAGAATGCCTCATGGATGGCTTTGGGAACTCCACTGAAGAGAAACTCCTGATGCTGGCAGTACTGGCATTCTGTGTGGAATTACTTAGAGCCTTCTAAGTGAACCTGATGTTAAATATGGCCCATGGTAGTCTTGTAAGTCAGAATGTTCAGTAGAACCTAATAAAGGCTGCTTTGTATTTCTGGATGTTTCCAATGAACAGCCTTGTACAAGTGTGTTTCTATAGAATAATTTCCTGGAAGTAAAGCTACTAGATTAAAGGCAATGACTACTTTAAATTTTAAGAAACATTACCAAATTACCTCCAAGATGTTACATCAATGACTATACTTCCACAGTTCAATGCGAGAATATCCATTTCCCTACCAATGCTGGCTGTCATCAGCCCTTTTCACTTCTGCCAATATTTGACAGGCAGAAAACAGTATCTTGATCCATTGTAATTATTAGTGAGGTTGAACATCTTTTTATACACCTATTGGCCTTTGTATTTCTAGCCCAAGCTCCTGACAGAACACCCTGTCTCCTAAAGGGCGGGACCTCATCATATGCTTCTTTGAAAACAATCTTCAAACTCAATGCAACAAAACTGAACTTATCCTATTTCCCTCTGACCTGCCTTTTCTCTAGTGTGCTGTGCCCTGTTTCAGTGAAATGCCCCCTTGATTCCTCCCTCTCCTTACATCCCTATCAGTCTATCAGTTACCAAGTCCTGTGGTTTCTACTCCTTCTAAACCAATCTCAATCTCTCTCTCTCTCTCTCTCTCTCTCTCAATCCTCTGCACTCTTCTTGTCATAATCCTGGCTCAGGCCTCATCTCCACTCTCCTAAAAACCTGAAATAATCTCCCAGGTTTCCTGGCCTCCATCTTCTTCTTATCTTATAATCCACTCTCCTCACAACTGCCACTGAGCTTCTCTATTTAAAACCCTTCCAAGGCTCTCTTTCGCCTACAGTACTAAGTCCAATTCACTCCTGGTCCTTGATAATCCAGTGATAAGTCAATCTCTCTAGTTTCATTTGTCCCCCACATGCTTCCCTTGCAAACATACAAAACCTCTCCAGTCTTCCTGATCAGGTGCTGCCATTCCACATCTGCTCCAGCAGTCAGAAATGCCTTCTTACCTTCTAGCTCCTGAATCACTCCTATTCATTTTTTTGGTCTCAGCTTAGGTGCTCCTCTTCTCAGAAGTTCCTCCTGACACTCTGGCCTGGCTTGAAGTCCTACATATATGCTTGCATAATATTTCCTGATTCTCTCTTTCACTGCTCTCCCCTCATTCTGATCTAACTATCTGTATCTGAGTCCATCTCTCTCACCAAACCACGAGCTCACCAGAGCAGGACTGGATGCACTCATTTCTAAAAGCCAAGTATTCACATAGTCCTAATACCCAGCAGGGGTTGCTGTGGATTTGCTGAATAACAGAAGGCTTTATGCTCCCACAGGAGCACCTGACAGGCTTAGAAACATTTTTATACACCCATCTCATATGAGCCTACGAGGTATCCTGCAATGGGAGGAAAAAAAGAAGGGAATTATCCCCATTGACAGACAGAAAAGTAGATCACAGAAAAATGTTCTAACTAGGTAGCGCCAGAGCAGGACTGGAATCAAGGTCTTTATGCTCTCCAGGACCCAGCCTATTATACCCCAAAAAAGAGATGTGTGGCCAATCGTGGATGGATAGATAGACAAATCCTAACACATGTGAATGGCTGTGCTGGCTAAGAGGAGGAAGAGAGCTTTCAAGAAAGAAAAAGCTTACCTAGAGGCAGCAGGTTTTCTGAGGCATTGATATAAATCACAGAATGAAAATGCTTGAAGTCATTTTCCTTAACCTGTAGGAAAGCATTTCAGAAAAAAAAAAAAAAAAAAAAATCCATAAGATTAGTTCCCTGCCTAGAAGCCTTGCTGAAGCTTCAGGGCCACTGTCAGAAGGAACAAAGACCTAAAGGAATAAGGGACATCCTTAGCACAAGAGCAGCCACTTGAGTGCTGTAAGCGTTTTCCTGCTTTTTTTCCACTATGAAACATTTCAAATGTACAGAAAAGTATACTGAATGACACTCTGAAGACCCATATCACCACTATCCAGATGTATGTATTTAATACAGCTGAATATTTTGCTGTCTTTGCTTTAAATTTCCTGAAAGAAAATATTATATAGGGTGAACCACCATCATTACCACCCCGTCCATGTATCCCCTCACTAATCCCATAACAGCCATCCTGAATTGGAGACTATCATTCCCATAGTTGGTAGTTTTTGTTTGTTTGCTTGTTTGTTTTTGAGACAGGGTCTCACTTCCATTGCCCAGACTGGAGTGCAGTGACACAATCTGGGCTCACTGCAGCCTCGACTTCCCCAGCTCGGGTGATCCTTCCACCTCAGCCTCTTGAGTCGCCAGGACTGCAGGCACACGCCACCAAGACTGGCTATTTTTTTTTTTTTTGTATTTTTAGCTGAGATGGGGTTTTGCCATGATTCCCAGGCTGGTCTCAAACTCCTAGGCTCAAGTGATCCGCCCGCCTCAGCCAAAAAAAAGAGAAACCCAGTAGAAAAATAGACAATAGATAAATATGTTAGTATACAAAAGAGGAACTTGAAAGGCCAGCAAATACAGGAAAAGATATTCAGCCTCATAAGTAATCAGGAAAATGCAGTGCCTTTTTACAATAATCACTTTTCCCAAAGTGCTAGGATTACAGGTGTGAGCCACTGTACCCAGCTCCCATACCTTTTTTATACTTGTATTATACACATGTGTGTGTATCTATCAACTATATATAATGCTAGATACAGATAGTAAAACTTTACATTAAATGCAATAATATTGTAGGTATTATTCTGCAACCTGCCTTTTCACTCAACACTGTTTTTGAGATTTACCTGTGTCGATACATGCAGCTTTTGAAATTTACATATGTTGACAGATATGGTTCTAGTTCGATCTTTTTTTTTGAGACAAAGTCTCGCTCTGTCACTCAGGCTGGAGTGCAATGGTGCAACCTTGGCTCACTGCAACCTCACCTCCTGGGTTCAAGCAATTCTCCGGCCTCAGCCTCCTGAGTAGGTGGGATTACAGGTGCCTGCCACCATGCCCGGCTAATTTTTGTGTTTTTAGTAGGAACAAGGTTTCACCATGTTGGCCAGGCTGGTCTCAAACTCCTGACCTCAAGTGATCCTCTACCTCAGCCTCCCAAATTGCTAGGATTACAGGCATGAGCCACCACGCCTGGCCCCAGTTCAACCATTTTAATTCCTGTACAATATTCCATTGTTTGAATATATTGCAAGTTTATTCATTCCCATTGTCTGTTTCCAAATTTTATTACAAACAATGATGCAATTAATGTTCTTATACACACCTCCTCATCATAAGAGTTTCTTTAATGATATACTCCTATCAAGCTGTGGGGAATACACAGCTTTATGAGATGGTACCACATTGTTCTCGAAAGTAGTTAAAACAATTTATAGTCCTACCTGCAGTGTATGAGAAGTCCTATTTCTTTAAATCCTTGCAATTGGCATTATAAAACTTTAATTTTTTCCAGTCTGATTATTGTAAAAAGGCACTGCATTTTCCTGATTACTTATGAGGCTGAACATCTTTTCCTATAGTTGCTGGCCTTTCAAGTTCCTCTTCTGTATACTAACATATTTATCTATTGTCTATTTTTGTACTGGGTTTCTCTTTTTTCCTATTGTTTTGTAGGAGCTCTTGACATATTCTGGATCCTAATACCTTTTGGTTATATTACTTGCTAATATCTTATCCTAGCCTCAGCTTATCTTTTACCTTTGTTTATGGTAACTTTTGTTAGACAGATATTTTTAATTAAATGTCACAGACATTTTCCTTTATGGTTTAACCACAAAGCTAGCAAGCATCCGCTCATCCCGTGGGTCTCAGCTAAGCTACCACCCTCTCCAGGGTGTGTAAGGCTGAGTCAGGGGCCTGTCCTCTGAGGTCATATTCAGCACTCTCGTGTTTCTCTCATTGGCTGCGTTAGCTAGTCCCGTCTAACTCCATATCCATCTAAGCCCAGCCTCCTCCCTCCCTACTGGACTATATGCTCCAGAGGGTAGGCAGTGTCTGAGCCACCTCTATACCCTCCAGCAAATAGCACAGAGACACACCAGGCCTCGGTAATGTTTGGTGAGCAGATGAGTGAATAAGTAAAAGAAGAACAGATGGTATCCAATGACGGGACTGAGGTTTGGCCAGCCATGTTGTAGCCCTCAAAAGCTGAATTGACAGAGACCTCTGAAATCTTCTTGTATGACTTTGTCTCACTGTTATATGTGAACTATATATTATAATCTCCAGGACCATGTGCTGGCCTAGAATGGAGGGCCTCTCAGCCACAAGATGAATATATTTCTATGGCTAACCTGTCCCGAAGTAACTCAATTCTGAAAACATAAGTACTAAATGAAGTGAAGCAGAACCTTGTTAAAGGAGCAGTCTGCTCTACCACAAACTTGGCCATTCTGTGGGTTAGAGCCTCTACTCTATGGTTTATACAAGTAATCTCTCTTGGTATGCCACGAAAGCCTACATGCCAAAGATGTATGTTATAATATCCTGTATATACACTGGCTAATGGTGGGTCACAAATATGGCTCCAAGCTGCCTATAAGCCAACACAAAGAAAGAAACGTGATTCATTGCATGAGTCACAGCACCTGTAAGTTAGGAATGAACCAGCTTCTTGGGAAAACCATTACAATCCCTGGCATTGAAACTTAAGAAATGTCTTTTGTAGGCTTTTGTGATGGGAACTCAGTATCACACAATGAATTATGTACCCACAAAATTACAAGGCAAATTCGAAATCAGTTTCATAAGGCAATTTTTTTTTTTGAGACAGAGTCTCGCTCTGTCTCCCAGGCTGGAGTGCACCGGCACGATCTTGGCTCACTGCAACCTCCGCCTCTGGGATTCAAGCAATTCTCTGCCTCAGCCTCCCGAGTAGCTGGGATTACAGGCACCTACCACCATGCCCAGCTAATTTTTTGTATTTTTAGTAGAGATGGGGTTTCACCATCTTGGCCAGGCTGGTCTTGAGCTCCTGACCTCATGATCCACCTGCCTTGGCCTCCCAAAGTGCTGGGATTATAGACGTGAGCCACCGTGCCTGGCCCATAAGGCAACTTTCTTTAATTCATGTCAAATGGGACAAGGACAATATAAAATTTGTAGCAAAAGTTTGTGTCTGAATATTGTTTCTACCCAATAAATCCTTGTCTGACCCTCCTCTCCCTCCTTCTATGTGACCAGATTTCCAGTCCCTAGGGACTCTGGAGGTGCAAGAGACAAACCACAACAGACAGGTGAGCCATCTCAAGTCTGGCTCACCCCAATCACATCTTTGCTGGCGGACCTCACCTTGGAGAACTTCAGGCCACTGACATTAACAGTGCACAGATCTGATGGCTTCCTCACACAGTGGTGCTTTAGCTGGAACATAATACAAAGAGTTGGCTCTTAAGGCCCCTACAAAGTTTAATCTATTATCGTTCAGCCTTCTCTTTTTGGGCAATCTTTTATACTTGTCATAATTTGTTTGCTTGTTCATTCATTCATTCATTATTCATCCATTCATTCACCATATATTTACCAAACACTAAACTGGGCCATAAGCTTTGCTGAATACATTAACAAACTGGCTGGGCACGATGGCTCAAGCCTGTAATCCCAGCACTTTGGGAGGCCTAGACAGGCAGATCACGAGGTCAGGAGATCGAGACCATCCTGGCTAACACGGTGAAACCCTGTTTCTACTAAAAAAAAATATATAAAAAACTAGCCAGATGAGGTGGCGGGCGCCTGTAGGCCCAGCTACTCGGGAGGCTGAGGCAGGAGAATAGTGTAAACCCGGGAGGTGGAGCTTGCAGTGAGCTGAGATCCGGCCACTGCACTCCAGCCTGGGCGACAGAGCGAGACTCCGTCTCAAAAAAAAAAAAAAAAAAAAAATACATTAACAAACTTCCTTCTAATCCTAACTAAGCCCTTTGACATAAGTAAGATTATCTCCCCTTTTTAATGAGAAAAACAAGGTTAAAAGAGGTAATGTGCTTTGCCAAAAAATGGTACCACAGTTAGCAAGTGACAGATCTTACTAATCCCAATCTGTAATCACTAAACTCTACGCACTTTTGACTACCATATGTTACCTGACATAATTTAAAAGTTAGAGGTAAATTTTAGCTATGGAGCTTCCATCTATATTTAATCAAACCTCATTCTTTTTTTGCTAATTATTTATTTATGGTACCCACTATATTTAGGCACTAAAAGGCATTGGGAAGACAATGAAGAAAAAGCAGAGACATTCCATAACCTTATAGAGCTTACAGTGTCATGGGGAGCCAAGTAGCAAGTATGTATTTATAAATGTGATAAACATTTTAAAGGAGAAATTCAAGATGCTATAAGAGATATAACAGGAGGTCCTAACCTCAGTCTGAATGAGGAAATATTTACTTGAGGAAGTAATATTTCAGAGACCTAAGAGCTAAATAGGCCTCATGAAAGTGGGTAGTAGGGATTATGAAGTCTACCAGGGCAGGAAAAAGCAAGGTGCTTCTGAGAGGATGAAAAACAAGATAAGGTTAGTGAGATGGCCATGAGCTCATGAGTCCACGCTGGCTCTACAAAGGAGTGTGGATTTTATCCTACAACAAATGGAAAGCAGATTTTTAGTAGGGGGCTGATAGTAATTTTATAAAAATTGTAACATCAGCCACACATAGACATATCAGACAGATTACATCACGTAGATGAGAAGACAGGAGAGGAAGGGGAAAGACCAATGTACCAGATTGGTTAATTGCTTTCCTAATAACCACTACTCCTTCCTTGTTAAAGAACACCAGTGTTATTCACATTTCTCCAAATGGAATGTTCTTAAGCCACAGCTCCAAGCAATAAGTCTTGATCTGTATAAACCAATCATGGAGGTCTCATTCCGCTAACTCATAACTGTTTGGGTATGTGATATAGGTCTAGATAATGAGACACTGGCTGCTTGGGGTTGGGGAGGGGGACCGGTTTTGGAAAGCATTTTCTTACTTCTGAAAAGACATTAGACAGTAACAATCCCTTCTGAAAAGACATTAGACAGTAGCAATCCCTTCTGAAAAGACATTAGACAGTAACAATCCCTTCTGAAAAGACATTAGACAGTAGCAATCCCTTCTCTACCTCAGGATGTTATCTTCTGTATGTGATGACCAGAACGGCTGCAGCCATCTCAGGATCATGAAGGCAATCAGTCCAAGAGGACAAGGTAACATGTAAAATGGCACAGTAGAAAGACAGAAGGAACCCAAGCCTTGCAAGACATCATTAATCCAGTAAATTAATCTACCCTAAACAATGCCTCTGGCTTTTTAGGTGAAATAAAAGCATCCTAATTGGCTCACAACAGATAGAAAATGTTTGAATTAGTCCAATAAGAGATGATGGTGGCCCAGATGAGGGTCATGACAGTCAAGACAAGAAAACAGATTTGAAAACTATTTTGTAAAAGTGCCAGGACTTGGTAAAAGTTGGGGTGGGGACAGCGTGGGAGAGGCAAATGTCAAGCAAAACCTCAGGTACTGGCTTGGCGATGGGGTAGATAGTAGTGCCAACAGAGAGAGTAAAGTAGATACTGGAAAAGAGGTCTGTTTTGGGATTTGGAGTAGGAGCATTGGTGCTGTAATTCAACTGTCAATGAAACATTCAAGTGGAACCATCCAATAGGCAGAGTGGATACCCCGTAACTCTGAGAAACATCCCTATTGCTCCTGCCTCCCACAGTGGCAAAAGTCGTATTTATTGAATGTGGGAATGTATAAGTATTTGGAAACAATGGAAGAAAAAAAGGCCACTACGGGAAGTGTTTCTGCCCCTCCTCAGTATTATTATTTCAGTCCTCCTCACTCCCAATGAGAAGTGGACATAATAATGAAACTGATTCCACAGGACTGCAAAAAGCTTATACTACCCACTTGAAGTGAGATGAAACCAACAAAGGTCTCTTTCAACATCTGATCTATGCAAATACCCATCTCTTGGGAACCACAGCAGAATCTGGAAACAAAGCAGGCAGCCAGGGAGTTCTTAGGGAGCTGTAAGAACTGGACAGCACATTAATATTGATTTACAAAATACATCCTTCTTAGCAAAGCCACTGAGGCATTTCTCAGAGCAGACGTGAAACTACCTGGCTGGTTTCCAACACAGCCACCCCAGTCCTCTTTGTAAAGCCTGCCCCAGGCACTAGGTAGTATCTGGTCAGCTCCCCTAGCTTTCAGCCAAACACTAAAGTCAAAGGACAAAGGCTGTGGGAGAGCAGGATCTCCCCAGTCCCACTCGATCCTGTAGAGATCGCCCCAATGAGCAGAGCAGGCATCTCTCAATCCTACTAGGTGCTGGAATGCAATTTTCAATTGACTGTTTCCCCTGACCTGCTCCTTTGCCTCTCCAACTCAGTAAGAGTTTTTACCTCACATAATGTAAAAGTACAGGCTTTGGAGTCAGTAGACCAGAGTTCTAATCCTGGATCAGCCATTTACTAGCTGTGGAACCTCAGCCAAGGCAAATTACCTCTTGGAGCCTCAGTTTTCCCAACTGCCCAATGGCAACAACACAAAAGGGATGACAATACCTATCTCACTAGGTAGCTATCAAGAAAGCTTCACATGTCAAGAAACTTTTGGGTCCCTTCATTATCCTGGCTGTATTCAATTTGCCAATATCACTCTAATAGTTTGGAGTAGACTGGGGGTAGTTGTGCCAGAGCAGGGTAAATCCTTCCCCACTTCCTCCACACCCTAGCTGATGTGCCGGCCACTCCAGGATGCATTTACTCTCACCAGAAAAGCCTGGTCCAGGATACGTCCAGGAAGGTCCACCTGATTTTCCCGTCGAGACCCTTTCTTCCCCCTGAACTCAAAAGAAGTCACCTTCAGGCTTTCCCGACGTTCAGCTTGTGCTCCAACCAAACCCTTGGGCTTCTTCTTGAGGTTACCTTTCTGAACCACTAACCAGTGTCCTTGGCCTGTTGAGAAAATTAGAACAGTGAAAAGGGGAAAACTCCAAAGTTACAACGAGTGCAATTATAGACTTTGTTTATAATACTAAAACTCAAAATAGCTCCTGATTACCTAACATGCACCAGACACAGGACTGCAGCTGGGGGCAGGGGAGATATCTACCTAGGTATGTCATTTAATTGACCTCTAAACCCAGTGAAAAACATGTTACTGTCATTATTTTATAGATGAAAAGGCTGCGACAAAAGGAGGTGGAATGACTTGCCCAATTCCTTCCTTCACATTTTTATCTCCAAATTCTATTACTCCTTCAAAAACTAAGATCAAGGATTTCCTGTTCTGTGAAGTCTTCCGTTTTGCCCCTCAGTAGAGCTGATTGCTCTTTCTCATGCATGCCAGTTACTCTTCTACTGGTCATCTCTTGAGTAATGCCTAATGTGTGACCTCAATTCAAGGGTTCCATCTTCCCAAACCTCTATCAGTACACAGAAAAGATGCTGTTAGAAACTCAGAATAAGAAAATGTAGGACAGTTTGCATTAAAGAAAAAAAACCTAATAATACATGTCTACTGTAGAAAGAATTTTAAAATGTGCATAAGCAAAAAGAATATGAGGTTCACTAGTAAGCCCACCAAACAAAAATCATAACATATTTTGGAATCTGTTCTTTCTTGCACCAGCAGTTTATTTATGGCATGGTATTCATTGCAATCTGTAATTCTTTTATTTGTTCACTTATTTGTCTGTCTCCCTCTCTAGAGCGGAAGCTCCATAAGAGCAGGGACTTTATCTGACTCATTCATCTCAGTATTCCCAAGGCCTGCACAGAGCTTACCACATCGTGACTGTTGCTGAACAAATGACTGAATGAACCCTGTCCTATAGCCCCTGCCCACACAGTCATCCATTCCTATCTTTTCTGAGCATCTACTTTATGCTGGGAACTGGGAGTATGAGAATGAATAAAAAGGAAGCCCTAACTCAAAGGAGTCATAATAATATAACATCTTATACACAATAGTATAATAATAATATAAAGGGTGCTGTGGGAACAAGCTTTGTGCCTCTAACCACTGGCTATCTTCTGGGAAAGCCCACTGTCCCTGCCTCAGGGACTTGCCCCGGCTCATACAGCACTGCTGCCCATCCTGCTTCTTGGATGCAGTTCCTGTCCTGTGTCTCATATGAGCCATTTCCCATTTCCATTATGGGACTGATACTCCAGTTACCCCATTTCCCAGGGCTGCCCTCATCTGGGGCATGGACTTTGCTTCTACTTTATCCTATCTTCATATCCCTGACTGCTAGGGACCTCAGCCTGAGTTGGTGCCAAAATCCCTAACAAGGCCAGAAAGGAAGGCTCAGAGCATGTCAGGAGATCAACAGGAGAAAAAAGATACTATGTAAATATCCTGTTTCTCATCATACTTTTACCCATTTATTCTAGTATCCATGATGGTTAATTTTATGCATCAACTTTGCTAAGCTATTATATGCAGTTATTCAATCAAACACTAATCTAGGTGTTGCTGTGATGGTATTTTGTAGATGTAATTAGTATTTACAGTAAGTTGATGTTAAATTAAAGAGACTATCCTTGGTAATGTGGGTGCCCTCACCCAATGAATTGAAAGACATTAAGAGCAAAACAGGTTTCCTAGAGGAAGAAGAAATTTTGCTTTAATACAACAACTTCAGCTCCTCCCCAGGGCTTTCCAGCTTGCCAGCCTGCCCTACAAATTTCAGACAATCACATAAAGTCAATTCCTTGAAAAAAAAAAAATCTGTCTACCCACCTACCTATCTCCTACTAGTCCTGTTTATCTCCTACCAGTTCTGTTCCTCTGAAGAACTCTAATGCAACATCCTATAATGGTTCTTACCTACAAAAATTATTACTGTAGTGTTTGAATAGTGACTTTCTATTTCCCTCATTCCTTCTACATTTTCTAGTTGGAATTCTACTATAAGAAAGAGCTGGCTGGGAGTGGTGGCTCATGCCTGTAATCCTAGCACTTTGGGAGGCCGAGGCAGGTGGATCACTTGCGGTCAGGAGTTCGAGACCAGCCTGGCCATCATGGTGAAACCCCATCTCTATAAAAAATACAAAAATTAGCTGGGCATGGTGGCAAGTGCCTGTAATTCCGACTACTCAGGAGGCTGGGCAGGAGAATCACTTGAACCTGGGAGGCAAAGGTTGCAGTGAGCCGAGACTGCACCGCTGCATTCCAGCCTGGACAACAGAGACTCCATCTCAAAAAAAGAAAAGAAAGAGCTATTTTGTTTCCCCCACATATTTACATATTCAAGTATTCATTTATATTAGTAGACTCATGAATATTTGTTGTTCTATGGTCTACAACCTAATTCCACCATTATTTATTTCATTGCTCAAACTGTCCCACCTTTGGTGACTGGGAGCACCTTCAAGTCGGCTGTGTCCTTTCAACATGCCCCATTATTTTTCTGAGCACTTCTTTACTTCTGGCACCACAAGATACTCCAACTCAACTTGTATTTTTTCTGCCCTAGTCCTGCAAACAGCTATTTCTCCAAGAAGCCCATGCTGTTTTCATTGGAGAATGGTATTTAGAAACCAAGATGTAGATACTAGGTACGCTTTTTGCTACTGAGGTGTCATTGCTGTTAGTGGACTGGGAAATACACATATGTACACTAAGACATATAGATATATACAACTATATTTATTTCTGTAGCTATCCATCTATGTGTGTCTGTGTGTGTGAGAGAGACAGAGAGAGAGAGCGAGAGAGAGAGAGAGAGACAAAGAGATAAACTATGAGTTCACACTGATGGTTCCATTTGAAGACGTCTGATAGGTAGGTGGCCAGGGAAAGTCTCTGTGTGAAAAACAAAATCACTCTAGAGAAGCAGAAAGGACAGGCAGGAAGAGGAGGTTCTTCCAATATTCCATCTACAGAGTGATCAACAAGTTACAACATCTGGAGTAAACAAGGTGTACTTCTCCTTTGCCCTACCCTTTCAAAGCAACTAATCCAATCCAGAGAACCCATACTTAGTGTTCCACCTATAGGGTTCTTATTACGGCAATTCCCTGCTCTGGGGAATTTTTAAACTAGATGAATAGTTGAAAATCTACCTAGCAGAGTCAAATTTAAGCCATTTTATTTAGGAGTTTGGCAGACTATAATCACTCACCAAATAAGAAATACAGACAGGAAGACAGCTCACGAGAGGATGGGCGCTGAGGACTAGGGTAGTCAGACATGGCTTATTGGAAGAAGTAGAAGAAAAGCTGGGATTTGTGTGATGGGAAGAGTTTGGCTAACAAGAATGAGGGCTGGAACATTCAGGGCAAATAAAAAAGCTATGTGAAAAGCGAGCACCGTGGAATAGAGCATAAAGAAGGAAATGGGTTGTCGCAGAGGGTAAGAGCAGGTTAAACTCAGAATGACACAGAATGCCAGTTAAAGGAGTTAGCAATGAGAAGTCACTGAACAGAAGGGGCACTGTGGTTAAATGTGCACTTTAGAAGTCCCACGGAGGCTACTAGGACTGGAGGGGGAAGGACTGGGTAGAACAGGAAACAGCAGTGAAGGGGTTGGAGAAGAACAAGTAGATGTGAGATGCAGGAGCTAGGTATGAGGAAAAGGTATCAACTTGAGAAGTCACCTGACCTTCCTCTGGCACACGAAGCAGGTTTCTGGCTGGAAAGCAGTTGTTCAGGTAAGGCTTCCCATCATCCAGCTTGTAGATTCCTGAGGAGGCCATCTCCCTGAGCGCCAGGCAAGGAAAGCAAGGAAGCAGAAGAGTGAAAAGACACAGCGGAGCACTCTTACTCCAGTGCAGCTCGTGAGCCCACCAGGACCACCACACCCTGCACACACCCTGCCTCTGACACCTGGAGGCCCCACTGCCCTTGCTTCAGAAATGGGTTGGCTGTTTATATGAAGAGGGAAACAAGACCCTGGGTTTTTCAGTTCAGATCAATCCTAACCCAACAGAACCCTAGAAAGAACATGATCCTTGGGCTCAGACAGACTTGGTTTGAATGCCGGCTCTGTCTTTTCTTGCTCTGTGACTTGGCAAGTTACTCTACTCCTCCGAACTTCAGTTTCCTCACCTGCAAAATGGGGGTTATAATACCTACCTTAAAAGACAAATAAGTGAGAAAGATAGTACCTGATACATATTAAGTCTGTGCTAGATGTTTTCTTTGTTTTAACAGAGTTTGGAGAAGGGGCTCACATTTTAGAGACAATAGTGTACAAATAATGAGACTTGAACTGGATAAATAGTATTTGAGGGATGAATTGAGTTTTCTGATAGACAGAAGGATAAACATTCCAAACAGCAAGGGCCACAGGAGGGCATAGTTGTGCACAGTAAAGAATCAATGTGACCCAAGAAGGAGAGGGATGTATGTTTGGTAGTCTTGAACAATAAAGTTGGATAGGAAGGATGGTGCCTGCTCCTGAAGGGCTTGGGGTACCAGGCTAGGAGCTCAGGCTTCATCTTGTAGGTGACTGGGAGCTATGGATAATTTCTGAGCTGGACAGAACCATAATCCAAGCTGTGCTTTAGAAAGAGAGATCTGACAAAAATAGTAGTAGGTGAAAGCAGCACCCAGTGGCAACTGGAATTGCAGTCAGGGGA
Source organism: Colobus angolensis palliatus (assembly GCF_000951035.1). Lineage (NCBI taxonomy): Eukaryota > Metazoa > Chordata > Mammalia > Primates > Cercopithecidae > Colobus > Colobus angolensis. Next base: position 1,545,151 of record NW_012115211.1, on the reverse strand, counting down.
GTATTGCAGCAACCCAGGGATAAGCTGATGAGAGTTCATGTTAATAAACTAAAGAATTAAAAAAGAAGGATGGACAGAAAAAAAGGAATGAGAAAGGGAGGAACAGAAAAGAAAAAGAGGAGCAAGACCAATTAGAAGTATGAGCATTTCATGTGTGGACACAGCCTAGGCAACATAGTGAGACCCTGTCTCTACAAAAAATTTAAAAAATTAGCCAGCATGGTGGTACATGCCTGTGGTCCCAGCTACTCAGGAGGCTGAAGTGGGAGGATTGCTTAAGCCCAGGAGTCCAGGCTGCAGTGAGCCGTGATCGTGCCTGGGTGACAGTGAGACCCCATATTTAAAAAAAAAAAAAAAAAAAAGTGAGGACAAAGGAGGACAAGGCCCTGGAGGATCCACAAAAGAAAATAATTTTAGAGAAGTAGGAGAACTGGGGGGTGGAGAGTGGGAGCTGCCAGGTAAGCCAAGGTAAGAGAAAACCCTATGAAAGAGGCAGGGAAGTCAGGCAAGGTGAGGACCGAAAATAGGCCATGAGAAAGTAGGAGGTCAGTTTCAGAAGAAGGGTGGAGTTAAAGTCAGACTTTATGTATGAAAGAGTGAATGGAAGGCGAGGGAATACAAAAAGTGAATATAAGCAGATTTTTCAAGAAGCTTGATTGTGAAAGGGAGGAGAAAAGCAAGACAGCAGTGAGATGGAAGGTAAAATTGAGAGATGGGTGAATATCAGGGCCAGTGCTGAGAGAAGGTGAGCAAGGTGCCTAAGGAACACCTGGGGGACATGTGCTCTCTCTCAGAGCCGTGCAAATGCAGTGTCAGCACTTGGCCTCCACCCTAGTCCTAGCCCTGGCGGACAGAGTCACTACCGAGAATAAATTCTGGAAGCTCATTGCATGGGTTCAGATCCTAGCTATGCCACTTACTAGCTGTGTGGCCTTGAGCGAGTTACTTTTCTATGCCTTGGCTTTTTCCTCTGTGAAATGTAGACAGTAAGTGCACCTACTTCATAGGGCTGTTTTGATGATTACAGGAAAAAACGCCTTAGTATCTGGCACATGGCTAACTCATGCTGCTCATTTTCCATTACTATGCTATTAACAGGATGAGAAAGGCTTGACTACATCTGTAGCCTGAGAGAAAGGAGCCAGTAGGGGAGGAAAGACTGACAATGCAGGAGAGAGATGGGCAGACCTGCAAAGCCATCCCTGAGAAGGCAAGAAGAAGCGCACCTAGCATCCAGGGGAGGGGTTCCCTCACTGAGGATGAGAGAGGGCAGGCTCCCTCAGGGACAGTTGTGATGGGAGACAGATCTCAAATATCCCGAGTGTTCCATTTCCCTAACACCTAGAGAATAAAAAGAGCACAAAAGAAATAACCTTCCATTTTCTATCTGCTATGGGATGGCTCCCAGAGACTCGCCAATACCAATTTACAGTGAGTCAGAAATTCTTTAGGGGTGTGTGTGTGTGTGTGTGTGTGTGTGTGCGCGCCCATGCATGTATGCACATGCAAAAAAGCTGGAAAGAGAATACAGTTCTGACTAGGGTATGACTCAGTCTTTTCTGCATCAAATTATTATTCTCTTCAGAGAAACAGGCATAAAAACGGTTCCTCAAAGGAATAGATAGCCCTAATCACAACTGCACTTACCATTTGTCATTCACAGACTGTTCACTACAGTCTGATGTCAAACCTTGGAAAAACCTACATTTTACCCAGGACTTGCAAACACAAATGGTTACAGGAGTTGGGCAGGCCATGTGAGTGAGTGAATAAAGCTGGAGGCGAGGGGAAGAAAGTAGAAGGAGGGAGTGTGTGTGTGTGTGTCAGAGAGAGAGAGACACTGCACATGCTCATAGAGGCAGCAACTAGTCAGCTCTTACCAATTGCTGCCATACAGAAACCTAAGTCATTGTTGCCTGATCTTCACATTTTTTTCAAGGAAAGTCTGCCTTATATATGAAATCTCCTATTTGAGGGTTGGCAACTAGTTTGCCATTTTAAAACAATGTGCAGGCCAAACCAAACACCTGAGAGCCAGATTCAACTCCAGGCTACATTTGTTTTTTCTGATAGATCTTTTTTTTTTTTTCTTTTGAGACAGCATCTCACTTTGTCACCCAGGCTACAGTACAGTGGCACAATCATGGCTCATTGTAGCCTCAACCTCCTGGGCTCAAATAATCCTTCTACCTCAGTCTCCTGAATAGCTGGGACTATAGGCACATGCCACCATGCCTGGCTAATTTTCGTATTTTTTGTAAGGACAGGGTTTCACCATATTGCCCAGACTGGTCTCAAACTCCTGGGCTCAAGCCATCCACCCACCTTGGCCTCCTAAAGTGCTGAGACTACAGGCATGAGCCAGCACACCCAGCCTGATCTTCTATTTTCATGGTGTGGAAATTTAAACAATAAGTCCCATTCAATAAAACAAACTCTGACTACTGGGATTTTCAAATTCAATAACACACATTTCCTTTTGTCTTGAAGATGCACAGCACCACTCAATGCAACGTGAACATACTAGTCCCAGCTCCTCTTTTCTTATCCCATACATCTAACAGGTCACTGAGTCATGACAATTTGAGCTCGGAAATACTGTTCCAGTGGTCTATTTTTCTCCATCTCCACAGCTTTCATTAAATCATTCATCATCTCCCACCTAGAATAGTACAACAATTTTCTGACTCGGTTCCCACTAAACATGAAGGTCAGATGCCTAAGCCTGTTCTTGAAAGTCATTGGAGTCCTATGTCCTAACCTTTCCAGCTCCAGTTAGTTTTACCCATTCAGGCTCACAGTGTCATCTTCCACTCCCAAAACAGATCATTCACATGTAGCCCTCCCTGCCTCTGTTCTTGGTGTTCCTTCAGCCTAAAACCCCCTTCTCCATCTTGTTCACCTGGTTAATCTCATCCTTTATGATTCAGCTCCAAGACCACCTCAAAGATTAAGTTTCTTTAACCTCAAGCTCTTAAAATTTGTCCTTAAAGGGATCTAGGCATTTCCAAATATGTGCTGAGATAGATTCATGCAATTTGAGGTAGCAGAGATTGGGGAACCTGTAAGCCGCTGGCCAGGGGAAGGGAGGCCACAAAAAGTATGTGAGATGAGACCACAATTCAAAGGGTCTGGGAAGAGTTCAATTAAAAAAAAAAAAAAAAAAAAAAAAAAAAGCCGGGCACGGTGGCTCAAGCCTGTAATCCCAGCACTTTGGGAGGCTGAGGCGGGCAGATCACAAGGTCAGGAGATCAAGACCATCCTGGCTAACATGGTGAAACCCCATCTCTACTAAAAATACAAAAAACTAGCCGGGCGTGGTGGTGGGCGCCTGTAGTCCCAGCTACTCGGAGGCTGAGGCGGGAGAATGGCGTGAACCCAGGAGGCGGAGCTTGCAGTGAGCCGAGATCGCGCCACTGCACTCCAGCCTGGGCGACACAGCGAGACTCTGTCTCAAAAAAAAAGAGCAATGTGGAAAGCTCGGATCGAGGCATGCTAAGAGGAGGTTTCCTGGCAGTGACAAATATTCTGTGAATACAGAGTGGTGCAATAGGAAGCGCAACAACTTTTAAATTTGACTCTAGTTTCTACTATCAAGCTGAGTGACCATGGGTAAATAACTTTACCTCTTTGTGCCTCAGATTCCTCACATGTAAAATGACAATAAAAATTCTGTGCCTCTGAGAATTGCAGTAAGAAATAAATTAGGTAATAATGGACAGAATGGATAGAAAAAAAGCATCTTTCTAGACTCCACCCAGATGCCAACCCTTCCACAAAGCCCTCACTGAACCTGCCAGTGGAAATAACTGCTGCTTTTGCTAAGCTGTAAAGCCTTTCATCAGTATTTCTTTCATGGCCCAACCTCATAAGATTACTAACGATCATGAAGGGGTACCTTCAACGGACTATGGATTTCCAAGTCTGGAAACACATCTACTTCACTGTCTCTCTTCCACCCTTGGGACTTAGCTCATAGGAAGCACACAATAGACGTGTGAGCCAAGTGAAGGATATGATGGCACTCCTAGAACCAAGATATATATACATATATCTGCTACACACACACCCCATCAATTGGACTCTAAAACCTTCCTAGGAAAGGGCAATATCAGTGGTAGTCATCAATTGATTCCTAACAAAGCACCTAACATAACAGATTCCATAAATATCTGTGGAATAAACGAATGAATGTTGGTACCTCCTTTGGTTCAACACAGGGCACTATGAGTTTCCTGATCCCTGACCTTCCCTGCAAAGGGTTGGAGGCTCTTCTTATGTGTTCCTACAACACTGCATACTTCGCCTAGTATAGTAATTATGACTTTATTATAATGTTTGCTCTCCCCTCATCAACTTCTCACCTGCTGTGGGGCCTATAATTACCTTATTCAGCTGTGTAATCCCAGCATGTAGCATAGAGCCTACAACTCACTAAAAATATGTTTGGAAGATTAACGGACAAATGGATGGATGGGGACAAATTTATATTCCATCAATATGTCTTTCAGGAACTCTCTCTCATGACCAATCACACACATTCGCTAGAGAGGTAAATGAAGGAATGAATGAGTAAATTGCTGGCTGGAAAATGTTAGATATGATGTAATTTACCGGCTGGAAAATGTTAGGTATGATGGCTGTCGGAGAAGACATCAGTAACTTAAAGAATATGGTGACCTGGTTTCAGGTCTCCAGAGTACTTACTTGATCTTTGACTTCGGGAATGTCCCCTTGACTTCCTTCTTTTTTTGTTTCTTCACTTGTTTCTTTGCCTGTAAAATAAATATTACATTCCTTCTTAGCCTGCTATTCACAGCTCTTGAACTTTCTCATTAATTATATTCTACTGTGAGCCTTCTACTCCAAAATTTGTCTTGCCTTTAGTCCTTGCCTATAGGACTAAAGATCCAAGAAATAGATAGATAGAGATACAGAGATGGAGATAAAGACAAGACATAGATGGGAAGGTGGTATAGGAGAATATAATTATGATAGTGGGGTATGACTGGAGTGCTTAAATCAGACAGATGAAGCACAAATCTGAAAGGAAGGGATCGTTTACATGATTATTTACACAAAATAAATTTCTGCCAGATAAAAATAGTAAAGTCAAAGTTGAAAGATAAGACACAGTCTGGGAAAAGATATTGCCATACATATAATACAAAAGATGACTCACACTCAAGCTTGTAGGAGGCATGCAGACCTGGATGCTATAGTAGAAATTCCAGTTCCCTATTAGGAATATTAGGTGAGAAGGTGTGGATCTACAACTAATGGGCCAAGAAGGGCACATAACCCCTAGGTTACATTATCTAAGACAAGTAAGAACTTTATACAGTAGAAAAAAAAGTCAAAGTTCCAGACTTGGAGGCTGACTTCCTGGTTAGCTTTAGTTACCTCTGGTCTCTATCTCAAACTTGACACAACTAATGCCAATCTGGTTGTAGTGCTTCCTCCAAAACAAACGTTCTCTCTTTCTCCCTGTCTCCCTGTCTCTCTCTCTCTCTCTCTCTCTCTCACACACACACACACACACACACACACACACACACACGCAGTAACGCATATTTTTGCTTGTTCCATTCCTTTGGCCTATCACATTTCTGCCCCTCTTCCTTGTCTGGCTACATACAGATTAGCTTTCCTGTATCTCCCTCTCCTTAGGTTGAGTCTCCTCACGCCTACTTTTTTTTTTCTTTTTTTCTTGAGACAAGGTCTCACTCTGTTACCCAGACTGGAGTGCAGTGGCATGATCTCAGCTCACTGCAACCTCCACCTCCCAGACTCAAGCAATCCTCCCACCTTAGCCTCCCAAGTAGCTGGACCACAGATGTGTGCTACCATGCCCAGCTAAATTTCTGTATTTTTGATAGAGATGGGTTTTCACCATGTTGCCCAGGCTGCCTCAAACTCCCAACTCAGCCTCCCAAAGTGTTGGGATTACACGCGTGAGCCCCCTTGTCCAGCCATCAAGCCCACTTCTTAATGGAGGCACTAACATGGTTGGGCTTTGTGTCCCCACCCAAATTTCATCTTGAACTGTAACCACCATAATCTCCATAATCCCCACGTGTTGAGGAAGACACCTGGTAGGAAGTGACTGGATCATGGAGGTGGTCCCCCATGCTGTTCTCATGATAGTGAGTGAGCTCTCACGAGATCTGATGGGTTTATAACTCTCTGACCATTCCTCCTTCACACTCTTGCCCTCTCTTGCTTGCCACCATGTAAGACCTGCCTCTTCCCTTTCTGCCATGATTGTAAATTTCCTGAGGCCTCTCCAGCCATGCGGAACTGTGAGTTTGTTGCAGGAAGTCAGGGACCCCGAATGGAGGGACTGGCTGAGGCCATGATAGAAGAACATAAATTGTGAATATTTCATGGACATTTATTAGTTCCCCAAATGAATACTCTTATAATTTCTTATGGCTGTCTTTACTGCAATCTCTGAAAATAAATTGTGAAGATTTCATGGACACTTATCACTTCCCCAATCAATACCCTTAATAATTTCTTATGGCTGTCTTTACTGCAATCTCTGAAAATAAATTGTGAAGATTTCATGGACACTTATCACTTCCCCAGTCAATACCCTTGTGATTTCCTATGCCTGTCTTTAATCTCTTAATCCTGTCATCTTCGTAAGCTGCGGAGGATGTATGTCGCCTCAGGACCCTGTGATGATTGTATTAACTGCACAAATTGTAGAGCATATGTGTTTGAACAAGATGAAATCTGGGCACCTTGAAAAAAGAACAGAATGACAGCAATGTTCAGGGAACAAGGGAGATAACGTTAAACTCTGACTGCCTGTGAGCCAAGCGGAACAGAGCCATATTTCTCTTCTTTCAAAAGCAAATAGGAGAACTTTCGCTTAATTCTTTTTCTAAGCAAGGAACATCCCTGAGAAAGAGAATGCATCCCTGAGGGGAGGCCTCTAAAATGGCCACTTTGGGGATGGCTGTCTTTTACGATAGTAGACAAAGGGATGAAATAAGCCCTGGTCTCCCGTAGCACTCCCAGGCTTATTAGGATGAGGAAATTCCTGCCTAATCAAGTTTGGTCAGACTGGTTGTCTGCTCTCAAACCCTGTCTCCTGATAAACATATTATCAATGACAATGCATGCCCAAAACTTCATTAACAATTTTAATTTTGCCCCATCCTGTGGTCCTGTGATCT